>NC_089874.1:58510000-58836250 GCF_040182565.1 Anser cygnoides
CTCATTTTTGAATAAGCAGCATGCAAAAGATTGTTCATTATCTGTGATTATTTGTGCATTAAATCTTTGCTAGGTGTAATATTCTTTACAAGTTAATTTTAAGCTCAAATATTTGTGGGAAAACAAACAAACAAACATTTTTTAAAATTCATATTCAAAGCTCAAAAGAAGGCTCCAGTAAGCTGGTAACATTTATATATATGTTTCATTATAAACAGCTGAGTAGTCTTATTGAAGTCAATAGGATTACTCAAGTACTTCAAGTTAAGTGTTTTTAGGTCTGGAATTCTTCACAAACTTTTTTTTTTTTTTTTTTTTGACTGCCTTAAAAAATCTAGAAGCAAAGAAACAGACAAAGTTCAACAAATGCATTATCTATTGTGAATTATTCATTCAAGTAGAGTTTTCTTAGTGACAAATGAACATAATTGAAGCACTGACTGAGGGCTGATAATAAAAAAAAGACTAAAATTTCTTTCTTTTATTACCTGAAAAAGTAAATGCTGGAGAATTTGTTTATGTTCATTCTTGCCTGTAGAGGACTGACATAGGGCATTCAGTTGCAGAGTAACATTATCTCATGCTGCAAACTGCAGAAATTAGAAAATCCAGTATTATGACCTCTCCTAATTGCTGAAATGGTGTGTGACGTCAGACTACTCACTTCAATCTTTATGCTTTGGTATCTTCAACTGAAAAGCTGAGGTAACTGAAGTAACGCCTTCAAGGCATTATGAACATGAAATATGAATGTGCCCAGTACACCTGAAGGTTGTTGATGATGATTGCACAACATATCTGATTGGGCAAAGTTCCTTTCCAAGGGTGCCCAACTTTGCCTTCATCAAGACAAGTTAAAATGGCAACTGTTGATATCAGGTGTTTGTATAGCAGTACTGCTCAAAAATCAATGAGAGAAGGGACTCTGCATGCAAGGAAACATATAAATATTCAGCAAATTAAATGGAACTTGTATTAGTCCAAGTCCACACAGCATACATCAGAGAAATGAATGCTCATCACCATTTTGTTAATCTAGAATTGAATCATATATGATTAACTCAGGCTTTAGCTCTAGCATTCCAGTGTCTACTCAGAAAACATTCTACTCAACTTCAGAAGTGTTCTGTGTCTTGGCTAGATGTATTGGGCTTAAGTGGCAAGGTTTTGGTAGCAGGGAGGCTTCAGAGGTACCTCTGTGAGGAGTCTAGAAGTCGCCCCATCTTAAACATCCAGTTTCAGCTGGCTCCAAAAGGGACCCACTACTGGCCAAATCTGAGCTGCTGAGCAACACTGGTTGCACCTCTGTGGGAGGATATTTAAGAAAGGAAAAAACTGCTGTGCAATAGCAGCTGGGAGAGAAGAGTGAGAAAATGTAGGGAGAAACAACCGTGCAAACACCAAAATTAGAGAAGAAGGAAGGTAGGAGGCGCTCCAGCTGCAGGAGCAGAAGTTCCCCTGTGGCCTGTGGAAAAGCCCCTGGTGGAGCAGGCTGTCCCCCTGCAGCCCATGGTGTACCTCAGTGGAGCAGATCTCCACACTGCAGCCCGTGGAGAAGCACATGGTAGAGCAGGTGGATGTGGCCTGAAGAAGGCTGCAGGAGCCCACAGAGAAGCAGACCCTAGGGTGGAATTACACCCCATGTAGAGGAGTCTAGGCGGAGCACAAGATCTGGTGTGAACTACCACTCATGGGAGACCCTTGCTGGAGCATTCTGTTCCTGAAGGATAGACCCCATGGTATGGACCCATATTGGAGCAGTTCTTGAGTTGCAGTCTGTGGGTAGCCCATGTAAGATCAGTTTGGGAAGTACTGCATCGCACAGGACAGACTCCAGACTGGAGCAGGGGATGAGAGCAACAATGAAGGAGCAGCAACAACAAAGTGTTATGGACTGATGACAACCTCCATTCCCTGTTCCCCTGTGTTGTTCAGGGGGAGGAGGTAGGGGTAGAATGGTGTGGAAAGGTATGTTTAATTTGCTTTTAGTCTCTCACTGCTGTAGTCTGTTAGTAGTAGACAATAAATTACATTAATCTCCTTATGCTGAGTCTGTTTTGACTGTGACCCTAATTGGTGAGTGATCTCCCTTTCCTTACCCATGAGCTTTTTTTCATCATATGTGGCATAATGACCTTCATGTCCCTGTTTGGGCACCATTTGTGGTGTAAAGACCACATGGACACCAGGGTTCATTTAGGCATCAATAACTTCTACTTCCTTTACTGAGGACATAACTTCAACTCTCTCTTATTGAGGACAGGCTCCCGTCTTATACCATTAGCTCTACAGCAGTACTTTTCCACCAACTATTCATTGGTCAACAACTTTGCCCAGCAACGGCAAACTCCCAGCAGCTTCCATGTCTTAACGGCTGGAGAACAAGCAGTCCGAGACAGCAGGGTGTCTCCCGAGTCACCCTTGTTTGTTCCTTCTAAATTCTACATTCCTCATGGCCTCATCATTAAGAGTCCAATGTTAGCACCAACCACGGGGCTTGTCAACCCCCATGGCGATACTCCCACAATCATATTTTCTCACCTGCCTTTTTGAGGATGGGGAGTGTGAGAGTGATGTTGTGGATGTTAGCTAGCTATCAGTGAAACCACCACTCTAGATTAAGAAAAAATCAAAATCATTTTAGTGTGGATAGCCTTCCCTGCTGCTCCCATGAGAAATGACTTTAGCTCCATCCAGGTAAGCATGTTGGTGTGCTTCAAAGAAACACATACAGGAGTGGGGTTGGATAAACATGTGCAGATGACATAGTTACCTAAGCAAGTCTCTTTACATGAATGTGTGCACATGGTATCCTATCAGATCAACTATGGTTGAAAAATGTATCCACACAGCTACTAAAACCCATGCCCTGCAGAGGATGTTCAACATACAAACACATCCCAGCATGATCAAAGCTTCTTGGAGCTAAATCTGAGTTTGGGTTCAGATTTTCTGTTTCTGTTTTTGCATCTGTGCACAATGCTTTTTGCTTTACTCTAATTTATTCTTTTAAGCTATTGCTTGTTCAAATGTAATGCTCTGTTCCCCAGATCCTGGTACAAAGTCAATGTTTATTGAAACTTAATCTTGTATCTTAATAAAATGATTGAGTCCTTCTAAATTAGGATTTTATTTCCTCTTAAAACATAAATACATCCTTTTTGATAACTTTGAAAGCTGTAGGAAAAGATCGCAAAGTTATATCAAATAGGCAGACTACATATTGAGATGTAAATCAATTACTTAAAATCTTTTCAACAGCAAACATTTAGCTTTTTGTTATATCTTTCATTAAAGCAGTGAAAGAAAAAATTACTACATCTCTAATACAGGGTAAGTGAAAGGCAGTTGAAGTGTGAAAGAAAATGTAGAATTTCAGAGGGGTGACATATTAAGTAACCTTTCACTGACCAATCCAAAATCACTTTAATTCTCATAGGAAATAAAATCTTAACAACACGATGCACATAAAATGAAGACTGAAAAGAAATAGTTGTTCCTTAAAAATGAAAAATGTCTTAATTTTAGCCAGACATTATTGTTGTGATTTAATTTCATTTTCATCAGATCTTATTTAATCTCTGTGTCAGTGGGATGACCTGGATGGAAAAAGATAGAAAAGATCTAATTTAACATTATCTTGAACTATTCCAGCCTCTTAATAACAAAAACAATACAAAACAAAACACAACAAACAAAAAAAAACAACACTTATAATCCTACAACAGCTGTCATTTAAAAATATTAGAACCTTTCATTCAGAAGCTTCCTACCATTATATTTTTTTCCCAAAATTAAACAACTGTCCTTGTGGAAAAATAATTTTCTACATGAAAATTTCTATTAAAAAAAAAGCACTATTGTTGCATATATACCTAAAATAAATCACATATAAAGCATATTTTAATTCTTACTAAGAGAAGGGAGTTTCTTGGTAGTGGCTTTTTGATCACCAAATGAAAATATGGAGACATTTCAGTTAATTCAGCACAAGAACGTGAGGAAAATCAAATATATTTGAACCATGTTTTTGGCCAATTTGAATCAATATAAATCAAAGGAGCAGTATCAGTTTACAATACTTGAGTCCCTACTCCATAGTATTTTAAAAGTCAGGCTAGACTGACATTCTTCTCAAGTACACAGTCTACCTTTTTTTCATCTTCGTTTTTTCTGGCTCTTAAGTATCAGCTTTTCCTTTCAACTTACTATACCTCAGCATTTTTACAAGCTTCAGCAAAGGTGAGTATTATTTGCCACCAAAAGTTCTGTGATGGTTCACTTGTTTTTCACAGATTTTGATGTCTCACTGCAAAGACATCAAAAGCATCTGAAGATGTCTGTACAGAAGTAAAGGGCTTTTTGGTGAAAAAGTTTCTTCTTGTACCTATGTTTCTATTCTTGTACCTATTGTTCAATATTTTTGGTAGTGCTAAATTTTTCATTGTGCTTTATGTAGATCCTTTTCATTTCATATTTCAAACATTGATTTCATAACCCTTTGAGTAAAGATCTTTTAATTCTCCACCAAAAATGTAAAAACAAAGGCTTGTGGTTATCAGGTCAGGGCAAAGAGAACTGTCTAAGAGATCTAGCATGTGGAATACAGCATCAAAATTTCTTTCTTGATTTTGATTAATTTAAGGAAATCTCTTTTGTAAAAGAATGCTTTAAACATTCCTGCTTGAGTTTTTCTCTTGCAACAGCAGGACTCCAGCAGGTCAAGACAAGCTTTAGAAATATTTCCTGCAATTACTCAGCGATTAGGGTCTTGCAGAGCATTCCTTAACTCTTCTGGGTCAAGCAGACCTGCAGATCTGAAAAATGCAAGGTCTACTGATGAAATGTCATGGACAATTCATATACACACAAAAATAGAATAGCTTGATTTTTCAGGGACTTAATGAAAGTAAGAATATAAAATCAGAAGGATCACAGAGGAGAAAGAAGATGGAAAATCAGAGATGATCAGAGAAAGAGGTCATTTTTTCCTCTGACAAATTCATGAAGTAAATTATAATCAAAGAGGATGCTTAAGATTTTAAAAGTGTTTAAAGTGGTTAGGTGTCTAATTTCTCTAGTATGTTCCTGAAAGATGTAGATGAATATAGCATATCATAAAAATAGCCAAATGACAACAAGCATATTTTGGTTGAAAATTACAGAACAATAAAAGAAAAGGCCAGGTAAACATATCAGAAAAGACTAGCTAAACATCAGATAATCTGTTTCTGATCTCCTTCATAACTTTGCTCAGCATTTTGTGGGTAAACACAGAAAATCAAATTTGTTTTTCAGACATCTTTTTTGAAATGGATGGTCAAAGCTCATCCCAAATCCTCTGACTTCTGTTCAAAGTTTATCCTATATGATTTTATTTTTCCATTTGTAGAATTACCCATATGTTTTTAGCAGGTCTAGGTGGGAAAATAAATAAATAAATAAATAAATAATAAAAAAAGAAATTATGGGGGGCAATTTTTCAAGTGTTATCCCAAACTATTCTTTTTCCCTCATGATTTTATTAAATATGTTCAGTTTTGAATTGCTTCATTTTACCTAACTTCTGAAAGGTTCTCTCAATTCTTAAGTGATCCCATCTACCTTTTTTTATTATATGTATTCTCAAACTGTGAATTTTGTGTGACTTTAATTTGAAAGGCCATAAATTGCTCATTGCCCTTAATCCCTGTATGTTCTCCAAAACTTTAGGTTATTGTTTATCCAATATGCAAAATCTTCAAGCAAAACACCATCCTTTTGTGCTTTGTATGTAAAGTACTAATCCTTGAAGGTCCCTAGTCTCATACTTTTTTTTGTTTCCAGATGTAATACAAATAAAAATTAACTTTTATTGATGTCAGTGGTATCTACTGAGAATCACTGCATTTCCCATTATTTGGATAAATGAATATAAATCTCTTTTATTACTGAATACATCTATTGAACACATGACTGCAGTTTAAGTTTGTATCTGTTCAGTATGCTGTACACAGGATATAGTTTGTTCATTCATGTTGACAAATATAATGTTGTGTTTTAATTATTTATGGATTTTTAATTATTGAAAGCATTACTTAGCAATCTACCAGGAAATGTATCATGCTATATATTCTGAAAGTAATAAAATCTTAATGATCAGAAAGCCAATGGCTGTAGATCCCTGAAATTAAATCTTTGATGAGAAGTGTCAGAGTGTGTTGTGAGTTTTGGGAATGGGAGGAAGGAGAAAGGGTAATAGGTAACAGGGTAACAAATGTTTTCAGCTATGTTAAAGGTTAGTGAGCACATATCATTTGCATAATGTGACCCTTGGGCTTGCCTAAACCACTCTTTATTTCCTATTAAAAGTACCCTATCAATGTTAAGTCTACTATGACTTCATCAATAGAAGTGCCAGTGGAAACAAAGAATTCAGAACTCTTTTTTCTCTTTCTTTTTTTTTTTTTTGTCCACACTTACACAGCTAAGACAATAAAGTAGTAAAACTCTTATATATAGAAAACATTCATATTCACCAGCATTCTCAGGACAATTCCATAGAGGTGCTATACCAGTCTAATGCATGGTGGGGAAAACAGATGAGGTTGAGGCCTTTATGATTTATTTCTTTTTTTCTAATAGCTCATTTTTAAATCCAGAGTAAAAGCTATGATTAGTTTATTTAATATATATATATGTATATATCATATATATATGTATATATATATATGAACAACAATCTAGTTAGTCTCTCCACAGCATGGTAACAAGTTAATTTAGTAAAACAAAATATCTACAACAAAATGTCAAAGAAAAATATTATGCTTTTTTCTTCTCAATTACCGTGGTATAAAATATGATTATAAAGCACATAAAATTCAATAGAACAAGCTGACAGGCACATATACTGATAAAATGAAGCCTCTTTTCTTTCTCTCTCTCTCTCTTTTTTAATAGAAACATTTCTATTAAACTCATATTTCTACTAAACTATTAAAGTTTCTTGAAAACTCAACAAGCTGCATTGATCCACAGCATACCACTGCTGCACTAAGTTGCACGCTGATTAGAGTCCAGAAGTCTGTAGGATGAAATGAGCAGGAACCTATTATATTTAACGGAGACCAGCAGTGCTTTTTCTTTATTGGCTAGTTTAAGTACCACCAGTAGAATTTATTTGAAACATACCAGAAGACATAATGTATCAATTCAGGTTTAATCCTGTAGCCTGCTTTTGTCAGGACTTAATTGGCAACAACAGAACAAGCAAGGGAATGCTTCTAAACCACCCATTCAAGACTGCCCGGAAAGCTGGAAAATTATACTAAACCTTACGATGCTTGATGGAATGATTATCCCCACTCACAAACAAGCATCACTTGACCCAACAAGCTATATTTTGTTAAAAGAAGAAAAGAAAATAAATAGAAGGTAAATGAAATAATATATCCTGCCTTAAATTATGACTAACGTTATTCACAACATGAATTTCATAAGGTCATTGCTCTGACTACTGCATTCACACTCTGGCTGACAAAATGCAATATAAGTTCCCGCAGACCTTGTATTCCAAGCTGGTTTCATTGCCCCAACCATTCCTTCCAGCCAGTTCCTATTAGTGGCTGCTCTGGCTAAAGATCATGACATTACAGCTAATACTGTTTTCTGGCATGCTGGAAACCTTTAAAAGTTTCATGGTTTATATGAAACATTCAATGACTTTTGTCCTTATTTATTTCCCTAGTAATTACTGCTGAAGCAACACACTTCATTGCTTAACTGTAGGATGAGCATTCACCTCAACACCAATGAGAACTCTTATTTGATTCGGACATCTACAAACTTATCTCCACTGTATGGCATTAACTGAAACGCTACTCAAATATAACAAAGTGGATATAAAGAGACCTACTCATCTCTCCTTTGCATTTACAGGGAATCATAGAATCGTTTAAATTGGAAAAGGCCTCTAAGATCATCAAGTCCAACTGTTAACCTGACAAGTCTACCACTAGACCATGTCCATAAGCACATCTACACATCTTTTGACATTGAGATACCACCTGATGAAACTGAACAACTACTTGTCTATGGGGCCTGATGACATGCATCCCAGAGTCCTCAGAGAACTGGCTGATGGAGTTACCAAGCCTCCCTCTATCAGACTTGAAAAGTCCTAGCAGTCAGGTAAAGTCCCCTGTGACTGGAAAAAGGGAAACATCACTCCCATTTTTAAAAAGGGTAGAAAGGTGGACCCAGGGAACTACAGACCAGTAAGCCTCACCTCTGTGCCTGGCAAGATCATGGAATGGAACCTCCTGGAAGCAATCTTAAGGCACATGCAGGATACAGAGATGATCTGAGACAGCTAGCATGTCTTCACCAAGGGCAAATTGCTCCTGATCAGTCTGGTGGCCTTCTATGATAGGGTGACTGCATCAGTTGACAAGGGAAGACCAACCAATGTAATCTACCTGGACTTCTGTAAGGCCTTTGATACGGTCCCACATGATATCCTGATCTCCAAATTAGGAAGATATGGATTTGAAGGGTGAACCATTCATTGGATAAGGAATTGGCTTGAAGGTTGCACCCAGAGAGGTGTGGTCAATAGCTCTATGTCCAGGTGAAGGCCGGTGATGAGTGGTGTCCCTTGGAGGTCTGTCTTGGGACTGATACTATTTAATATATTTATCAATGACATAGACAGTGGGATTGAGTGCACCTTCAGCAAGTTTGTAGATGACAACAAGCTGAGTGATTCAGTTGATACAACAGGAAGGGATGCCATTCAAAGCATCTAAACGAGCTTGATAAGTGGGTCCATGTGACCTAATTGCCCTAGGTCAGGGCAATCCCAGACATGGACCTAATTGCCCTAGGTCAGGGCAATCCCAGACATGAGTCATAGAATCATAGAATCATTAAGGTTGGAAAAGACCTCCAAGATCATCTGGTCCAACCATCCCCCTACCACCAATATCACCAACTAAATCTTGTACCTGAGCACCACATCCAAACTTTCCTTAAACATCCCCAGGGACGGTGACTCCATCACCTCCCTGGGCAACCCGTTCCAATGTCTGACTACTCCTTCTGAGAAGAAAAGTCTCCTAATTTCCAACCTGAACCTCCCCTGATGCAACTTGAGGCCATTCCCTCTAGCCCTATTGTCAGTTGTCTGCAAGAAGAGGCCAACCCCCAGCTCCCCACTGCTTCCTTTCAGGCAGTTGTAGAGAGCAATAAGTCTTCCCCTGAGCCTCCTCTTCTCCAGACTAAACAACCCCAGCTCCCTCAGCTGCTCCTCATAGGACTTGTGTTCCAGGTCCTTCACCAGCTTCGTAGCCCTTCTCTGGACATGTTCCAGGGCCTCAATGTCCTTCTTGTAGTGAGGTGCCCAAAGCTGAACACAGTACTCGAGGTGCGGCCTCACAAGAGCTGAGTACATGGGGACGATCACCTCCCTGGTCCTGCTGGCTACACTATTCCTGATACAAACCAGGGTGCTGTTGGCCTTCTTGGCCACCTGGGCACACTGCTGGCTCATGTTCAGGTGAGCATCAGTCAGCGCCCCCAGATCCTTTTTCTCTACACAGCTTTTTAGCCACCCTGCCTGAAGCCTGTAGCATTGTCTGGGGTTGTTGTGACCAAAGTGCAGGACCCGGCACTTAGCCATGTTGAACCTCATCCCACTGGCCTCATTCCACCAGTCCAACCTGTCCAGATCCCTCTGCAGGGCCTTCCTACCCTCTGGCAGATCAACTTTCCCACCCAATTTGTTGACTGCAAACTTACTGAGGGTGTTCTCAACCCCCTTGTCCAGATCATTGATAAAGATACTAAAGAGAACTGGCCTCAGTACTGTGCCTTGGGGAACATCACTTGTGACCTACTTCTATGTGGATTTAACTCTATTTACCATAACTCCTTGGTTTTTTACCCAGTTTTTTACCCAACATAGTGTATGCCCATCCAAGCCATGAGCAGTCAGTTTCTCCAGAAGAATGCTATGGGAAGTGGTGTCAAAGCCTTACTGAAGTCTATGTAGACCACATTCACAGTCTTCCCCTCATCCACTAAGTGTCTCACCTTGTCATAGAAGATCAGATTCATCAAGCAGGACTTGCCTTTGATAAATCCATGCTGACTGGGCCTGATCACCCAGTTGCCCTGTAAGTGCCATGTGATGGCACTCAAGATGATCTACTCCATGAGCTTCCCTGGCAACAAAGTCAGACTGACAGGTCTGTAGTTCCCCAGCTCCTCCTTCCAGCCTTTCTTGTAGATGGGCGTCACATTTACTAGCTACCAGTCAGCTGGGACCTCTCCTGCTAGCCAGGACTGCTGATAAATGGTGGAAAGTGTCTTGGTGAAGTACTTTCACTAGCTTCCTCGGTACCCTTGAGTCAATCCCATCTGGCCCCATAGAATTGTGTACATCTAAGTGGTGTACACCTATAAGAGATCTAATTCCTCTAGGATTTTGAGGGTTTCATTCTGCTCACCATCCCTATCTACCAGCTCTTACTGCTAAAGACTGAGGCATTAATTACCTCAGCATTTTCCTCATCTCTTGTCACTGTGTTTTCCCCCACATCTAAAAAAGGATGGAGATTCTCCTTAGTCTTCCTTTTTTCATTTATGTATTTATAAAAACATTTTTATTGCCCTTAGTGGCAGTAGCCAGATTGAAAATTATTTGTACATTATTTGTATCCATCCTTTTTCTCCCTCAGAAATAAACACGCACCTCCTTTGTCTCACACCCCCCAAATCCGCTGATGTTTCTTTGCCTTCACTACTAGCCTCAGCTGCCAAGATAATGCTTGTATCCTAAAATGCTGCCCTATACGAGAAGTGTCTCTAAGGTGCACCAGCCCAAGTGAAGCCCTGAGAAGCTACTCTAAATCTGCCTTCCCCTGTAGTTCCCTTCCTTCTGAGGTTTAACACTAGATAGTTTATTTGCAGTCTGATCTAATTACAGATCACAGAATGTATGGTCCTACATTAGTCCTCATTGTTTCCTTTTTCACTGACTATACCAATCACATTGCTATTGGGTAAACGGGGTCAGATAATTAATCCAATAGAGAATGAACCTGCCAAAAAAAAATGACTCATTTACTCATGAGATCAACGAGCTTTTGAGTTTACCCTCCAACCACACGATCTCCAGGTCTGACTCAAGGGAGGAGGCAGTAGCATACACTGAGGAAAGAAAAGAGAGAGAACAAGACTGTGCCTTTTGGCAGAAACCTATCTGAATGCAGGTTAGATGTGGTGTGAAACATCTCAGATATGCCTCTCTGTAGAATACTGCTTGCTAGTTCACCTATATTGACATACAAAGAAAAAGTTAAGATTTCATCCTATTTTCCCCCTTACAGACTGATGTCCAAAACATTTCCCTGTAGTCATATCATGTAATGCTATTTCTTCTCCTTATATAAGGCGCAACCAAAAAGAAATGCCAAAGCTGTCTTCTTGTCTGGGTACTATTCTGAGTATCACTCACACAAATGTCTGCAACATTCATATTTCCTTGGTTTTGTCTGTAACAGCGTCTCAGCTAATCATGTAATCAGTACTAAGCTATGTCTCGGAACATGGATGTTCATTGGAGCAACTTCTTTTTTTTTTTTTCCCCCCCATGGTTGCAGAAAGGTTCTCTAGGTCTCCTTAGACTGGGCAAAAGGTCCTGAAATTGAATTGCCTCTCTCAGAAAAGGATCATGGAGCTGGCAAAGATCTGGAATCATTGTATCTAACATTTAACTTTTGCAACCATCTCTGTCATATAATTCCTTCAAAGACATCTAATGTGAGTTGAAATATGAAAGTAAGTATAGAAACAGAAAATAGTAGAAAGGCTGGTAGATAGCAAGGAAATGAATTTATACATTGTGAAGGTAATTTTTTCTAGACTTTGGCCATATTTATCTAGAGAGGAAAGAGAGTTATTTCTAAAGCCAAGTTATTCAACTTAGCTCTTCTTATAGTGTTTAAGTTACCAGTAATAATAATAATAATTAATAAAAGAAACACCTGGAAATCCTTTTTCAACTGAACAACAGCATTTCATTGCTCTTTGTTGTCATTGTTGCCATTCTCTCTCTTCCAAAAACAAAAGGAAGGGGGGGCGTGGAATAGATGGACAGGATTTCTGCTTTAAAAGCCATCTCAGTTCATGATTTATATCATGTATTCCCAATTAATAATTAGCAGAACACATATCCAGTGCTGTCCAGCTTCTAAATGTTTAAAGGAAATGTAATGTCCCTCCTCAGCTACATCTGAGTGCTTGCCTTGCAGCCCTTGGATAAACTGGAAAATTGCAGGTTGCACAAGAGGGAAGTTCAGAGAGCTGAAGGCATGGGAGTTATTTCTTTCTACAGTGAGCCTCCAAGGAGCTGCCCAAATAAGATGGGAGGAGATTTATGTGTCTGACAGAACATGTTCGTAAGAAAAGTGAGGCAGGAAACAGCAAGAGATTGGGAAAAGTTCACTGCAAACACTTTATTCGAGTTTCTAGTCCAAGACCAGGAGGAATGGAGGAGATGGAGTTTTCCTTCCAACTCCATTGGAGAGGTTCATAAAACTAGCAAAATCAAGGAAATAAGTGTCACAGATCCTGATATAGAGATGTTAGACTTCTGGTCTCTTTGTTACCTAGACACCAGGAAATCCTGAATGGGGAGAAAGTCTGACAAGTCTGCTGGAAGGGTACATTAGAAACACATCATCAGAGTATTGGAAATGGTAACTAATGGAGGAAAGTGGAAACTGAGGCAGCACTCTCCCTTCTTACCCCTATGCATAAACACCATTATTACAGGGTTCAAACAAAAATGTATCACATGAAAATGTACCTTGTACGTATTCTTGTAGCTACGCTGTAGTTTGACATTTGTGAAGTTTTGTTATTTGGGTTTTTTAATTCAATACATTCATACAAGGAGTTCTAGGTGACATTCTAGGAACAGCTGGACACTAGCTGTGATACTAGCTTATCTTCTCCTGCCTGTTCTCCCTCAAACCCTGATGCTCTGAGTGCTGAACTGAGCAGAGAGACTAGCATTTAACCAGGCATGGAGAACACACATACTCCAATTTGGACAGTCCTTAAGACTTATAGAAAAATAAATGAATTAGAAAATGAATTAGAATAATCCAATACTCCCCCTCTTCTTTCTCTCTCTCTTGTTTTTAAAAAATAAATGTATATTTTGATTTTATAGAGCCTTATTGCTCTTTGAAAGTTTTTATTGTTTTTAATATATCCTCCTTTCCGTAAGTGGATGTGACTCTGTGAAGTGAAAGGCAGAGAGAGCTGCTGAAAGTCTTTTGACATATTACTTTCCAATACTGGGTATAAGTACAATTTATACTGTATTCATGCAGTATGATGGACTGTGCTGTGCTTGGAGATACTTTCCAGGCTTTTATCATACACATTTCCAGGTACCTTGCAGCATTATCTTTTCTAGCAGTCTAGAAAGAATTTCTTTGTAAAAGCGTTTATAAAGGTCTCAATTATCTGTGACAGTGTTAACCACCAGGAGGTAAAATATGTGTTGCAAATCCAGGTGTTCTGCTGACACAGCCCTTTCTTTAACTCTCTTTATGAATCGGCATTTTTTTTTTTTCCAATGACAGAACATTATCTTGTCTGGAATATGCTGGTATAAATGGGATATGCAGAAGTATCTGTATTGTCCTAGTTTTGTGCCTGTGAGACACCATCAGTTCTGAACAGACTACAAAAAGGTCCAAATGGGAGAAATTATTGAATAAATTTATATTTTTCATTCCTAAATCCCATTGTAAAGGCCAAATCCTGTTTTCCTACTGATGTTTATAACTTATTCTCTCATTTTGAATGTGAGTTTGTCAGGGATGAAATTTTTACACAGTTTTGATCTGGCATCAGTTTAAGATTTATTAATACCTTAAAGGTAAATCACAAATTAGATTGTATGATTTCTTTTCTTCACAACACTAAATCATCAGTTAATCTTTAGCCTACTTAACACAATAATTCAATAATGTTTACTAAAATCAAAACAGTGACTTTGTTAAAGATTTGTAAATGTCAAGGTTCACGCAGCAAGGTATTGGTGTTTTCTATACAGAAAGGTATTGGGGATTTTTATACAACAAGGTATTGGGAATTTCTAAACTCATTTGCATGCTCAAGAACTTTTCCTCTTTTGGTAAATTGCTTTCCCTTCTCTGCATCAGCATATTCCGTGGATGATCACTGTATCTTGAGAAGTCAGGCCTCTAGTGAATTACTCACTCTTCTTTATGTCAGCATATTCAGTGGATGATCATTGTACCACAAGGAGTCATGCCCTGAGAGGCATCTCACCTCAGGGGGAGATCGTAGGTCACAACCTGCTGCCACAATTTAGGTTAGGTAATTCTTGTGTTGCCCACCAACTGTACAACTCCAGTACCTTCGAGACTGCACAGTTCCGGTATCTAGGTAGCAGGAGTTCCTGCTTAATCATCCCAACTCACTGCACCTGTAACAATGGCAATTCTGAGGTCACAGAGTGGCCTGGCAAGGGGGGCTGCACCACCACAGAGATTTCTGAGGTATGGGCTCTGCGTGGCCAAAATTACTGGCAGTTCAGTTCCACATACTCACAGTTCCCTGATATAGCAACTGTTTGTCTACATCTACTCATGTCATTGTACTGCCTTGGATAACTTGATGTCATCACATTTTTGTAGAAGCAAGAAAATAAAAAACTTCTGATAGAAATAAGGAAGTTCAAAATGATATCTGGACATCTTAAACCTTGCAGTAAGACTGCAGAAGATGAAATATTTCTACAGTTATTGCAGTAGTACAGGTATATTTCAGCCAAAATGTGTTATTTTAACCAGATAACAATGGTTCTTGTGAAGATTAGTGTAAAAGGTGGTACAGAAAGAGTTAGTATTCATGAACTAAATTGATCAGTTCCAAGTAAATACTCAACAAGAAGCAGCAGATTTCTGGCAGGGTTGGAAAACAATGGTATTTGAAGCATTTGACTTTCATCTCATTCAATGTTTCAACCAAGTAAATGCATTTAAAGACTGTGGTGGTTTTACCGTGCTAGGCAGCTGAACTCCACCACAACTGCTCTCTCACTCCCCCTCCTTAGAAGAGGAGGTGAAGAAGTAAAGGAAAGAACAACTCATGGGTTGTTATAAGGATAATTTAATTAAAGGGAAAAAATAATTATTAAGGAAATATTATTATTAATTAAACAATTTAACTAAACGGAAGAAAGGGAATTGGGAAAAGGGAGGGGGAAAACAAAACAAAACAAAACAAGTAAAGGCTGTGTGGAAGTGCAGAGGAAAGAAATTACTCTCTACTTCCCACAAATGAGCGATGCTTGACCACGTCCTTGAAGCAGGGCCTCAACGCATGTAGCCGGTGTTCAGGAGGACAGACATTTTCACAGCAAGAGCCCACCCCTCCTCTCTTCTTCCTTTTTCCACCTTTTATTGCTGAGTGTGACATCATATGGAATGGAATATCCCTTTGTTTGGTTTAGGTCAGCTGCCCTGGTGATGTTCTTTTCTCACTTTTTTTGCCCAACCCCTAGGCAGGTTGGAGAGAGTCCTGAAGCTGTGCCAGCACTGCTCAGCAGCAGACACAACACTGGTGTGATACCACTGCTGTTCTAGCTACAAGTGCAGAGCACAGCACTGTATAGGCTGCTGCAGGGAAAGTTAACATCCCAGCCAGACCCAGTACAAAGATACAAGTGACATTCTGCTTGTCAAAAAAAAAAAAAAATAATAATAATCTCTTTGTCCATAATGTATCCCAACATTTTACTAACAGTTACATTAGAATATTTACCTTTGGATATATTTCTAGTTGAGTTATGTCATAGCACTCGAAGAAAAGAGAAAATGATAACATCCTAAAAAGAATGATTAAGTAAATGTTTGTATCAAACTTAGTTGAATGTGTCATCCTTAGCAACGTGCTGCATGTCTTTAAAACCCTGACATAGCACATAGGATGAGTAATGAGAGTGCTCAGTGAATCTAGAGAAGAGTAGTGCCCAAGTGCATTTCTCCTGTTCTGTTTCATTCTGCATGTTTCCAGTGCAGTAGACACAAATGCACAGCATGTTTAACATGCTATCCCTTGGTGTTTCCTCTTAGTTGTGCTAGATGAGGCAGGGCAGAAGAAATTCTTAGGAAGGGAATAGGGGAAAAAACTGAAAAGGGACATCATGAAGACAGAAAAAAGCACACAGGAGCAGTGTTTGTCCTGAATGTACATCGACGTCTATACTGACACAGATGCACATGTACACATTATTCAATTCACCCTGTGCCCTGCCGGGGTCTCCTTTCATTGTTAACCTGAAGTCCATAGCATCTGTTTGCTCCCTCTAACGAATCCAAAGATTTGTTTTGAAACTGCCTTCTTTCTGGTGAGCATGTTTTCTCTGCCTGGCTTCTTCCCCTTTCTTTCTTGGATTGTAGGCCCTATGACAAGAAAATGAAAGACAAAGATTTGTACCTTCATGTTGGATTCAAGCAGAAGGCTGAGGCCTGTTTTGCACACCAAAACACTTCTCCCAGTTCAACTATTTTGACAAAAACCCTGTTGGGAAGGCAAACACAGTGACAGATGATGGGATTCTTGAGCTCATGATCAAGCCTAGCAGCTGCCATCATTACCAGGATGAGGCACAAACAGCCACATTCATCTGTGGTGCAAATCCATTGATGTCATCAGATGAAACTGGCTCAGAGAAATGTGGCTGCTCTGCTGTAGGTCTCTTTCTGAGTGAAGAGAGGATAAGCAGCAGAAAAAAAAAAAAAAACGGCAAAGCATTTTAGTAAATATGCAAATTGCAATCTAATATGCAAAGCCTCTAGCTTGTTGCTCCAAACACTCCAATAAATAAAGAAACCTCTCCATTTGGCAACATATTCACATATAACATTATGTACTATCCATATAAAGCCTTCCAAGTCAACTGGCTAATTATTATTATTTTCTCTTTTGCTATTAGAAAAGCACCTTCCACAAAAACAAGAGCCTCATTTTGTTGGGCATGAGATCTCTCTTTGAGGATTTATGTATTGGATTAATTAGCAATTGGAACGGGATTCACTCTCTCTCACAGCTTCTGCTCTCCCATTAACAGTCTGTGGCTTGGTGCTAAATCTCAGAAGACAGTCCTGCTATTTACTGTTCTGTTTAGTTCAGCGTTGCTAATTCTTCTCTGTTTAAACACAACTGACAATGTTGGGACCAACAACAAGCAAAGGCAGTTTGTAATGAGTAGTTGTAATGTCTCTGCTGATCTTAACACTTTTATAAACTAATCATCTTTCTTTTTATTTCATTCCTAAACATTAAAACACTATAAAAGAATAATCAGTGTGAGAGTTTGGTGAGAATAAAATCTTATTTTATTTGTATTGCTAATTCTGTTAACTACAGTCTTAATTTGGAAATAATTTGTTAGAGGTCGTTGTGTACTTTTGTCCCTGCTTATGCACTTAATTTCTTGAGAATAAGTCTCCATTACAAAGGGGCAGTTTAACCCAATTTGGTGGTTTAGAGATTTTGTATAGTCCCAAAGAACAAACACTGCACAAGAGACTTTTCTGACTGGTGTAACAATGTCAGAAGGGCTTCAGAATGGTCTTGCTCTCAGTCCATCCCCCTGTCCAGATTAAAGTATGTTAGTGGCTTGACTGAATCACACTGCATTTTGCTTTTGGGACATCTGTGTGAAGATAAACCTATGAGAAACTGTCTTAATTGCAGTAGGATTAGGCCAAAACTGCCTTGGGTGAGTCATTTTCTTCCTCTTCTCTCATTTTCCCCATTAGCAATGGTAATATTCTCCTCTGACAAAACTTCAGATGTAGAGTAGATGAGATAGTAGAGATAGTATCCCTCTTCAAAAGCCAGACACAATAAAAGAAATTTAGATGTCACAGATGCATTGAAATAAATGTTAGGGGATTTCCAGACAATTGGACTTCCAGCTTCAGTCCTATCCAAGTAGAACATTTCACACAGATAGAGGGATTCAGATTTGATTTTGCTATACTAACAAAGCTAAGGTTCAAACCTGTTTTGTTAAAGTCAGTTGCAGAAGTTGCACTGACTGCAAATTGGATGCCAAATCGGATGCCTAATGAAAGGCTTAAGAGTCTGCATTTTAAACATGGCACTTGGTACCCATCCTGGGCAGAGATGCAGAAATTTTTATCTCAGAAGGTATATTTACTCTTGGCTTCACACCACCTTTAATTAAACTTTACCCAAGAGATATTGTTGTCTGTACTTCTTCAGTTTAAAGAAAAAAAAAAAAAAAAAAAAAAAGGGGGCTTTTGAAAAACTTAAGATCTGACCTCTTTTTAAAGGCTTCTTGCATTCTGTGAATTATGTCCTTGCACAGATTTTTATTAACTATAGCACTGAACTATTATGAATGACTCATAAAGAATATGAGGGGATAGGTCTTTAACTCTAAACTTTAAAATATTTCTATATTTAGTAGCATAGGACCTGCCTGTTAGCAATTAGTACCCAGTTTGACCAACAGCAGACATTATGGGCCAGATGTTAAGAATCCTGTGATCCTAATAAAATAAAAAATATATTGTTTTGCCCTTCAAAATCCATGTTGCAGAAATAATTGATTAAATAAAAGGAAAGAGAAGATACATATACTTCTAAATGGGCTCCGGACATTTTTGAAAGACTGGGTTAATTTTTATTTTACCACTGGGAGGGGGGATTAGAAGGACACTCTCAAGTTATATTTTGTATCTAGAGTAGCTTTTTTGTTATTAGACCTCACTAGATTAAAATTTCATAATACACCTGCTTTCAACATTATCTCAGCCTTCTTATGGCATGCCCAATTCCTGCAACCTTCTGTTAGAATCAGAACCTAATTTTCCCATTTTTTCTTTCAGTATCCTATTTATTTGAGCTACAGTTTATTTTCCTTCCTGTTTTCCTTTCTAGACATTAGTCCAACCTTGTCACCACAACATGTACCATGTGCAGCTTTTGTTCTACTTTCTGGACATGTAATGACTTTCTACCTATCTGGGAAGTGAATAATTAAACTATTTCTAGTTTCTTCTGAATTTCTAGCAGGTTTGATTCTTTTCAATCCTTTTGAGTCTGTCTGAAAATAAAACTCAATCCAAACATTAAAAAAATCTAAATAAAACTGTTTAACTGATTTTAGTTCAGTTCAGAATAAAACATCCTTTTGCATTCCCAGGATGGAACTTTCTGTTTAAAACCATATACAACAAACTACTCCTAGAGAGTAGATGGGAAAGTGTAAAGAAATTTCAGAAGATATATCCAGTTTCCCAACTGGTTCATTAAAGTTACATCTACATCCTCTGGAGGAAAAAATAAAAATAAAAAAAAATGTTTGGCTAATGTACATCATCTGTCTTTATCTACTTCTAGCTGAAATATTTTTGGACTACTTTCATGTGTAATCTCCTTTCCAGTCTGCTTCCTGACTCTGCCACTTATTCTCTCTCTTTTTCCCACTGTTTCCTCTCCTACTTAAAATATGTCAATGATGAATTTAAAAATAAAAAATTACCACATCTACAGGTCAGATTTAGGATATGCATTTCATTACTACAACACCCAAAAAAACTGCACTCGCTACTTTAGAAAATTAACATTTTACTGTGTTTCAAGTTCATTAAAGATTTTGTTCCTTCATAGCTACCTATGAGATCTGTGTCATTTTGATATTTTGATATAAAGAAAGAAACAACATGATTTAAGGCTTAGGGCAGTCCTACCTCTCCCTGAGAAATGGATACACCATGAAAATTTATGGACATCTAGTAATAATAGTTGACAACCAACCTGAAATACTGTGAGAGAATACAAAATCATCCCTTTCCAAGTGAAGTTCTCAGAGCAACATTCACATAGCATGCTGTAAATCTTTGAAAGCCCAAGACGATGTTTCAGTAGTGGGCTTAAACATGTAAATCAACAACAGTTTTCAAAACAACCTGAAGAACCCACCACGAGCATGCACAATTCAGGCCTTGGCTGGATACAAACAGCCAGGAAAGAACTTGATTTCCTACTGGGTAGTTTTGTGGCATTTGCCTCAAGGACTCTGACAGCCCCTTGAACAATTAGGTGCATCAAGTAACATCACTTTCCATAAACTCAGACAAACTAGAAGTGAGTACTACTCACTTTATCACCCCTGGTCCAGTCATATACCCTGAAATTCCTTATTGTACCATGTACAACCACTTTATGGAGCAAAAACACACTCTGCAGCTCTATGGCATGCACTGAATTTTCTGCCTACCCTCTGTGCCCTGTGCTGAAGTGAATTTAACTCACAAGGATATGCACATCTTTCCCTCAAGAATAAAAATATCTTTACTACTGAAGTTTCAAAGCACATTATTTCTTTGTAGTCTGTAATTCCTCTGCATTACTCAGAGCAAATCACTTCCTGACATGTCTGGTAAAGGTTATTTCCTCATCCATAATGCGTACCAACTATATTGAAATCTTGACACACTATTTTCATGGCTGATAAATATATTCCTTGCTAACTGAGTGAGAGACTGTCTCTCATGGAAAGATTAACTTGCTTTGCCTGGAATCAAATTTAATGTCATCAAGTGGCATTAGGTGCTTGATTAACAATTGTTAGCAACCAAGCAAATGGCTATGATTTTTTAACCTCTTCAGTCAAAACCCACCAGTGGTAATTTCATCTACAAAGCCAAGCTAGTTCAACTGGGCTTGGATTTTGTAGGAAAAAAAAAAAAAAAAAAGGGTGACACCAGGAGAATTAACCTGAAATGTGTTTATTGGCATATATGTATTTAAAAAGATAGTTCACGGTCTTTAAAAGTAATAACTACGTAGATCACAAAATAATCTCCTTGGATCGTCACAATATAAACCACTTTTCAAACCCATAATTTAAAAAATATTCATCAAGGAGAATAAGCTACAGTACTGTCCATTCTATCACAGCTATGGTAACTTTGCATCACTCATCAGGACCACTAATCTTTACAATGTTAAATTATTTTCTTTTAACCGTACAACACATTTAATGAGATGCAGTCTGTTTTTGCTACCAACATCTGACAGACCTAGCTGTATTCTTCTTCTACCACCTATTGGAAAAAATCAGAAGTGGGAGATAAAGGCTGACAAACATCACAAGGTAACCTCTTCATACAGGAAGAACTGTAAATTGGTGTTGACTGTGAAAAGCCTTAAAAATAGAGACAAATACATGTGGTACAAAAGGGAAATTAATATGAAGAGCAGGAAGACACATGTCAAAGAAATGGAGTTAGGGAAATAGCTTAGGAAAAACAATGAGAGTGAAGATAATTCCTATTAAAGCTTAAATATTTTAGTATATTTAATATATATAAAATTACAGCTTGATTTATAGTCTTACATGTTGAAGGCTCTCTGTCTTTAAAGGCCCTCCTGCCACCACAAAATCTACTTAGAAGGCAAGAAATTTAGTTTTTTGGAAAATGCTTAGATGACAATTAAAGCTGTTTGTGAGAAGAAGTCAGCTCTGAAAAATCTCCGACTCAGAAATATTCTAGATCAGTTTCCCATTCTGGCATCTTCTGAGCAGTCAGTTTGGCAAACTGAATATGTATGATTCCTAAATTCATATCTACTTTCCGATGATCAGTTTGTGAGTGTTTCAAGGTTTCAGGTTTTTGTTCACAGTGAAGTTGAGGACTTTTTTTTTCAGAAAATCATTTATTCTTGTAAGATAAAGAAACTTCTTTTCATTCATGCTCCAACATTACCCAAATTTAAATAGCAATTATTAAGAGCACCTGAAGCAGTTTTCTGGTGTCATCTATTATTAATTCTCAGCACAGAGGTATGAAGAGGGACTGAAAAAGCCATAGCCTCTGTTACCGCTATAGTAATAGAAGTAAAGTAATATTACTATACTAAAGTATAGTAATAGAAGCCAAGGTAAAGCCACATATTCTTGTGTCTCATTACATCACTGAAAATATTTGGCTATTACACCTTGTTCCTGAAGTTCCTCTGACCCCTCTTTCCAAAGCTCATAGGAAGTCTCTACTCAATTTTGAATTTCTTCTAGGACTCTTAATCTTCATTTTAGAGCTTTTCCACCAAAACACTATTCAGTTATTTATTATATAGATATCATGAATGAAACATTTTATCCAACAGGAAGTTCAAACTTGATTTTGTCTTCATAAGCTGCAATGGTCTGACATGACTGAAGAGATGACAGAAGTTGAGTAAGCCTTGGGAGATGAACGTGTTGGTTATTGCAACTATCTGCAACATTAAGGGTTTAAAATCTTGACGCATAACTATGCAAGAAGGATGAAAGCAACAATATAGTCAAAATTACATTTTTCTTTTAAACATTAATTATTAATGTATATTTGCCCCCAGTATTTACCCTGGGTTTGTTGTATTATTGAACTAAAAAGGCATGTTTTTCTGATTACAAGGAAATGACTGCTGTGCATACTGTAGTGGTCCTTAGTTTAAAAGCAACTTTTGCCATGCTTTGAATGGTGGTGGAGAAAAATATCAGAAAGAATAAAGTGAATAACTTTAAAAATAAAATAGTGAACATCTTTTGTCAGATTTAAAATTGATTTAAAAATTGAATTTATTTTTCAATATGTAAGATAAATTTGTGCTATATTTAGCTTAAATGTATCGTTATGTTAACATGTAAAGGGTATTGATTACTTGAAGACAATGAAAGAATTTGAATAGGTTTATATGTGTCATGCAGCAGCCTAAAAAATGTGGCTTTCAATAGGAGGCTTTTATAGGTCATGTTATCCATGGTAATTGCATTAAATTTCATATATAAGTATAAACATATAATCTAAATAGTCATTCACTTCTTAGAAAAAATAAAATAAAATTTAAAAAAATAAAAAAATAAATAAATCAGCTTGAACTTCATAGTTTATTTCCTTTCTCTGTTCATTCTGCCAACTGAAAATATGGTTTTAAGAACAGCATTACAAATAATTATTCTGCTTCAAATGAAAATAGTTGGATACAGCTGTCAAAGAAATTAATATTTATTTAATGAATTCACACAAAAATCTTTCATTATTCAAAGAGATCTGAAAACTGTCATAGTACAAACTTTCTCCAAACTATCATCTCCACAGAACAAATAAGACATCCCCTGATTTAGTAAAAATTTCAGTGACTGTCATTAATGTGAGAACTCTCACAAATCATAATCCCATCTGTACCCGTGTATTACAGAGACTACAGTGATAAAGTCAGTTTTATGATTTTGTAAAATAACTGGCAGCACTGAAGAATGAACCAACCAATTATGCCCTGAAGCAACCAGTATGACTTGGAATAGAAATAAGGCACTGTAGGGTTATTTAATACAATATTTCAAAGAGAGTGTGAAGATTTGCTCATCTTGTGCATGTAGTCAGTGTTTTCATTGTACAGTGCAGGATATTGTGCTTAAATAATTGTGGACATTTTATGCATGTGGTGCATACATTTTGGAATACAATAATGATCAAAGGAGCTGCCTGGACCACTGGAGCTATTAAGCATCATTGATATAAAGCCAGAAAAGAAAAAGCACCAACAAACCAAACCCACAGAAAGTCATGTTTAGCTGATAACAACTGTCCTCCTGCCACCTCGAGACAAGATGAAGGTTAGAACACAAAAAGCCCTGTCTACATTCTAGATGGGAGGCTCTGAGAAAGTATATCCTTTATACCCTCATCCTTTCTGCCAACTTTGATTAGTGATCTCCAAGGATAAAATGACAGCTCTGCAGATTTGCTGTCCGTAGGTTACAATGCCAGTCTTCTCACCTGGAAACATGTTGTTTTGATAACATATCTGTGCTAATTTGTGATAATAGCTTTCTAGCTTTCATAGGAGAGCTCACATGTGGACATTAGCTATTGCAACAACAAACTGACCTTCTGAATTTAGGAAAAAGAAAAAAGTAGTCTACTGGTAGATAGGACTGTGGAATACACTTCTTAGATGCCTTATTTCCTGATGACTGTCACTTCAGTCAAATGAATTTACACACTTTTAAGAACAGAAGGAAACAGTAGGATCATTCAGTCTGAAATTCTTCATTAAAAAATTCTTCACTGTGTAGGACGTACAATAATGGGCTGATAATACTAGAAGTATTCACCATGCATCTAGCATTTTATCAGTCTAATATCAAACAACACAACAGTAGCTCTGTGACATAGAGAAACAGTATTCATATTTTGCTGAAGGAAGATAGAGACACCAGTAGGATTTGTGCTGTCAAGTAACCAGAATTAAATAATAATTATTTTCCATATCCATTTCAATACCCAGTCTACTAAACATCATTGTTAGTCAAATAGATGGATATGGATATGTACCAACCACATAAAGATGATGGTGTAAGCATATGAGCTACCAACACAACTACTATATGATATGTTTCTTTAAATTCCAACGTTGGAAAACAGAGCATGGACTTCTTAACCCATTTTTCCACAGCTGTTCCCAAACTAATGCAAGTAGGCCTTCTTTAAGCAGATCTATGAAATATTATACTCTTGACATGCTATGTCATGAAGAAAACAGGCAACTGCCAGAATTACTGGAGTGAATACGTAGGAAATAAAGAAACCAGGGGCTTCTCTAGGGACAAAGATCTCTCTTCTCAAAGACACTGAGTGATCCCAAATTCTTGGAATGTGAAGTCCTTTGAAACATCTTATGTCTGCTGGCTGGAGGCACCCGGTGATGCCAGCTGCTCACAAAATCACAGAATGATTGAGGTTGGAAGAAACCTGATAAGGTCATCTGGTCCCAACCTCCTGCTCAAGCAGGGTTACCTACAACAGGTTGCTCAGGACAATGTTCAGATGGATTTTTAATATCTCCAAGGAGAGAGGCTCCACAGCCTCTCTGGGCTTCTTGTGCCAGTGCTTGCTTTTCACAGTGAAAAACTGTTTCCTGATGTTCAGAGCTTCCTGTGTTTCAGTTTGTGCTCACTGCCTATTGTCCCGTCACTGGGGACCACAGAAAAGTGTCTGGCTTCATCTTCTTCACACTCTCGCTCTAGATATTCATAGACATTGATAAGATCCACTCTGAATCTTCTATTCTCCAGGCTGAACAGTCCCTGCTCTCTCAGCCTTTCCACATAGGAGTCATTCTTCATGACCCTTCACTTGACTGTCTCCAGTATATCCATGTCTCTCTTGTGCTGAGGAGCCCAGAACTTGAATACATGTCGTGGTTTAGCCCCGTCAGGCAAATAAGTGCCACACAGCCACTTGCTCACTCTCCCCAGGTGGGATGGGGAGAGAATTGGAAAGGTAAAAGCACAAGAACTTGTAGCTTGAAATAAAGATTGTTTACTAAGTAAACCAAAAGCTGCATGTACGTGCAAAGTAAAACAATGAATTCATTCACTGTTTCCCAATGGCAAGCTGGTGTTCAGTGTTCGGCCACTTCCAGGAAAGAAGGGCTCATCACACATAATTTTTTTCCTGGGAAGACAAATGTCATTGCTCTGAATGTCCCTCCCTTCCTCCTTCTTTACCCAAAATTTTATTGCTGAACACGATGTCATATAGTATGGGATATCTCTTTGGTTGTTTTAGGTCAGCTGTCCTAATTCTGTCCCCTCCCAGCTGCTGGTGCATCCCCAGCCTCCTCTGTGTAAACACTGCTCTGCAACAACTAAAAATATTGGCGTGTTATCACCACCATTTTCATCAAAAATCCAACAGGTATTTCAGGGTTGCTTTCTACTTTCAGAAGTAAGGATAATACCTTACAGTAAGAAATGCAAGACCCAATCATCCAAAGGGCAGCACCTGGGAAAACATTGTGGGGGGCTAAGAGAAAGAAAAGAGTCACTGCCTTCATGAGAATTCCCTCACTGATGGCTATGTCTCCTTCTTTCTGTTCATAAAGACGTGTTCCAAAACCATGCGGATTAACTAGGATTCAGAGAAGGCTTTCATGACATTTTTGCCTTGTTCATTAAACAGCTCTGTGAATTCACACTGGTATCACTACCCTTGGGCTGTGGAATCCCTGGTATTTCCAGAAAATGTAATAAAGTACAAAGATGCAGTGTATAATTTTTACTTAAACTTCTCAGGTCTGAAGGGAAGAATGCACCTTCTGCAATGAATTTTCTTTACATTTTTCTGTGTTGAGGGCCAGAAGGGATAAGGGTAAGGGATCTAGTTGCAGAGTTTGGCAGTGAAGCAGAAATAAAGACAGCAGTTTTGGTAATAATTCTGGCTCACTTAGCCTGATAATGTTTCCATGATTCTTTACAACAACTTCCCTTCTCACACCATTGAGTTTTTCTACTCTCTGATGTCTATTTTTTTTTCAAAGTAAAGACTTAACAAATACCTTCTATACTGTCCCATAAGCAAAGTAGACAGGGCTACAGAACTAGCTATTTTCACATTAAATGGAGAAGAACAGAGATCCATGTCCAAGTTTCCCTGTGTGTTAACTGAAGAGGGTCGATTCAGACTGCAGTATTTTCTTTATTAACGTGCTCCCAATGTATATTTTCACCCTCCTCCAGTTCAGTGTTTTCCATCTCATTTCAACGCCTGGAAATTTCTGACTGTTAGTAGGACTTACTTTTGAAATGGATTTTCTGTTATATTCTATTTCTTCATTCAGTCTGCATAATTCCAATACAATGAGAAATTTAACTTAGTCCTGCATTAAGTCCTAAACTCACTGCATCTCAATATTTGAGTTGCAATGACTTCATTTCTTGTTGTCTTACTGCAATCTCATACATTATTTTTTCCCATATTCTCCATAAAGGATTTCTTCTCTTTTTCTCATTTTCATTTTTTATTAACCCTATTGTTTTCCTCCATAAAAAAAAAGAAAGAAAAGAAAGAAAAAGAAAAATCCTGACTCTGTATTACAATCACTTTAATATAAAAGTTGTAAACATTTTCAAACAATTTCATTTTCACCCTTAACACTTTCAGTCAAGAAAATTGGTGGTCATCTGTGGATGAAAATCAATGTTGTGTTAAATTATTAATCAATGTGCAGTAAATAACTGAGAACTCAACTTCTGGAGAAAATGAGTGTATGAGATGATTATTAAATGACTTTCTTGTGTTATGTTAAGGTAAGTAGATTGTAGTTTTTTTGTTCATTTGTTTGTTTTTTGTCTAAGAATGGCAAAAATTTTACAGGTGAGTGTGTTGCTTTAAGACAGATTGCTAAACAAGGTTAATTGTGAAAGATATGATGTGTCAAAATATGACATGAATACTAACATAAGCAAACTAGGACTCAGCTTACAGGCACAACAGTTTCTATTGGCTGCTCATGCCAATTTTTCATAAAACAGATCCTGTTGCTTTCCTTTAATTTTCATATTTTCAGATGTTGAATCTCTTGCCAGGAATGTGTGTCCATTTAAAAACTTCTCATTCAGAGTTTTGCAAAGTTAATACTATTCTATCGTTGAAATCAAATGTATAAATGTATTTAACATAAGATACTGAACTAATAAAAATAACATAATTATACCAAAATATTAGTAAAAAGCAATATATGTTTTTCCTTTCAACATTTATATATATATATATATACATATATATATATATATATGGCATAATATCTTTTTACCTCACATAAATTCAGGGAAGCAAGAAATGTTCAGAAAATTGTATTGCTTCATTGGCTGAACATCCCCAAGTACCTTATAATTTCAGTCTTAAGGTTTAATTAGCAGAATACAGTTTGGGCAACTGAACAACATACATGTGACAAAACATGGAATCCTAAAAATAGGAACCCATAAATCTTCCCGCTGTGCTGCACATATGCAGCTATGCAGTGTCTGATGGATCGAAAAAGCTGCCTGAGAATAGCATTAAGATTCGAAGCAGCAGAGGAAGTCTGCTGAACAAATTTCATAGGGCAGCAGAAATTTATCATGTTTGTTCTGTCATTGTAACTTGCATCTCACTTGCTAAACCCCATAAAGAAGCACAGGAAGCAAAGAGAGAAAGGCAAAGGAAAAAGAATGGAGAGATTTTTTTAAAAAAAGATTTATACAAAAGCTACTTTGAAACCACATTGCTGCTTGAGAAAGAGAAGATGTAAAATGAAAGAACCATTAACTAGTATATTGTTTTTATTTTGTACTATATTTTGTGACATAGTGTTTTTCTGAGGTATTCTGTCAAAATAACAATTCCCAATCTTTTCCAAAGCAATGAATACAGTATTTTCACTTGAAGAGAAGTAGATCATAAAGCCATACAGTACATTCCTATAACAATCACTTTGACAGTTCTTAGGACAGTAGCCAAGACAAATGTTTTCTTTGAAAAAAAAAAAAAAAAAAGGATGTAATATGAGACTACCCAAATTTTCCTGTTCTTATTTGGCCTTGGTCCACTTGAATAGTGCAGTCTAATAAACAGTCTCCCTTTCTGAACAGGTTTCTTCTGTGTGTCTGGCAAATGGTGGTGCTGAAAAACCATGAAATTGACTTTAAGATCATGATATAAACCAAAGTTCAGAGGAGTTCAAGAGAGAATTTTCTGCTAACTCTCCTCTCTGAAGATGGAAAATAATAATCTCTAGTCAGTTTCATTTAACCAGATGACTTCTCTCATGAAGTCTACCAGCTGGGCTCCATCACTAGGGGTGAGATTTGCTTTGGATATTCAAAAGTGGTAAGAGAGAATCAAAAATACTGAATTCAAAAGGTATCTGAGTACATGTGCAAGGTATGCCACAGAGTAAATGAGTTTAAGATTATGAGTAAAAGATTTGAACTTGGTAACAAACTCCAAGACCAGTAGAACATCATAGATTGGCTCTCAGGAGTACCAATGCTGTCCTAAGCAGTATTCATACTACATCTGTGTAGACAGGTGTCCCAGTTGGGGCTTGTTTGTTGAACTAGCAATGCTGTGAACTTTGCGGTCAGCATTAACCAAACTGTTAGCAGTGCTGAATTAGCTGTACAGGAATATGACAGATGGTGACTATGGTTCCTATAAGACAGCAGAAGCAGAGCTGATATCCCAGTACAAAACCAACTAGCTCAACATCAATATAGGGCCTGACAAACCAGTTCTTCACAAATGAGCCTAATCAGATAAGGACAGAAGAAACATACATGGGCAGCCTTTGCAGAGAGACTAAAGACATGGTCTGTCCCTCTCAGTGCAGAGAAACTTGTGTGCAAAAGATTGCATTACCTGCAGAAACAGAAGCAGAGACAGCTGCTTCTGAGTTGCTATGGAGTTAAAAAGCCCTTTTGAGAGCTACAGTTTTCTCTTATGATGCTCCTATATGCTATGTGGACAAGTCAGTCTTAGCAGCTCTGCACCATGCTCTGTCATCTGGCGTACTGATGCCCTGGAAAGCTGCTCCTATACAAAGTGGACAGTGGTTAGCCATGACAGTGTGGTGGGTAAACTCCATGGGCCTATCTAGTGTTCTCAACAGGTTTGTAATTAAAAATATGTCTGATTTTCCTGTGTCATTTTAACGTGTCTTTCCTGTTTTTCTAAATAGAAAGGTAGTTGTGAGCTCATATTCTCAGGACTTCTGTGAGCTGTACCAGGGAAATGAAACCTCCAGAAGTGTCCAAGGAAGTTATATTTAAAATTCAAAGAATCCCAGGTAGCAGCAACATACCAGACAGGGGGCTCAAACCTTAATTTCATTGAGATAATGTCCTTCCACAAAATCTGATTCAAGCCTTTGTGGTTGTTATTGGCACCTGACAGAAGATTCCTAAGCTAAATAAATGAGTTTTCAGAACAATTTTCAGAGAGATTAGGCAGTCTCAGCCTTTTTCTTAAGAAAACATTGCTTTTGGCTAATGTCTTAGAACCTATCTCACAGCAATCGCAAAAGAGAAAAGACAGTGAAGGATTAAGTGAAGTAAAGTACATGCATTCAGCTGGGTTTAATAATGGATCAGGCCTGTCTGCTATATACAGATGAAAATCACAAAGTAAAGCACATGGATTCTTTGTCTACCTGAAGGGCACGGCTAGAACTGTTTCTTCTTTTGAACATAAGGTGAGGAATAGGTATTTTTTATAAAGCTTTAAATTAAGAGAAAGCATGGCTGTTTTTGTTTGTTTGTTTGTTTTATTTTGTTTTGTTTTGTTTTTTTCCCAAAAGTGGTTATTTTAGATATAGACTGTTCTGAACTGCATAGGAAGAAAACACATATACGCACGAAACAGCTTTTTTTTCTTCTTTTTTTTTCCAGACAACTTTTCACTATAGGCTAACTGGAATGTAAGAATTATCTACCAAGTAGCCTGAGCATGCGTACATGTGAGAGTAAGAGTGGGTACATTCCAACTAAAATAACACCTTACAAAAAAATGAAGGCTGAGAACAATGTTTTAGCGACTGATCACTCTGACCTGTGTTATAATGACATTTCATTCCAAAACTTAATTGCTTTAGCCTACATATTTAAAAGCAATATGAGATATTTCATTCCTGTCAAATGGTTTCTTTTGAACTTTTGTTTTGTTTTGTTTTATAGTCCTAAGCATATCTATCTTGTGACAATGTGCAGAACAGAGATACTACATTTAATTTTTCCATTTACTATAAGCAAACTTCACTAAATAGAATACAGATATCTTCTGCTTTTTAAAGAAATAAGAATTTCTAGACATTACCAGAAAAATATTGTATTCGTGTCTTGCTAACTCTACTACATTATTCCTAAAGGACATTTCTTAATGGGGAAAACAACAGATATAGTTATAAAAGAATAATCTCTCCATTAGCCATAAGATTGAAGCTGTAGAGTTTGTTTTTCATTCATTGCATCCACTTTTCACCTGGAACTGGGCTCCAGTTTCTTTTCTATTGTTGTCTTATCAACTTCAGATGTCAGCCTGCAAGTAACCCACACAAAACATAAAGCAGCACCAGGCTGAAACATTTTGCGCTGATGTTTTCAACCTGTTGCTCTTTTCTGTTCTCTGAAGAACCACTTCCCCTCTCAACCTTTCCTACTTTCATTTCCATTTGTTCCTAACCAAATGAAAAGAGCAAAACAATAACAACAACAACATTTGCAAGCAAATTCACACTTATTCTGCTACAACCCACTGTCTGACCAGCAACTGTTGCCTGGCACCGTGAGAATTCTCTGTGACTTTAACATTTTGAAGAAAAGTAGGTTAGCACCCCTGTTATTATTAGTATCTCATCAAAAAGGACATCAGAACAAGCAGAGAGAAGAAATGAGAGGAGGTGGGAGGGAAGATGTGGAATGAGGAAAAAGGTGTCAGGGAACTATTACTTCATTCCAGATGACCGGCCATTTTTTTTCCTAACCTGCAAGAAGTAAAAACTCCAGCTAACATATGCTGTATTACTAATGACTAACTGCAAATTGTCTGGCTACAATCCTTTCCCAATAATTCAAGATGGGCATTACACTATGCCATGATGAATATTGTTAAGTAGATAGTCTTCCCCGTCCTGCCTATTTTGTTTGCATTATGTTTAGGGAAGGATGTCTGCCGGAGAGAGAAGAGGAAACCTGTTAGTTCTTCTCCTAAATCCCACATCCTGATTCCCTTTCTTTCAGCCTCAAGAAATTCAGCCAAGTCATCTGTACTTGTGATAGCATGAGACTGTCTGCTGAACTGTCAGTATAAATGAGAAAATGTAGAACTGTAGGGTAAATACTGAAGTAGTCATCTAGTCAAAGGTCAGGACTGAACTCACAGAATCTGGAGATGATAAACCCATAAAGTATATAGTGAGCAAGAACAAGTGTCACTGTGTGATTTAAACAGTTCATTACCCAATGCAGAAAACTGAAGGAGAAAAAAAAATTGACTTATTGTCCCAGTTTAATCAAAAAGTACTGCCTGTTTTTTCTCAGTTAGATTGATGACTAATCCTTGCCAGTTCAAAAGAAAGGAAAAAAATTCCAAAAGACAAGACATAATACAAATTCATAAAACAAACATTAACACAAATTATAACAACTGTTCAGCATCAGTTTGAGGCTGTGGCTCCTCTGACATTTCTCTTTGGCAGCAGTTAGGTGTCTTCTGCAATTTCTGTCCCATGGTTCAGCTGTTTGCAGGACTGTCTGTGTGAGAAGTAAGAACAGTGATGTGATTTGGCTAAAATAACTGAGAAGGGAGGAAGTGTTTTACTCTAAATCCTTTGTCAATGTGTTTCCTTGTGAAGCCTCACAAACAGCAGTAACAGTACAACAACAAGCATGACACAGTAGCAGGGTAGCCACTCTTGTAGTAGGAAACGCCCAAGCCAGCAGTGGTTCCCTGGCAAATGTCCATGAAAACATAGCGTCAGGGAATAACCACTAATGTGGCAGAAATCCAGCCATCAGAAGAAAAGTGAGTGAGCCTGCCAGGCTGGCTGGCTGGATTGGTTTGCCATGCAGGGAGGTAAATGCCAGAGCAAAGACAGAAGAGGTGCTGTGATCCAGCAGCTGTGACCTGTGGACACATACAGGGCAGGGAGGGGAAAAAAAAGTATGGTGGTGGATCCATGTTGTAGGATAAGGTGAGCTGTCTAGTCTGATTAGATGGATAGAGGGAGATTCACCTGGTGAAGAGGATCTGAATGTGCATATCACCCTCCATGCAGGTGTGCCTTTGCAATGTTTGGAGACCTATGCTTCACATTAGTGCACCAGCACAATGATGCAAGTAGAATAAAAGCTGTGATTTTCAGGGTTACTCCTAACCCAGGGGTCCAGAAGTCCCATCACCAACTGTCATGCAGCTGAAGAAATAAAAGTACAGTCTAAAAATAGGGAGACGTCTCCCAAGGGAGACACAGGTTAGAGCTCAGAGTCTTCCTATGTCAGATTCACCGCAGAAGGTTAATAATATAATGAAACAACTTCTTAAATCCATTTATCACTGCTTCGGTCAATGGGTCAAGGTGAATTAACCTATGTGTATGGAGCTCAGCTAACAAGGGTTCCAAAATTCCTTCTATTGACCCTCTGGTAAACATAAATTGACAGATTCTTTGTTTTATTGTAAAATACTTGTGTACGTTTTATCTCATAATCAATATTTGTATTTTGCTTGGGGAAGGGGGGGAGGGAAGAGCTGTATGCTTTAGGGAAGAAAGTAGTTTTATCAGAATCATTGAGCAAATCTGGAAATTCCAGTTACCCGGCTTGTACCTATGAATATATATTGATAAACTATTCCAACTCCATGCATTCTCAGCAAGCTTCAAGGCTTGTTCTTTAAATAAGTATCTAAAAGTATATATATAAATGAGATCAGTGAAACAACTGCCCTTTCATTTGGGGCTGGAAGAGGTTTATCTCCTTTCAAAAAAAATGTTCAGTGTTGTGACAGTCCTGCTATGAAATGTGCTCAAAGTACTACCTCACTGACTTCATTGTACCACCAAAAGTACCACCTTCACTGTCTTCACTGGGCATCATGACAATGCATGAAGTTAATTATTTGCATGAGACTCTGTAGACCCAACTGGTATGTCAGGATCCTGTATCTCTATCTGTAGCAGATCCTAAAATTGAAAGCTCCACTGTCTAAGGTTGAAGTTGATTTGCAGATAGTAAAAACATCAATGCAAAGTTAAAATTGCTTTCCATAAAGCTTTTCTATTGTGATGCTTCATTTCTTTATGGATAAAATAAGGTGTGAGTAAAAGGGTTCCTCGCTTTACATACTGCATTTGTCAGGTACACTTTCTGAATGCTTTTAACAGACTTGATTCTTGTACCAGTAGGTGTCCAAGCTTTCTTACACACAACTGCATTTATGTAGACTTCTGCTATTGTGGATATAATTTTGGAAAATAGTAACCTTTGAAGTAGACCCCATAAAAATACCTAGAGCACCTTTCTAGACCACATATAACATGTCTGGCACCAATGGGAATGCGAAAAATAATAATGTCTATATTGCTTCAAGGGAAATTTAAGGTGGACATCAAAAAGTTTCATAGAATCATAGAATATCCTGAGTTGTAAGTGACCCACAAAGATCATCAAGTCCAACTCCTGGCTCCACACAGGATCACCCAAAAATCAAATGATATGTCTAAAAGCTTTGTCCAAACATTTCTTGAATTCCAGCAGTCTTGGTGCTATGACTGCTTCCCTGGGGAGCCTGTTCCAGTGCCTGACCATTTCAGTGGATTAAATTCTGTGTAGAAATGTTGGAGTCACCATTCTTGGAGGTCTTCAGGAACAGGCTAGAAAGATGTTAAGAGTGATACAAGCATAGCTAATTCTACAATGAGGCGCACACACACAGGAGAGATGTGCTCTTTAGGTCTTAAGTCTGTGTCAGTATACCTTGGGCATTACAGATACTCACTCCTCTTCCTACTACTTGTCTTCAGCAATGGAGGCTATGGCAAGGTGGGAGGTGTATTCCCATTCTGAATCCTCTCTAGGACTGCAGAAGGGGATGTAAAAAACTGCCACAGTGATTTGTAATCCATGTGCATCTTTTCAGTTGCATTGTTTTTTTAAGGGTTTTCTGATCAGGTAACTATCTATGTACATTTAATAAAAATAATGTATTTGGCCTTGTAAGTTGACATTGCAGTCTCTAAGCATAGAGGAATTAGTTGTCTTTGTTCCAGGGATTGGACCAAAGCCCACTGAAGGAAAAAGAAAAGGCTAAAATCTCAAGTACTGATAAAATAATCAACTCTCACTGAAATCAAGGGTATTTTAAGAGATCTTGCCACCTCATAAAATCAGAAACTATACTAGATGAGATAGAAGTGCTGCAGGGTAAGAGGCAAAGCTTTCTTCAAGCAAGTTGCCATAGGCTTTTTGATTACGATGAAAGTGTGGGCACTTTCCTGGAAATAACTGGGAGTATTTATTTATTTATTTATTTTACAAATTTTTATAATAATATCATCCAAAAGAGAACTCTGTTTAATTCCACAGGCAAAAAGAGGGGAATGTGGCAGGAAGATGAATAGGCATTAAAATAACACTTTTTTTTTTTTTTTTTTGTCAATAAAGTGCCTTCAGAAGCTACTCTGCCAGGCAGACTATTGGTGATTAAAAGGGCATCTGAAACATTGCTATCTAGCCTTGCTATTTAGAGGCACAATCATTACTGCAGCTACAACAAAAAGATAAAAATTCTGAAAGCCATGAAGTTGGACATTAGTAAATGTCTCAAAATTATTTACTACAAAAGTTTGGCAGAGGTGGGGAAAATGTGAAGAATGCAAGAAATCAGATAAACGTTTGGTATACTTAATATAGCTATACTACATGGCCCTTTCATGCTACCTTCTTTCAAGATACTACTTAAAGGAAGTTAAAAGTGACAAAATCTGTTTTACTGTACTTTAGAAAATCTTTCTGAAGCCATGTCCTAATGTATTTCCTTTCTTAGAGATAGAATGAAATCAGTGTGACATCTGTAGAGAGGCTACTTCCAATGAGAGAATACAATTGAATATACTTCTTTATCACTTTCATCCCATAATACATTACACCCCTACTAGTTAAGATCCAGAAAGTTAACTTGAGAAGTGCACAGCTGTTGAACACTGCAAAAAGTGTTAAAAAGCAATCTGTTACCAAGTACATACACACACACATACATATGCATATGTACATATCCTTGTTTGATCTAGTTTGTATTGCCCTTCTATTTTATCTCTTTGTAAATTTAAATGATCACTAAAATAAATATTATCCCACAGAAGGAAGTAAAGACAATCTCAACATCCAAAACATAAAGGTCATCTTTATCCTTATTGACATGATGTTTTCTATGTTTCTTTTTTCTTTTTTTTCCTAATACTCAAAATGTTCATTAAAAAAGTTTCAACATGGTTCTTGATGCTAAAATGGGTTCCTTTTTACTCTTTTCAACTAAAACTGATAATTTGGCTAGAAATAGCACAAGATAATATTTCATAAAATAATTGCTGATCTAAGCTTAGAAATAGTTTTCTCCATTACAAGATGTAGAATAATGTTTATTTTTTCTTTTAAAAGCTGCATATATGCAGTCCAAAATTTTGGTCTTTATTTTTTTTATTTTTATTTTTATTTTTTAATGAAAAGGAAACAACAGCAATTGTACATTAGGCTAACAAATTACACAGCGCAAATTGAGACATTTTAGGTGTCAATTGGTGTAATAGTAGGAGTTGATTCTGGTCCAGATTGCATTTCCTTTCTTAACAATGGATGCAGCCTTAATCCATGAGTAGTGCTATTGATTTCAACATTAGCAGAGGTTGGATACTACTGAGAATATAACTTTCAGCTGATACATGAAGGCTGCTATGTAAATACCAAGCAGGGGAATAAATAGTAACAGAGCACAGCAAGATCCTGACAATACACCAGAAGGCTGATGTAGAGAGATGCTGTTAAGGAAGTCAAGCATTTGAAGGTGATGCCAAGAGGTGTTGCATTGTATCCCTCTTTGGGGATTTTCAAGACTTAACTGGAAAAACTCCTGGGCAATATGATCTGACCTCAGAACTGTTCCTGGTTTCAGTAGATGGTCAGGGTCCTTCAAACATGAATTACCCTATGATCTATGATGACTCTGTGTTCACAATGAAGAAATTACAGCAAAGTTAGAGAATTGAGGGAAGGTGGACATGGGTGCTGTGGGGAGTTTGAAGAAAGCACCAGGGCTCCTATGTCCTGCCCACTTCTCGTCACATTGGTTTTAAGAGACGTTAAAACTGTTAAGAAGATCGTGTTCATATTTCCAGCCAAAAAGCTCACAACAAAGCTCAGTCTCAAGCAGATTTTTTATTTCATCTTTGAAAGTCTGCAAGGTTTAATGTTTTTCAGAAATGGAAATATTTGGAAATGACAATTAGAAGGTTGCAGGGTTGACTGCTTACATTTGACCTCCCTGAGTTCTGTGAATTCCCCACCAGAAAAAGTGTTGTTGCTTCAAGGGTGTAAAGGCAGAAGAATCAACCTCAGCACAAAGAGTTAATTTGTATTTCTTTCATAATCCAACAACAGAGGAGAAAAGTTAACAGTGAAAGAAAAGTCTGAAGATTACTGTTCCACTCAAAGCTTTTAAAATGTTTTGAAAATTAAGCATGAGTGGGCTCTTTGACTTAAATAAAATTGTTCATCTGCTTAAACTTAAAATATATACATCATAGGAACTGGATCAGATCAATATGATTTCCTACTTTTCTGTAACAAGCATTTATACAGTATGTTCAAATGGTTTTCTGTCAAGAGGCTGATTAAAGAGACGCTGTAGTGAAACATTCAAATATTTATGGGTTATGAAGTAAACTCGTTATTTCTAAAGTATTTTGAGAAAGATAATTTGTAAGAAAACATTTTCTTGGTGATCGTTGGGATGCACAGTTATTAGTGACCTGACTATTTTACAGAACAAAAGAAACCAAGCTGTTGTTTTCAAGATGTTTACAGGTTCAGATATCTGCCTGAGCAGGTTAAGCCGAAATGTGTCCAAAAATAAAAATAAACATCTTGAAACACCCAAAAGAAATAGCAAGATTAATCTTTTCACTCAGTTGGGACCTAACATAGAAAGAAATATGCTGTAGTATTAAAGTAACCAAGGAATGTTTTATTTGTCCATTAATGCAGTTAATGGGAGCATTACAAAGCACAGAGATGATACAGAGGTGAAATGAATTTCAGTGATGAGTGAAATGGTCCCTCTATATGTAATCTCTAACTTGTTTTGGGATATTTATGGGTGAAAGCAGGAGATAAATATCATTAACTTTTGCTGCTTTAATATCAACTTCCCTGAGCCATATAAAGCCATTGCCACACATTTTCTGAAGCTTTGTTTCCAATGTCCAGGGCAAGAGTAGTCTAAGAAATTTCTGTAATGCAGTAAAATATGTTGTGCTAAAATGCAAACATATTTATATATAAAAAGGAAATATCAGGTAAAGCTAGTTTTGTCAGTCTGCTTACGAATTAAGAAGCTTCCTATTATTTAAATGCAAGTAGTAAGATGTTTGACAGCAGCTGGTCACAAGCATGCCATGTTTATTTTTATCTCCCAGTCACAAATGCATAGCAAGTCTTAAGAATCAGTCCAAGGGTCTGAAAACACTAAGAAAAGTAGTTATATTACTGTTTCATTACCCTAGGATCATTGGAGATTTAGAAATGAAAATATAAATTAAAAAAAAAAAAAGTGGAAAACACAGTGTTTCACAGTATAACACAATGAGAATTCAGAGTGTGTTCTTCATTAATCTACCCCAAATGTTAGGATGAATGATTAGCCAATATTCAGGGTCCTGCTGACTTTTTTTCTGTTAAAAAGAGAAACTCATGATGCAGTCAAGTATATTTTGCATGTAATCCTTCTGCTTTGTAGAGAATGAGTACAATGTTTTGTTTTACTGAACACAGTAAAAATAAATAAGAGTCAGTTTCTTGTTCCAGCACTCCAAGCTGGCTCAGTTTTCTGTCACTTTCTCAACACCATGGTACCAGTGCATCTTTAGTTTTCTCCTTGTTTTCCTGGCTTCTTCTGCTAGTGATTTCTTGCTTGCTTGTTTCTTCCTGATAGACAAAGCTCCAAAGTGTAGCTGCTGCATTGCAGCCCAAAACCCAGAAACCCACAGATCCTGTGGTTCAGTTTTTCTTCATCTTGTTCTAAGGCTCTGGATAATGTTCCAGCCACTTACCTATCTTACTATGTGTGAGGTTAAAATGCGGTTTATGCTAGTTAACACACCCTTAACCTCTCAGATGTTCAAGGGCTTTCTTTGACTACAAGAAGATATGCCTGCCAGTAGACATCAGCCTTCTTTAGGCTGACAGGTTAATGTTGAAGCTGCAATATTCAGAGGCTTGGTGACCAGGAATTTCTGACAGTGAGCTAACCACAAAACTACCCCGTAGCAGAAATTCTACAGTACTTTCAAAGGTACTGAAAACTTTCCAAAAATATTTATTCAGCACTGTGTTACCATTTCAAGAGTGGCAACTGATAGCCTGAAGTGAAGAGGGTTATTTGGTTTTGACATGTTCTTGTATTATGTGGAAATTTTTGAAAGAGAAATCCGCAGTCTTCACCATCATTTCAGAGAGACTTCATATCATTAGCTTTTGTAGAAAAGCTTTGGAGTCAGGGTCACTTTACCTTAGAAGCCCTTACCCTCCTCAATATTTAATTTTTATTTTTTCCTGTTACTCCAAATTAAGTAGGGTTTCTAATGTTTGGGGGGTTTAATTATTTTTATTTTTTATGGAGGAAACTGTTTTATGTGTTAGAGCTGGAAAAAGATCAAGGTTAGTCTGGCTCCATGTTTGCCTATTCATGGATCTGGGCCAGAAGCAATGAAAAAACTAGAAGGGGAAAAATCAGCTGAAAATAATGGGTTTAGCAAAGAGGGACTTGCTTATACACATTTCTAACAGAGTTAGTACTGTTGGGTTCCAGATTTGACAATTATCACTAAAAGCTTGGGCATGACAGTAAGCAATCATTTAATTCTTTAGATATGTAAAGGATAACACACGAAGAAGTTTTAAAAAATACAAATATCATGGAGAAACAAAATATGGGCAGGGGAAGAAGTGGAGTTACATTTTCTGTTACTGCATTTCAGTCACTTTCCTCTCCATTTTTATTTTCAGCTACCAAAGCTGGGAGGCTAGAATAGAATTTTTGATGTTCAGAAATGCAGGACTGAATACCAGGTAACAAGGAGATGTTTCTTCTTGGGAAAAAAAATATCACAATAAATCAACATAAAAGTGACGTGCATTTATCTGGTAATTTTCTTGGGGGCATCTATGAGAATAAAAAACTCACAATTCAGAAACTACAAACAACAGCAATGGCTGGGAGAAAATGAGAAATCTCATCTGAAAATTTGAAGAAAACTTCTGTCTCGGTTCATTTTTCTGCTTAAGGTCTTGGAATCTTCTCTTTGCTGCACAGTTGCCACAGGATCAAGTCAATTGTTAATTCTATAATGAGAAAGGCAGAAATCAGAAATCTGTTTCAGATCTGGAAGTTCAGTATATGTTAGACCAAGGTTTGTCATGGACTATGCCCTAACAGAGTGCAGTCAGTCTGTTCAGCACAACACAGATCGTCTCCACTGACCACCAGTGTGCTCGTGTGTACTGTTGGTGCTCTGGATCACAATGTGGAAGAATCTCCCTCTTTCTGTTAGCTGTAAAAGGGCCTAATTAGGTCATCTGAACAGCGAGCTTATTGCGTTTCCCTTCTTGCTTGCAAGTAGCAGTCATAGATAATCCTACCTTCCACGAGCCCAGCAGTAATGGCCTGGTTTCTAGAAACTGATCTGCTGCAGAGAGAAGACAGATAGCCATCTGTCTGAACAGATGTACTACCACATTCCTGCTGCCCGGTAAGAACCAAGAAACCTACAAGCTCTGAAGACTAAAGGAGAGTTTGTCATGCTCTTACATATCAATAATGCATTTATATATATCCACAGGCATGGCAGAGAGACAAAGAGAGAATGCATATCTGTAAATTCAGAGAGTAACATTTTTAGATCCAGACTGTTCATCTGGATGAGAAGGAGAGCTACTTACTGGGTAGCTTGAAGAATGTAACAGTCTGACTTTCTCAGTCTCAGGCCAAATCTGTTAGGTGTGAAGCCTATTCACACAAAGGACTAAACAACCAGACCCTATGTGGAGTTTTGTTAGGAAAACTTTATGTGCCAGGTGAGGCAAATGAACTGGACAGATCCATAAAAGAGAGATCACAAAATGGAGAGGTCATCAGGGTGCCTAAACAAATTGAGGAGAAACAGAGGGCATTGCTTTCTTGAGAACAACCTTTCTTTAATATCAGTATATTTATTCTCTAATCATTTGTCCATGGAGACTAAGTAAGAGAAAGCTTAGTTTTATCTTTACAGATACAGATTATTCAGAATATAGATGAGTTTATTAGTAAGACATACAGAAGTGTAATAGCATATCCCATCCAGAATACGTTGTTATATTTAGAAACCTGCAAATTTAGAAACAGCCAAAGCTGATGTTGCCACTGCTGTAAGACATCACTTGATTTTATTCAGGGGGAAAAGGAAAGGAAAGGGAGAGCAAGAACATAAAGGCTGTGAAACATAATCTGTAGTCAGATAGTTCAAAGACAGCTATTTCTTGCCGGAAAAGCAAATGATAATTTAACTTGACATCCAAGCCAGAGTAAACTTTGTAATAAGATCAACTGGAGTTCGATTACTTGCTGCAAACCACAATTTGGTTTGGAATTTTAGAAGGAAAATGTCCTTTTTGCTATTTTCCTCATGTCATGCAGTTGCAATATAACTGCTGATGCCAGAGCTGTACTCTTTAATTTGCTAAATAACTATGGCCTTCCTTTTTTTCAAATAAATATATTTTACACAGACTTGGGTGACACAGAAATATAGACCATGCAAAACTACTCTGTTAAGCTTTAGCCCAAAGTAACAATTCTGAATACAAATAATGAAGAAAGACTTGTAGACATGTCAGCATAAATCATGTGGCACAGGAAAACATACTGAAGAAAGTAAGAAGTTTGAGTACTAACGTACTTTCCAACATCCATAGAAAGCCAAGGTATCCTATTTATCAGAAAAAATATTTTTTTTTCTCCTGAGATTTGTGCAAGAATGAAACAAGTGATGTTTTCTGTCATGCCAGGGTTTTTTTTTTACTAGGAGGTTGGAGCTCTTTGCAACAGATTCCCTCCATGTACTTCAGATAACATGACTGCTCTATGAAAACAGTGAATATATCTTGTCTGCTGAGAAAGAGTAGGTTTTAGGTTTCAGAAGGTTTTTTGGATTTTATTGCACTGCACAATACAAGGAAGGTAGATCTAAAAGTTTGTCACATCAGTTTTCTGCTGCCTGTGATACAGCATTGTTCCACTTCAGTTCCAGGATCTTTGAAATCTTTAGAGATGATGGAGCTGGAGCCTTCCATCTATAAAAGACATGAGTTTTCCTTCACCTCAGAGGTGGCAGCTGCTAGGGAAAGGTTAGTGGTTTTTTGCAAGCAAAGAAAAGCCTCTGAAGTTTTCTCATCTAAAAAATAAAATAAAATAATAATAAATAATTTTTAAAAAGTAGAAATAAAGCTACCCATAACTAAAAAAGAACATAGTGGTTTGTTGTTGTGGTTTTTGTTTTGTTTTTGTTTGTTTGTTTGTTTTTACCCTGGGTTTTGTGGAAGAAACATGCAGCTTCCCAGGCTCTGACTTTGTATCAGTCACTCATGTTCCCTCTCCCCAGTACCTGTCCTTCCCTATTACAAACATTGAACAGTAGAGTCAGCAGGAGGGAACGTGTGCCCGTGCCTCAGCCCTGTAAATCACAGTGCAGTTTAAAGTTATGTGAGGTTCTGGAAAATGCACAGAAAGAGCCAATGCAGGCCTATGTCTGCTTGTCCTCATGGAAGGGTGATTCCTCACAGCAAGGGAAGTAACTTCTTAAGCAATGCCAAACATTGGCTCAGTGAGCATGAATTAAGAGTTTTTAGCTGATCTTTTATTTTCAGTTAAATTAAACAGGTTGTTTTTTTTCCAATATGAATTAAGATCTAAGTCCATTAAGATCTAATCATGGGAATACTGCAACTGTTTTCTGGAAAAGTGGTGTTACTTTTTGCATTTGCTGCTACAGAGATGGAGAAAATAGATAGAAGTATGTGGCACAACTCATGCATGTAATTTATTTGTTTTCTCCATTCCATGTTTTCAGAGTCAATCATGTAAGAAAATATTTATTGCTCTAATGTATTGTATTATGTCTACTTTTCTTCACTGGCAGACTATTTTAACAACAGAAGAAACTGCCAAGCTTAGACTGTGTTCCCCCAATTCAGACTTTTCATGAGGTCTCATCCAGTCTCATCTAAATCTCAGAACACTTTGTCCTATGACTTTCTGAGTAAGAAAATCTTCTTTTGGTTTAACAGCATGGACAATTGCAAAACAATGTACCTACATATAAGAACTAAAAATTAAAACAGAAAGACTCTTATAGCTTTTATTCTGGAATTACAATACTAGTGATACTGCAACACTATTACTGCACATCTCTATTTTTTAATATACAAAAGTCTTTCTCCAGGATATGTTGTAAAACGACCCAAAGATATTACAGAAATAGTTGTTTACCCCCTATTCTTAATTACTAAGGGTAAACGCTTCTCCTCAGGACAGGATTTTAAACCAAAACATTTTTATTTCCTCAAGGTATATTACTACACCTAAGAGCCATTCACCGTCTGGGAGTGTTCTTTTTTTGGAAACAAAATTTAACATAATCTTTGGCTACATACCTGTAAAATCTTCCTATTCTACTAAAAAGCACCTGTGCTTCTCTTCCTTAATTTAACTTGCTCTCTCCAGCTGAGTCTATTTCTCATGTTTAGTCACTCAGCAACTGGAATTGGTTCTGGTAAGCATATTTTCTTTTTTGGTCTGTTTTTGTTTCATTTTGGTTATGTCAGGCTTGTGAGCAAACTATGGATAAAGAAGTGTTTTCAGTAATTTGTCAAGAGTAAGGGACAGTAATTTAGCCAGTATCTGAAGACCCTCATCTCCTGTTTTAAAGGCAGTGTTCTTTGTATACACAGCACTTTTTTTTTTGAAAAAAAAAAAGCAATAATTTAATTCTTGTTGCATGAATGTTGTTGTTGTTGTTTCTGTTGTTGTCCTTGTTAGTTTGTTTGTTTGTTTTTGAGAAGGAAAATACATTTCTAGAAAACCAAATTTTAACCCCAGGGCTGTTGTGTGAGTATCAGTATCTATAAAGAGTATGTGAACAACTTGCAGAGACTTTCAGGCTTTGAGTCATGTAAACACACCTTTGAGTTATAACACTATGTGTGCCCTTGTTTATTTAAATCTTTGGTCATGGAAAGTAGTAATAGCACTGCAGTAGACTATGTAATGTTTCAATAACATGAAAGACTGAGACAATCTGTCCAGTCTGGGTGGGAAACTTATTTTAAACAGGAAGTTAAAAGCCGTCTACTTTTTCTAATGTTTTGGTAATCTTCTATGGGAGTGACTATTTCTGATGGCTGCTAACATTGATATTTGGGAACTGCTGCAGACATCAGGCATGCAAGTATCATTTACGGAAAGTCATGCAGGCTTTCTTTCTTTTTTTTTTCCCCACCAAAAAAAATACAACAGGAACCAGGCTGTGTCCTTGTTCCTCACAGTAAACAAGTGCATTGCTGTTCAATCCAGAGATAAGCTGAAAAATATCTCATATCCCACAATAAATCAAGTCTGTTCACTTCTTTCATCATTTTGTTTACACCTTTCTATGCTGCTTTAGCTTTCTCACCTGCCATTTGATGTTTTGTACTTACCTGTTTTCATAAGCTGTCTTACATCAGTTGTCACCAATACTCACCTCTCCCCCTTCAATACCTAGTTTTGTGTCTTGTTATCCAGAATTATTTTTTATTTGTTGCTCTTACAAATTTAATTAATTTGAGGTTGTGCAGTATCTTTGCAATTGATTTCAAAAGTTTTCATTCCTTTACCAACTTCTGCTGTTACCTTGTTTCTTCTTTCCATACCTCATCACTATTTTTTAATTATTTTTTAAATTATTTTTTAAAGTCTCTTTCTTACTTATTCAAGATACTTGTCCATCTTGCAGTTGTGATTTGGTTAAATTCCATATTTTCAGTCTATTTACTTCATCTTGTGTTCCTGTTTTATCTGCATCTTATTGAACAGTCTTTTCTGAGGTTCTCTTAGCCATATTTTTTGCCTTTGGTGCATCAAATTAATATTTTGAAGTAACAAAAGTTTTGTAGGGGAACTGGGTTTGAGGTTTCTTGTCCCCTACCCCATCCCCAGGCTTTCAAGTTTTGTTTTCTGCTCCTCTATAAGGAATTATTTCTATAAGAGGTACAGATATAGACTGTTGTAGTCAATACTTCATAAAAAGTAATGCTAACTGGTTAGAATATAGAACACACAGAGCAGATTTCCATCACAGTCTTTGACTGAAAGTCATTTACAAAGTAGGTGTGGTGGTTTTACCCTGCTGGGCAGCTAGACTCCACTTTTAATGCGCTCTCACACCCCCTTCTCAGAAGAAGAGGGGGAGAAGAAAGCATGCTGGAAAGAAAAAAAGGCTCATGGGTTGAGGTAATGATAATTTATTTAAAGGGAAAAAAAAGAGAGAAAAATAAAACAAAAGCAAGCAGAGACCACATGGAAGCACAGAGAGAGGAAGAAAAAAAAAAAAAAAAACATTCTCTACTTCCCATCAACGACTGATGTTCAGCCACATCCTGGGAAGCAGGGCCTCAATACATGTAGTGGTTCTTTGGGGGGACAGACCTCTTCATAATGAGAGACACCCCTTCTTTGTCCCATTTCTCAAACTTTATTGCTGAATGTGACATCTTCTGGAATATGCCTTTGGTTGGTTTAGGTCAGCTGCCCTGGCGATGTCCCCTCTACACCTCTTGCTCACACCCAGCCTACTGCCTCTGGGGCGCTTGGAGGGAGTCTTGATGCTATGCCGCCACTGCTCAGCAACAGGCAAAACACTGGTGTGACACCAATGCTGTTCTAGCTACAAGTGTAGAGCACAACAATATATGGGCTGCTGCAGGGAAAGTTAACTCCATTCCAGCCAGATCCAGTACAGTAGGAACTAGGAACTGCAAATAAAACAGGACAAAAGTTTATGACTGGAACTGTAGAGCAGAGATGGACCCTCCACTTGAGAAACACTATTGTATGAGTATTGACAGAGAACATTGGCAGAAGTTTAAATCAGCAAACCCCTCTCCCTACAAGCCAACAGAACAGAAGACAATGACTTCTTGGCATTGAAAAAATTCTAAAAATAGAATCATAGAATCATTTAGGTTGGAAAAGACCTCTAAGATCATCAAGTCCAACAGTTAACCTGACACTACCAAGTCTACCACTAAACCATGTCCATAAACATCACATCTACATGTCATTTGAATACCTCCAGGGCCAGCAACTCAAAAACTTCCCTGGTCAGCCTGATTCAATGTAAATAAATGAATAATAAAATGAGGATTTCTGAGAAGCAGCTGCCTCCCTCAAAGGCAAACTGCAATGAACCTTTGTAGACAAGGGACCTAGGACTTTGAATGTTGGTAATGCTGGAGGCAGAGGCAGTCAGGAAAGGAAACAAAAATCACCTTGAAGGGAAATAGAGAGACTCCTTGAGCCACAGAGCTTGCCTGAGCAGCAGATGTAGGTTTATCTACGACAGTGAACTACCTGCTGTTTGTTTTTCGTACTCTGCTCAAGAAACCTGCACTTTGTGCTTATTTTCTGTAAATAAACAAGATTATATCAAATTATATACCTGACTTCTATAATCCATTTTCTATCTTAACAGAAACAACTTTGCCAGACTGTATTGGCTAACTGCTTCAGCAAAGTGGGTAATAGCATGAATTTGTAGTGCAAATTTAAAGGAAGTGACGAAGATGATTTGAAAGACAGAGTAGAGTAGATGATATCTGTAAATCAGTGGTCTAAATTCACATGGCTGTAAAAACCAACCTGTCTCAAGTTTGCATGAGTTCTCAAAATATAGCATTTATTAAAGAAAAAACAATTGTCAAGAGCCAGTTTTGAGATCTGGCTTGCTATATTAAAGTTGTAAATGGGAACAAGAATGCTATTCATGTACAATAAAAATGACTTTTTTTTAAACTATCATAGAAAAAAATCATTCACAGGGTTTTGAACTGATATAGTTTAAAGTTTCCTAAAAGTACTGTCATGTTTGTCTTACGTCCTTCATGTTTAACAATTGTCATGAAGAATTTCAAAAGGAAAATAGTTAAATGTAAATTCATTAGCATTGCATCAAGTTGATTTGCAATTTGGCACACAAATTACTATTTAAATACTAATAGAAAGTAGTATTAGAAATTTAATTACCCTAGTTTGTCCTTAAGCAGTAAGCATATTACAATCTGCATAATAGTGACCAACTTGACTTTGTAAGGTGCTAATATTTTCTGTTGACATCAGTCAGGTGATGCATGTGGCCACTTTCTGTCACAAAGAACTAGCTAAAATTGGAGTATTTATTCAGAAGTTCAGGCATTTTTAATAATAAAAATAAGCACTTCATTCCAATTTAAATGAAGTGTTTCTTTTCAATGAATCAAAAATATTTGTTCTCTTATAATAGTGGACTTTCGAAAAGGTGAATAGTCAGTTAAGACTAATAGCTCTACTCAAAATGTGTTTCATTTTTCTAAAATATAATTTCGTCACAAAGCCATGCATTCTAATACAATAATAATCTCCAAAGCAATTGCATTTCCATTAGAAAAAAATAAACAAAAATTGTTGCACTATGATAGTTTAAAGTCTTTTATAAATAATCTATTAATTTGCAGACAGTTCTGTAGAGACTGTCCCCTTCTACTCCCTTTCAGTTTGGTCTGTTTGAGTTGTGAATAATTGACAGTTATGTCAGGTAATAATTTACCTATTCACTTCAGCAAAAAAAATGGTGATCCTTGCCATTGCTCTAGACAAGTGAATTGTCCATCTCCTGTCTCACCATTTTCTTTTAGTATCTATAACTATAAATGTAGATAGGCAAAAAATGTTATTTTTCTAAAAATTTATTACAGGGGCAAGAGAGGAGTTATGAAAGGGAAGCATTTACTGTAAAGGTAACAGGACCTTTCAGATCATTAGTGTTAAATGCCAGCTTAGTATGAGTGAGGATAAAAGAAAGAGTGAACAAAAGTTAGAGGAACTGGTCTTTTATTATAAGCAGTAGTAACAAAACTCAAGATAAGTAGATTAACTTTTGCCCTGCTGGTTATTATTTGTTTTTCAAAACAACAGCAAATCATTATTATAAAATCATTAAGGTTGGAAAAGACCTCCAAGATCGTCTGGTCCAACCGTCCCCCTACCACCAATATCACACACTAAACCTTGTACCTGAGCACCACATCCAAACTTTCCTTAAACATCCCCAGGGACGGTGACTCCATCACCTCCCTGGGCAACCCGTTCCAATGTCTGACTACTCCTTCTGAGAAGAAAAGTCTCCTAATTTCCAACCTGAACCTCCCCTGATGCAACTTGAGGCCATTCCCTCTAGCCCTATTGTCAGTTGTCTGCAAGAAGAAGCCAACCCCCAGCTCCCCACTGCTTCCTTTCAGGCAGTTGTAGAGAGCAATAAGTCTTCCCCTGAGCCTCCTCTTCTCCAGACTAAACAACCCCAGCTTCCTCAGCCGTTCCTCATAGGACTTGTGTTCCAGGTCCTTCACCAGCTTCGTAGCCCTTCTCTGGACATGTTCCAGGGCCTCAATGTCCTTCTTGTAGTGAGGTGCCCAAAGCTGAACACAGTACTCGAGGTGCGGCCTCACAAGAGCTGAGTACATGGGGACGATCACCTCCCTGGTCCTGCTGGCTACACTATTCCTGATACAAACCAGGGTGCTGTTGGCCTTCTTGGCCACCTGGGCACACTGCTGGCTCATGTTCAGGTGAGCATCAATCAGCACCCTCACATTCTTTTCCTCTGCACAACTTTCCATCCACTCTGCCCCAAGCCTGTAGTGCTGCATGGGGTTGTTGTGACCAAAGTGCAGGACCCGGCACTTAGCCATGTTGAACCTCATCCCATTGACCTCTGTCCATCGACCCAAGCTGTCCAGATCCCTCTGCAGGGCCTTCCTACCCTCTGGCAGATCAGCACTTACGCCCAACTTGGTGTCGTCTGCAAAATTACTGTGAATGCACTCAATTCCCTCATCCAAATCATCAATCATAGAATCATAGAATATCCTGAGTTGGAAGGGACCCTTAAGGATCATCAAGTCCAACTCTTGATACTGCACAGGTCTACCCAAAAGTTCAGACCATGTGACTAAGTGCACAGTCCAATCTCTTCTTAAATTCAGACAGGCTCGGTGCAGTGACCACTTCCCTGGGGAGCCTGTTCCAGTGTGCAACCACCCTCTCTGTGAAGAACCCCCTCCTGATGTCGAGCCTAAATTTCCCCTGCCTCAGCTTCACACCGTTCCCGCGGGTCCTGTCACTGGTGTTAATGGAGAAAAGGTCTCCTGCCTCTCGACACCCCCTTACGAGGAAGTTGTAGACTGTGATGAGGTCTCCCCTCAGCCTCCTCTTCTCCAGGCTGAACAGGCCCAGTGACCTCAGCCGTTCCTCGTATGTCTTCCCCTCCAGGCCTTTCACCATCTTCGTAGCCCTCCTCTGTACACTCTCCAACAGTTTCATGTCCTTTTTGTACTGTGGTGCCCAGAACTGCACACAGTACTCGAGGTGAGGCCGCACCAGCGCAGAGTAGAGCGGGACAATCACCTCCCTTGACCTACTAGCGATGCCGTGCTTGATGCACCCCAGGACACGGTTGGCCCTCCTGGCCGCCAGGGCACACTGCTGGCTCATATTCAACTTGCTGTCTACCACGACCCCCAGATCCCTCTCTTCTAGGCTGCTCTCCAGCGTCTCATCGCCCAGTCTGTATGTGCAGCCAGGGTTTCCCCGTCCCAGGTGCAGGACCCGGCACTTGCTCTTATTGAACTTCATGCGGTTGGTGATCGCCCAGCTCTCCAACCTATCCAGATCCCTCTGCAAGGCCTTTCCACCCTCATTCGAGTCCACAACTCCTCCAAGTTTGGTGTCATCAGCAAACTTGCTCAAAATACCTTCTATTCCTACATCCAGATCGTTTATAAAAATATTGAAAAGTACCGGCCCTAAAATGGAGCCTTGAGGGACCCCACTGGTGACCGCCCGCCAGCCTGACGCAGCCCCATTTACCATAACCCTTTGGGCCCTGCCCGTTAGCCAATTGCTCACCCATCGTATGATGTTTTTATTTAGCTGTATGGTGGACATTTTGTCCAGTAGGATCCTATGGGAAACCGTGTCAAAAGCCTTGCTGAAGTCCAAAAAAATCACATCAGCTGGTTTCCCTTGGTCCATCATACGGGTGATCTTATCATAAAAGGAAATCAGGTTAGTTAGGCAGGACCTGCCCTTCACAAACCCATGCTGGCTGGGACCAATGACTGCTTTGTCCCCCAGGTGAGCCTCAATAAGTTCGAGAACCATCTTCTCCATGATTTTACCAGGCACTGACGTGAGACTGACAGGCCTGTAATTGCTAGGGTCTTCTTTCTGACCCTTCTTGTAAATCGGCACAACATTTGCCGGCTTCCAGTCTACCGGGACCTCTCCAAATTCCCAGGATCGTTGAAAAATAATTGAGAGAGGTTAAAGATATATAAAGATATAATAAATAAAGATATTAAAGAGGATGGTCCCCAACACCAGTCCCTGGGGAACACCACTTATGACTGGTCACCACCTGGATTTAACTCCCTAACCTTATATATATCCTTATATTTCCTTTCATTTTAAGCAGGCAATTAATTCATTTTCTCTAAAACACCTAAATAATAATAATAATAATTATTATTATTATTCCTTTTCTCTAAAACATTTTTCTGCATTTTTACAATGCTGTTCCAGACATTATTGCTGAAGGCAAGTAGAAGCAACTGAAGAAGTTGCTTCATTCTGACAAGAAATTGAACGAATTTTCGTCTTCGCCTCATTAAAAATATAATCTGAAAAGTCACTGCTGAAGTCTTTTGCAGTATTTCATCAGCTACCTTTTGTTGTTTTGTTCTGTTGTTGTTATGCTCTGGTCAAGAAATGTCCAGTGACCTGATCTCAAAGCACTAAATATCCAACCTTGAAGTTTATTCTGTTATGTGTGAGATGTTAGGAGCTCACTCTTTCTTGTGCTGCTTTTTGTACGGCATGTGAGTCAAGCATCTGAGCTTTCTGCCTGTGGCTTGTGAATAGCAACGTTGTTTTAGGATTTCAGACTGATGACAGCACATAAAACGAAGCTGCAGACTTTGTCATAACTGTGTTGGTTACAGTGTCCAGTATTGTACTAATAAAAGCTATTTTGTAACAGCAAGCAACATCTACAAGTGGCTAAGTGCTACTTCACAATGCTTAAAAGGATAAAGGCTGAATGTCTTCAGATGTTGAGAATTTCATTCTTATTGCTTGTATACTTTCTAGTATTTCCCTCACCTTTTCAGAGTTGCTTTCTAATGGGTCAATTTTATCTGGTAGTGTAGTGATAGGACAAGGAGTAATGGTTTTAAACTAAAAGAGGGTAAATTTAGATTAGACATAAGGAAGAACTTCTTTACTATGAGAGCTGTGAGGCACTGGAACAAGTTGTCCAGAGAATCTGTGGATGCCACATCCCTGGAGGTGTTCAAGGCCAGGCTGCATGGGGCTTTGGGCAACGTGGTCTGGTGGGAGGTGTCCCTGCCCATGACAGGGGGGTTGGAACCAGATGATCTTTAAAGTCTCTTCCAACTCAGACCAATATATGATTTATAAAATATAAAACAGTTCAGTTAAGTCATTTTACTGTTGCAGGTGCTTTTTGCCGTTTTCTTTTGTTTAGTCTCTCCAGAATTTCTACTTCACTGAAAATACAGAAGAGACTGTGCTGAGGAGGAATGAGAGAAAGTTGTGATTCATGTGATATACTATACCCACAGTTTACTAGCAAAACATTTTTAAATTCAATTACTGAAACTTTGGGACTCTCACTACTACAGTCTTCTTTTTCTGCTGCATCTAGGATGCTGGTAAGGTCTAAAGTTAAGATCTAGTCTTCGGGTTTCTTTCTTTTACTGATTTTGAAAGGAGAATGTTAAAGAATGTCATGATGCCATTGGAATCACAAATACTGTTTAAAAAAAAAAAGTATACATACAAAAAAAGGAGCACCAAGTTCAGCTGACGTCATGCTGTGTTAGGAATCACGTTCTTCCTATTCAGAAGTTGCAAGCACGGTTGACCCTCTCTTCCTATTTCAAGGTTTGTATTTTCAAGTAGACTCTCTGAATTGCAGGACCTTTAACATATCTGAAAATTCACTATTTATTTTGCAAAAGGTGTTGGTTCCCTCTCTATCTCTCTCTCATTTTTTTTCTCTCCCTTTTGCCCCTGCCTTCCAAACTCCCCTCCAGCTCCAGCTGCTGTGTCCTGAAGCTTGTTTGTGTTTTGTAATAATTATTGCAAAACCTCCATGATCCCTGCTCTCCAGTCCTGAAAATGGATTCTTCTCTACTGTGTTATTTGCTTTGCCCACTCATCTGAATTCCTAGGAGCAAAAGATGCAGAATGTTTCATTCAAAAAGAAACTGTTCCTGTTCCTGCTTTGTGCACACTTACCAAAATATCATCTATTTTAATAACAACACAAGTAATTCCAGTAGATGCTACTGTAGCTAAAAAGCCTGCAGTAATAGACCTAATATACTATTTATTACCCTTTAACTTAGTACTTGCACTTGAATGACAATAGTCCCACTGAGAAGCAATTGGTATAAGTTGCCCTACTGTGCCATTATGTTTTAACATCCCTTACCACGCATTTTTGTACTCCAGCAAACGTTTTGACTGTGATACAAAATGTGACATCAGATTTCTCTCTTCTTTATGTAAAAACAACAACAAAAAGCTTGATTTGGGATTAAAAAAAGTATAAAATGAGCTTGATTCTATTCTCTCCACTGAACTCAATGAAGACAGTTTGATTAAGTGACAGAATCAAGTTGTGTATGACATGGTATGGGTATATGTATTTGCTCTATGTGAACTGAAAAATATCCCAGTGGGACTACTATAAAATGCAACAAACTATGATATAATTTGGAACAATGCTTTCCCTGGTGAAGTAGAAAAACAATTTTATGATTAAAATAGCTGGAATAAGCTTACTGCACAGATAAGTAGCTTTTATTTTCCGAAACTGTGGTTCATCAAAGAGCAACATGTACTGTATAATGTATACAGTGAGATAGATAAACCTCCTTCCATATATTGTTTCTAGCCCCAATTTTTTTATAATCCATAGTTTTAAGGAAAACATATGCAAGCCAACAGAGTTTAACATTACAAATACCTACTCTTTCCTAACACAATGTAAGCTCAGAGCAGATATTCATGTTATTGGAAAATGTCTTTAAATCTGTAGATGAATGACTACTCCTTTGGGCTCAATAATGTATGTACAGCCTACAGGCCATGTGAGGCCCATGATTCTTATTAGCTGCACCTCATTTTTATCCTCATTGCTAGTCAAAACACTTTCTTTGACTTCTTTTCTTAGTAAGTTTTACAATGACATTCAAGTATGTGTTGTATATTTACCTTTTCCGTTTTATTATTAGTGTTTTTTTAATTTCCCTTCTGCATTTAAGAGATCATGCCTGGAAAAATGATCTCTTAGGGATGTTCCTAGGCTTCCTGGACAGATGTTTCTATGCAATGACTTAGCTACTTATAGATAAAAACCGTGCTTTCTTTCTCTTTTCATTCTCTTTTCCACTTTGCTGGTGGGAGTGCAAGGCAAACTCTACTCTTGTATATTGTCTTTGAAGTGTATACATATAAGAACATTTTGGAGAAGGTCATAGTGTCCTGAAAAAAAAAAAAGCAGAACTCCAGACCTACCTGAGCTTTCCCAGATACCTCATCTTCGTATGTCCAGAAAGGTTATACTTAATTGTTTGATGGATTCTTGGATGTGTGGCAGCCCAGCCCAAAAATAAGATCTTGAAATCTCCATTGAATAGCTACTGTATGCCTAGAGGTCAGATGTGAAAGACCTGTCAAAAGAGTCATACAAGTCATAACTATATCCAGTTCACTGTACATGTGATTTCAAACAATATAAATATAGTAAGTGAAAGAATAAGTCAGATGACTGCATATACCTATGTTCTCAGGGGTATCTCTACAGGGAACTTTACATTTAAAGTCTTGTTAAAAAAAAAAAAAAAGTAATAATAATCAAGTTTTATCAAAGGTCACCAAGGAGAGCAGCAGAAGTATTTGTGTGGGAAATGTAAAGAACAGATGTGAGTGGTATTTAAATGTTGGTAGATATGAGATATAAACATATGGCACATACACTGTCTTTTAGGTTTGGAGTTATGTTCCTTACAAATAAGCATAAGAGATTTTGAATCACAACTTCTTTGAGAGAAAGTTGTTAGCATTGTTTCTAAGAAAATTGTCAATTGTCAAATAAAGAAAAGTTGACACTGTTGATTCATTGGGTAAAACTACCTTGAATGTACTGTGATGGTTTTGTGACAAAGAAAATACGAAGTTATAAATTGGCACCATCCTTAATGAGAACTGTTTTAAAAATACATATGAATTTCAACCTTCAAACTAGATCAGAAGTCTTCAAGTTTTTTATTCCCACTTTTTTTCCAGACAATTGTATTGCTGATATGCTTTTCTACTGACAGTAAATAAAGCTCCAAAAAGCCAGCTTGCTACAGTGGGAGGAAAGAGAAACAAACCAAAGACTATTATAACACTGCAGCTGGAAAAGCTATGCCTCAAATAATATTTCATGCAAGATATTCATGCACAGGAAGTCTACGAAGCTCTATTTTTATTTTAGCAATTGAACTTTTGTAAAATTATTTTTTTAAAAAAACTAAATTGTTCTCTTTACATGTTGAAGAAGAATTAATGTACAAGCCTTATATGGGAAGTAAGAGAACGAACAAATAAACATTTACTATTTTTTTAAGTGGTGGTAAATTTGCTAAAAACATAAAATTGGTTGTATCTTTATTTTATCTCTACATATACACGATGGTGTTAATGTATAGTTAAAAACTGCAGTGTGACTATTGCTTTTTACATTGTGTAATAGTAATAAATAGCTTTGCAACAAAATTTTCATTGGCAGGTGCAATATCACTTGCAGCTCACAGTGTCAGACTGTATGCATGGGGTCAAATTTACGTAAAAAGGATATAATTTGGACTTCTGCTGTGATTTAAATTAGAATAGAAAATCACCCCATCCACACTGGGGGGGGAGGGGGGAAGAGAGAAGGAGAGAAGGAGGGGAAGAGAAGTTGGTAGAAATAATTCAAATATCGTTTAGAATACTTTATTTTTGTTACTATACGTTTTACAGACAAAAATCACAGTAAAGATTTGTTCTGTTGTTGTTTCCTTCAAATTGTATGTCTAGTAGTTTATTTAAAACCAAATATGATAACTTAGAATGGAAGATACATCTCCTCTGAGCTCCTTGATCAGGCTGATATTTGGTAGAACTTGAGAGAAACAAGGTTTGTAACCTTTTTTTGAAAGTCTCATTGTGCTTTCTTACATTTATTGCCATTGTTGTAAGAAGTGACAGCCTCGCATGGCCTGCTATCTAAAAGATAACTTGAACAACTATCAGATGGGCAGAATATAAAATGTGAAAAGTGTAGTCAATGTTTGATGAGGAAGGTGGGAGGAGAAATGAGTTTTCTATAACTGTTTTTCAATAACTACCAAAATCCAAAACCTAAACTACCAGACCATCACTCACTCTGATACCTCACACCAGTAATGACTCCTCCAACTTGCACTGAAGAATTTGTGCCTTACTTTCAATCATATTACAGTACACAGTATCTAAATTTGTCCCAATGTATAACAAAATTTTGCTCACACTTTTTAAAAATTTTAATAGAAAAATATATATATATATATTATCCAAGAGGAAGTAACAGGTTGGGTAAATTAGAGGTATACTGAGAGGTATTCTCTGGTGGGTGGGTAGGAGCAAAAATTGACATTTAAAGCCATGTATAAGACAAAGCGAGTTTAATCATTGTTTTAATGGGGACTTTATAGAATAGGAGCAAGTGGAGTTGTGTGAAAAATCCATCCCAAAGTTTGATGTTGGCATGTGGGATTTTGATCTAATAAATACCGTAGAGCACACAGTACCCATTTGGAGAAGATACTAGTGCTATAAAAGGCCGAATGAGTAGCAATACAATTAATAGATCACTTTCCTCAGAGCTATTTCCATGCCATGTATTTGAAGCAGATTAATAGATGGGCCTAGATTGTTTCAGTTAGCAATTTAGATGGACCTTGATTCACCTTGAACAGAAAGACAAAAGACATGACACAATTCACAGTCTATGTTCCAGATTCTGTTCAACAAAGAAACTTAGAAGAATAGGAGGTGGAGGAAAGAGAGGCCTTGAGCAGGGAAGGAGCAAGTAATGTTAAGACTATGAAGACTATGACATTTATTTTTCTGATGAACTCCTTTAGGGGGAAAAAAAAAAAAAAAGTCCATTTACGTCTAGCAAACACAGAATCCTGCTGAGGATTGCAGTTGAGTACACACTCAAAATTTTACATGAATGAAATACACAGCTGACAATCTGACCTCAGTTATTTTCCAGCAGTTCAAATTCTGACTGCATGTCAAATGAAGGAAAAGTATTAAAGTGGAAATAGTTTGAAAAGCATAGGTGAAAGCCTCGAGACATAAAAATACGATGTTCTCCAGAAAAGACATACTTGGTTTTAGTTTTGCTTGTGTCAGCCCTAATAGTGTAACTTTTTTTTGAGCTTTTTTCTTTTAATTACTAATTTTATCTCTGCTCATAAGTTGAAACCAAATCCTTTTATCTCATAGCTAGTATTTAATGGGCCTCTGAAAACACAGGCATTTAAATATGTAAGCTTTATAGAGGTCTCCATTTAAAATATTTAAAGTTTGGTGACAAGTACTTAATGATTTTAGACAAAATGACCATGATTTTCCATTGCAATGAACAGTTATTCTTTCTCTGAGACTATCTTTTCTCTTTTATGAAGTGTTTTAGTTATTTGGTTTAAAAAATAAATAAAAATAAAAATAATAAATAAAAATAAAAAATAAAAAGTCAGTCTAGTTTACATAATAACTATATCTGTTATAATCTTGTATAAAATTTTATGACAATGAACTTTATTAATGTTAAAAGAAATTTAGCACCTAATGTATGGCCTGAAAGTTCTGAAAGCTATCTATTCAACTGAGGAAGCCAGGAAAGGAGGGAAAGGCTTTTATGCATCCTTACACATTTGAAACATCTGCCAAACAAGCAAGACTAGACTGCTTGTGAAATTTCTAATTAGAGATCTCATTACAACAAAAAACAGGGGCCTCAAGAAAGACAATAAATAAATAAATAATAAATAAAAATAAATAATAAACAATAAATAAAAAATAAATACAGATTTGACATGTTAAAGAAGACAATCAAACCAGGCCATACGTGTTGAGGAGTGAAACAAGATACGTTAATGCATTTGATAAGTAAATCTTAAAACCCTTATGAGCATACAAAAGTGAAGCAAAATCAACCACTCAAAGCAGAAATCTAAATAACAAATCTTTTTATTTAGAAGAAACAAAATGAAAAATAGTACAGGATATGGGAAAATAAAATAAATCTTTTATTTTATTTTAAGCAGTGTCCTGTGTTTAGTCAAGATATATTTGAAAGGAGCAAAAACATCTTTTAAAAAGTTAGTAGAAAAAAAAGACTGAATACATTTAAAGCTAAATTAATGATTCAATCTTGATCAATAAGTGAAATTCATTCAAAGAATTACATGTGAGTACAGAAACATCAGCTTAAATACCAGTGAAATGTTTTAAATTTGTAAAATAAACACTGGTATAAAAGTTTGTGTGCTATTATCAACAAAGTAATTGGAGAAAAGTTATTTGTGTTAAAATAAGTAAGGTTCAAAGGCGAGAAATAAAGAATAATTCCTAATATAGATGTGTATGAAGTAAGGTAAGTACATATATATAAATAAAGTTTGATGGGGAAAAAAAAAGTGTGATATACTTTTGGATAATTATTTTTGCAATCTAGAAATAGCATCAATAGAAAAACATGGCTTTTAGAGATGAAATCTCAGGTCTAATGACTGCATTTACTAAATGGGACATAGTAAATGTTGTTACGATGGATAAAAAAACACAACTCAATTGTTATGCTATGAAATGGTTTTCAGAGGAATATGATCATAAGTGTGTTACTTCAGGTTCAGGGTGTCCATTCAGGGTGTCCATGCTCAGTGGTGTTATGGAAAGTGCTGTAGAAATTGACAGGGAACTATTTTAAAAGCTAAAAAAAAAATCAAAATTCTATTTGGCATTCCTAAATTTCAGGGCAACATCTTTTAAATTTAAGCTGTCACCAGCTGAAATGTGGTTTGACAGAAAGCTTAGAGCCAGACAACTTGATTGTATAACCTCTGATTTTACCTTAGAGGTAAGGTAAGTTAGAAAAAGCAAAAAAAAAAAAAGGTAAAAAAAAAAAAAAGTGTACTTGGGGAATGGAAACTATCAAACAGCCTATATATCTGCGAGAAAATATACACGATGGACAAACATGACCAAACAAGGTATTAATCTTTAGTGAAGTTGTTACAACAAGGCTGTTATTGAACATACAGGAGAAGTTGGAGATACCTTCATCTTCACCTGAAGAGGAGGAGGAGTAAGGTGAATTCTGAATGTTTAAGTGTAGAAACAGAAACAGCTGTGGAGAAGTTGGTAAAAGGAGTCACAGTATTGTAGCAGTTGAAGAGTTAAACAGAGGAAGAATTGTTGAGGTTCATTCAGGAGACCAGAGAAAGGACATAAGAGGACTTCTTGCAACAGAGAGTTGTCAAAAGATTCCTGCTATTTAAGCAGCAATAAAAGACAGCTAATACAGAATTTGTCTTCTGTGCAACCTCAAATAAATATATTCCTTGAGAAGAAGAAGGTAATAGTGCTATCTGGGGCAAACTTCAACTCCATAGCTAGCCAGCTGTCAGGTTATCAATAGCTTTCATGACTGAGTCAACAGAAAACAATAGAATAAATGGTGTGCTGTGTTAAAATTCCACCATTAGAAAAGCTTAAGGTTATGCAGACATCTGGCAGGAGCAAGCTAGACATAATAATCCTGCCCTGGCCAAAGGGCTGACCTAAAATAATCCTTGAGCTTTCTAGCTCACCTGGGAGAACTGTTATATTAGAAAGGGTCTGCAAATGCATTTGGGATAGGAAAATCTAGTAAAATGTTCCAGTTCCAGTTCAAAATTCACAGGAACTTGAGTGCAAAATTAAAATCAGAGTTAGAATATTTCTGGCAAATGAGTTTCCTGGTTCTCCACGCAGATGAAGCATCACCTGATATGAAAACATATCTTTTTTATCCTTTTTACATTCCACTCTCTCTTCTCTCTATTCACTTTCCTAAGTACCAATTAAATTCAGAAAACTGTATACAGAACTTTAGTGACAGGTTGAAGGTCCCTTGAAATCCCAAGGCATCCAAATGCATGTGTTGGTGCTTTCCCCAAAAGTAATGTCTTTTAGTGGTAAGTGCATGTTCATGAACGTTGATGCATTAGTCTTATTTTGGGTCTGTCTGAGCTGCCACAGAGGTTTTGCAAAGCTCAGTACCCATCCATGTGTTTCTGACTCATTTACAAATGGAAACCTTGTGGGTAACCTGCAGGTCTGTCTGATGAATTCAGATACACAGGGTCCAACGTGCTGCCAGCAGCCTACCTTAGCCTTGAGGGACCTTCATACAAGTTAGCAAAGCCTGGAGTTTTTGCTGAAATGTGCTCTGGATTGGAAAGCCTCAAGTAGTGTAGTGAGGGTAGTGATAGGACAAGGGATAATGGCTTTAAACTAAACAAGATTTGATTTTGATGCCCTAAATATATATATATATATAAAATAAAATAAAATAACATAAAATAACATAAAATAAAATAATTAGATTAGATATTAGGAAGAAGTTCTTTACTCTGAGGGTGGTGAGGTACCGGAAAAGGTTGCTGAGAGAAGTTGTGGATACCCCACCCCTGGAAGTGTTTAAGTCCAGGTTGGATGGGGCTTTGAGCAACGTGGTCTAGTGGAAGGGTAACTGGAACTAGATGATCTTTAATGTCCCTTCCAACCCAAACCATTCTATGATTCTATGAAGCAGTGAATTTTTACTTGCAGTAAAGAGAAGGAATCAGGTCTTTGGACCTCGCCAATGCTTGCTTAGGTTAAAAGTGAAATCAAACTCAGCCATCACTACCAGCACCTCCCAGGTCAAGGTGGACAGACAGAGAAACACAGTAAGATGCTATTGGGAACCCGTCCATTCACTTGTAATGAGTTGGGCTGGACTCTGCAAACCTACAGAACAAAATGGCACTCCCCCAAAATCTTATACTACATCAACTGCTTCATCCACATCAGGGGAAAGAGAGCAAATCACCAGCAAATCTGTGGCCAGGGCTAAGGCTGGGGACACCACTGTCATTCAGACATAGAACTAATATTCCCAGCCATGCCTCTAGGAAAATAATTTTGATGAATGCACAGATTCCTGTGCCACAATTTGATAAATATTCAGTACCCCAGCTTGAAACCAATAGGCATAGCTATAATTTAAGACCTCTCAGGCCTTTGAATATTTTTGGAGGGTTTTTTCTAAGTGTTTTTTTTTTCTTTTTTTTTTTTTTTCTCTAATTATGGCAGACTCTTATACTAATTAGTAAGGTTTGAATTTTAATGGATCTCAGGGCTACAGTACTGTTAGTGAGAGAGGTACACAAGACTAATGTGTTACATACATAAGGCATACATACATATGTGTTAGACTGGAAATATTTTTTTTTTCATGAGCCTTAATCTTTAACCTCCTCTCCAGTGCAGCTTCAAGTGCTAGAATGACTGGGATGATGCTATTGCTTCAAAATGAGAATGTAACAGAAGCCTTTTCAAAGTATCAAGGATACTCTGAAAATATCAGTGTTCATTAAATGTTATCAAGCATTTTATTCAGATGGCACAGTGCAGAAAGGTCCTGCTGTGCAAGGCCCTATATATACTCAAAGGAGAGAATTCATAGGCTAGTAGCTCACACTCCAGGGAAGATAGACAAAAGGTGAGTGAGAGGAAGCATTTATACTCTTGTTTTATAAAAAGGGCACAGAGAGGTAAATCACTTGTTGAGGTCATACAGAAAATATATAATAACATGAGGTCATGTAAGGCCTAATGCAGTACCTCCCATTATGTCATTCTTTCTTTTAAGAGTATTGCATGACTTTATGGTGTAGGAAATACAGATGCATTTTCATAGTCCTCCATTATGATATGTTATCTTTCCCACATGAGTAAGAAAGTCCTTTATTTAGTAGAATTCGATATGGTGTAAGATGTGAATTTGCAGGCAGTTATAATGGCTATTGGCCACAGACCCAGGTAACCTAAAACCAAACTCATCAAAGGCCATTTGATCTTCCCCCACATCTTGGGTATAGACATTTTGTGGGAGTAGATTGGGCAAAAGGAATGGAGAATTCAGCATTCAGTTAGTTGTATAAATCAATCATATTATGTGCACGAGTGTGTTGTCCTTCATTGGAGGAGTGCAAGCCATGTAAAAAGCAGTAATGAGAAGAGTAAGGTAGGCATTGAGAATTTTCCTTTTTGAGGGATTGTGCCAATGATGTTTTCTAAGGCTGCATTTTGAATAGTAGGATGATGGATAGTCAATCATTTAAAAAGAAATTTTTTAGGTTTTTAGCTTGTATAATAGGATCTCATTAAACAGAGCTCCTTGTTAACTCATTAAGGAAATTCAGGACTGGGGAATGAAAATGGCTTTGCACTTTGTCAGAAGGTAATATGATGCATTGAGTTGTCTTGGAAGCAGGTGTATTTATTTTATTGATTCTTTCCAAAGCACTCTGTGGATTTTATGGCTTCTACTTTTCTCCCTTCTTTTCCATTAATCTATAATTAATCTCAGAGAATGTTTGCTGTGCATCATTGTCATTTTGTACTCTGAGGCTGCTTTGGAAGCCTGTCTCTTGCAGACACAAAAGAAGGATTTTTTTTTCCCTCAAGATATAGAGGGTGGAAGAAATTAATATTAGGAAGACAGTTCTTGGTTGTTTTGTTTTTGTTTGTTTGTTTTGTACAACATGTCTACAACCCCACAGATTAAATGCAAGAAGTGAGACGGGGGAAAGTGGGCATATGCAATGGGAGAAGAAGCAACATGAGATGGAGAAAGTATTTATTTAAAGTAAATAATCCTGTAGTTCTCTACACTGTTGTATTTGAACACTGGCATGTATAGACTCTACCTTTAAACATACAACTCTTTCTAAAATGAGGAAAGAAAAGAGTGTTTGGGTTTGTTTTTGCGATGAATTATTGATTAAATTTTGCAGAAAATTAAGTTAAATGTTATTGACTATATGCTGTCAGAGTGGTTGGATTCTAACAGTAGAAAATAACTATTTTCATTCAACAGAACTTGAAATTTTAAGGAACTAGAAAGCTTTGGTGGTGATCATCATCAAAAAAAAAAGAAAGAAAGAAAAAAAAAAGGTAATTCCTTCCAAGTTTATGAGCTAAGTGGATGAAGACTTTCCTACCATAAAAAGTAATCAAGTAATGAGAACTTCTCATAACAGTGTTGGACAGTGTTTCATTTGAAAAGATAGTGACATATACTTGGATTGGAAAAGGAAGGGAAAAAAATATTTAGGAGCATATGAAATATTTATTTCAGAACCTTTTTCTAATATACTCTTAAGTAGTCTGTATTATGAGATTCTGCACTGTGAACACATGAACTCCATAAACAAAGCTTTAAAGATCAGCCTTATTAAAATGGTTTCTGAAATATTGATCAGACAGGACAATGTTCTTGCTCATGTTACACAAAATCATAGGGAGGGGTCTTTTTTTTTTTTTTTTAAGAGGTATTTTTAGAGAATAGGATATGACTGCCCTAGAGGAAAAAGGCAACATACCTGCATCTGTAACAAAAACAGTGAGTATACAAAAACTTTCAAAATGCAGGTGCCCAAAACATATTATTTTTCAACACAGATTTTTGTTCCCTCAGCAAGCCAGACGTTGTTGATCTCACTCTTTACACAGGAACTTCATTTCCCCAGCCATCCTGGTAGCCATGCTGTGAAGCACTTTCTGTCTGGTGTCATCTCTCTTGAGCCTTCATGATCAGAATTGTGTGTTGAATTCTAGATAAAGGCTACCAGGGTTTTATAGAGAAACATTAACATTCTCTCTTCTTTCCTGGAGCAACTTTGCCTGATAAATATTAGTTGTCTTTCTAATGACCACATTAGAATGGGGTCTCATTCTTCCAAGCAGACCAGCTGCGAGATTTTCTTCCTTCTATATTAATTCCAGCTGATTGGCTCCCATCACATAAGAGGATTTTCTTGGTAGCACTATGTAGTGTTACAGCTGTTAACTGCTGTAACAGTTAATACTGCTGCATTGTCTCTCATTTCTCACTTCATTCCCTAAGGTCATTGGCTCTCTCTACATGATAATCCATCTCACCTTTCTGGTGGTGTCTTCCAGGTCTATATCATCTACACATTTTATTAGTGGTATTACAAGTCTTAAAATAAATAAATAAATAGATAAAAATTGTCATTAATGAAAAGCTGAACACAGCATGACCTATGACCAAAACCTGAGATGTTCTCCTAACAGCTTCCCTCTAGTTTCAAAGTTCCTTCCACTGTCTCAGTCATCTCCCATTACTTCCTTCCCATCTTATAATTTTCTAATTCCAACTTGTTTACTTTACCAGTACCCCTGAATTCCCTAATGTAGTCTAAGTAGATTAGAGCTAGAATATTTCCTTTGTCTGCCAAATCCAATATATTCTCAAAGAAAAGTATGATCTATACCTGGCATGATTGGCCTTTTTTATGTTCTCCATCCATACTGCATCAGTAATTATTATTCTGGGCCTGTTATTGGTTCTTGAATTCTACTATAAGGAAATTATGTCTTTCTTTTATTGGGAGCTTCATCTAAGGAAAAAAAATCAGGATGATGTGAAAGTGGTTTTGAAATATTCTACAGAAAGACAGAAAAATGGTTGCACTGCCCCCCGTATAATGACTCTCTAACTACCAAACTGAAACATTGGCAGTCATGTTGTGCTGGTACGAGCACTGTATAATATTTACAATAAACCTATTTAGGTGAGGAACTGTGAAGTTTTATAAGCTTTCTATGTTTTGTAAATTTTTTGGTTTATTTTTAGAGCAATGCGAAGGGATCATTCTGGTTTCTTAAAAAAGAAAAGGAGTTTGAATATTTGTGATTAATTCAGGTAACAATTTCTAGTAGGAGAGTGTGTTGGCAAAGCAGTGAGGAAACTGATGATTTGCTAAAGACGTTCCAGAACAAAATGGCCAACACTAGAAGTTTCTGTTTTGAAAAAGGTCAGTTTAATTAAATAATTATGGCTATGATAGATGTGTAGATATGTAGAAAATTGTGTCTTCAGAATTTTATGTTTTTCTAAAACTTACATTAAAATGTAATATTAAATCTGTACCAGAAGCTTTTGAAAAGGTCTATTCAGTAAGATGGATAAATGATGTCTTGGAAGCCATTTTTAAGGCATCATGGAATTCTTTTTCTTGGTCTTTTTTTCCTTTCCTTTCCTTTCCTTTCCTTTCCTTTCCTTTCCTTTCCTTTCCTTTCCTTTCCTTTCCTTTCCTTTCCTTTCCTTTCCTTTCCTTTCTTTCCTTTCCTTTCCTTTCCTTTCCTTTCCTTTCCTTTCCTTTCCTTTCCTTTCCTTTCCTTTCCTTTCCTTTCCTTTCCTTTCCTTTCCTTTCCTTTCCTTTCCTTTCCTTTCCTTTCCTTTCCTTTCCTTTCCTTTCCTTTCCTTTCCTTTCCTTTCCCTCCTCCTCTCTCCTCTCCTCTCCTCTCCTCTCCTCTCCTCTCCTCTCCTCTCCTCTCCTCTCCTCTCCTCTCCTCTCCTCTCCTCTCCTCTCCTCTCCTCTCCTCTCCTCTCCTCTCCTCTCCTCTCCTCTCCTCTCCTCTCCTCTCCTCTCCTCTCCTCTCCTCTCCTCCTTTTTTTTTTTTTAATAGTAAATATGTCTAGATGAAAGGAAAAAAGAAAAAGTAACAGAAAACCAGGAGTACTCTACTTATTCTGTCCAAACACAAATGATAACAGAAACAAGCAAAAAGCATTAATAAATTAGTTCCAAAAGTCAAAAGTCATTAGCCATTTGTGGTCACTGGTTAGAAACGGTATGGAAAAAATACTACCCATCCTAGTGACAAGCCAAGTCCAGCCATTTACTGTGTAACAGCAATTAGAATTGTCAGTATCAATAGACATCAACAGATGAAAGATCTCACACCTAAAACCTAACCTGCGTGGGTTTCTCTGTTTTCTTTGGGGGTTTTGTTTGTTTATTTGTTTGCTTGTTGGTTTGTTTTTGTTTTTATTGTTGTTGTTGTTTGTTTGTTTTTTGGTGTTTTTTTGTTGTTGTTTTGGAGTTTTGTGTGTTTGTTTTTAAAGAGTCAAGATGAACTCTACCTTTTTTTTTTTTTTATAGATCACAGAAGAAAGCGCCTCTTTACATTCCATTATTGTTGGAATTTCGGCTTCTATCAGAAACAGTGCAAGAACAAACAACTTTCAGAAGATCCTGTTTTGCCTCCAGCTAAATTCACTAAGCATCAAAGCAAGTGATTTAGTCATTTATGAAGCAAAATAAACTCCGTTTTTGAATCACTAAGATTCATATTGGGGGGCAAAAAAAAATTGAAGATTAAGTTACATGCTTGGTTCTTGTTTTATTTAGCTTGGTTCCCCTGTTAAATGTGACCCTGTAGCAGTTTATGGCTCCCATATGGTATACAGTTTGAGTGAAAAATAGACCCGTTCAGCCATAGTTTCAGGGAATGTTTTTCTAGACTTTTACACTGCTGAAAGCTTTATTGCTGCTATCAATGGGAGAAGATACAGGCTTTCAAATAAATCTACTCAATATTTACCCGCTGATTGTCTCAGCTTATGCCTACGCTTTTACTCAGGCCTTTAATGAAAACAAAACAAAAATTGCTCTCATCTAGGTTTTAATAACTGAATGGTAATGTGGAATCTCCTTCTGTTAGGATACCTACCTTTGGAAGTTTGATTTTTATTTATTTATTTATTTATTTATATTTATTTATTTTTATATATTTTTTTTGGCTGCAAGTGCTCTCCTTTTTCCTTCACTAAAATCGGAACCAAGTAGGTATGTGGGTGAATTTTTTTTCTGTTTTCTGATATTTTTTATTAGTTTAAATATTTTTAACTTTTGATATGGGATAAAGGCAAGGCAATTCAAATTTTTTTTTTTTTTGTGAAAAGACACAGAAGACAAGATATTAATTAGGTAGCTGGCATAACCTTGGATGTAATAGCTTATATATGAAATGGCTACAGCTTAAAACTTGGTCTTAGTCATAAGAAAAAGTATTATTCTAGTTATAAAAGGTAACTTTTGGATTACTAGACAATTTGGTTACTCTTCTCTGCCCAGTTTTGACAGGTACATCCTGCAATCAATCTGAAGTGAACTAATAGCCTTGTGTTTCCAAACAGAATTTTTTTCAAAAAAAAAACAATTTTCCTTTTTTTTTTTTAATCTTATCCAATTGTTCTAATAGTAAGACAGTCACACAAACTTTGAGATACTTGAAAATCTATAGCCACTAGCTATAGATTTAAAATATGAATATTTGTTTTTGTTAAATCCTGATATGTTGAAAAAGTAAGGTGGAAATGCAAAGTTTTATTGGCACTTTTTTTTCAGTTGTTTGGCTGTGGTATTTTTAGCCACATCATTGCACCCTTTCAGTACTTAAAGGGTTCTTATAAAAAGGATGGAGAGAGACTCTTTACTCAGGTAGATAATGATAGGACAAGGAGGAGTTGTTTTAAACTGAAAGAGCGGAGACTTAGATTAGCTGATAGGAAGAAATTCTTCACTCAGAGGGTGGTGAGGCACTGGCAAAGGTTGCCCAAAGAGGTTGTGGATGCCCCATCCCTGGAGGTGTTCAAGACCAGGTTGGATGAGGCCTTGGGAAACCTGATCTAGTAGGTGGCATCCCTGCCTATGGCAGGGGGTTGGAACTAGATAATCTTTAAGGTCCCTTCCAACCCAAACCATTCCATTATTCTATGATTCTATGATCATAACACAAAGTATTTGAAAAACCAACCTGGTACTTCACTGAGCTATAACAGCCATGTCTTGCTGATCACAGAATCACTGAATGTTAGGGATTGGAAGGGACCTTGAAGATCATCTAATCCAATCATCTAAGGTAGATCCAGAAATAAAATCCATTTATTCACCCACAACATAGGAACAAAGGATTACACAGGATCATGCATTCATGACATCATAACCACTTTATGTCATTGTTAATGCAGTTTCTTCTGAAACATAAACAATATATTGATATTTTGTAGTTAATAAGTCGTTCCAATAGCATTCAATGTATAGTGATATAAATAAGTCATCATGGAATACAGAAACAGTATTTCTTATAGGGAAAACTCAACCAACTCTGCACTGCTTATTCAAAAGGAATTTGTTGCACAAGGTTTCCTGTATCAGGTTTGTAGCTGCTGTGAGAGAGAGGTCGTCCCATAAAGACCATTCTCTTTCTGAATGAAACTTCATATGCTGGTGTCTCACAGCAAAAGGGGATGAACTCCTTAAGTGAATGCATCTGTAAGCAAAGCCATCACAGGCAACTCTGTGAAAACCTTTGTAAAAGGCAGCACATTGAGTGGGATGGCACAAGTCAGAGGGGAACCCCTTTGTCATTTTTGTCAGGCATATACTGGGCACCACCAAGATGCATAACAGCCCACAGAAGACACCCATGCAGTATTCTGGAGCCCAAAGTGGCCTCCAAGAAGCCTGGTGTACTGGGGACAAAAGTGACTTGAAGTCACTACTGTTTCTTCTTCTTCGCCTGGGGTTTTCTTTTTAGGAATTGCTGAAAACCTGAAGTTATCTTCTTACTGGTAGCCACTGGGCATACTGGAATACAGAATAAGCAGGAGTTTCTGTCAGTCTATGAGCTAACTGCACTGTCAGGACGCAGACTGATTTCAGTGCCTCTAGGTCAACCTATCATGAGAAGTAGCTGCAGTACAACTCCCTTGCTCCTTTGTCACTGTGCCATGTGGTGACCTGAAAAGATCATTTGACCACATGAGAGGAAAATTTCAGAGACAGTTCCATCCTTAGGCAAACCTAAAATGAATTTTTCAGCTTAACTACTAAAGAATCTGCTGCGAATAAAAATCAGTGCCAGACTTCTTGACAGACCAAGTTTGCCGAGACAGAATACTCTACTAATGTGTCTATATTTCTCGCCTACTCTTCACTCCTTCAGGCATGGTGCAGTTGCATGGATTCATATTAGTCTGCATTTGCTCTGCCAGCATATGCTCTAGGATATTGGTTTCAAATGTTTCCCAGTACAAAATGCATGTTGTTAGGTTACAGGGTACCTAGCTAAATCTAACATAAAGGATGTAATCTCTTTCCCATATTATTTCTCAAATTGATCCCAGCTTCTTCTGTGTCTTTCCAGCTTGAATGGCATCCTAGGTAGAAGCAGAGAACTACAGCCTCACTACAGACCATACTTAGGCTCATGTTTTGTGATGGGAATTTTCTGTGTTTCTGTACACAATAATCTAAATTGTTCACAGGTGTCATTTTACAGTTAAATAACTGCTAGTTTGCATTGATGTTCAGTGAGGGGCAGAGGTATTCCACACATAACTTCTGATTTCTGCAAAGGAGCATTCTTAGCCCATGTTAGGGGACCTAAGAGAAGCAAAACACAAAATTGTTTTAAAAAAAAAAAAAAGTATAACCAAATTAGGGGAAGAAAAATAAACTTAGGAAACAAAGCCAGCTAGGATAATCTGCATTTTCTCTTATTTGCCTGGAATGCACATGCAATAGCTTTGTGGGACAAGAAAAATCAGTGCTCCAAATGAAATATCGTTGGAATCCTCTTACCATTTCATCTGTAGTCTCAGTGAGGAGTAGTAATGTTTCCATAAATAAAGTTTAGCTTCAATCTTTTTTACAGTTGTTCCAAACAGATGAGCAATTTTTGAAAAGCAACTGTAGAAGATGCACTTTTGCCTCTTCATCAAAAACGTATAAAAATGAAATATATTGCAGTATTTATTGCAGTGTATTAGAAACTTTCATGGTGATCCAATACAGGTGCCTCTTTTTTTCTGTGGCACCGACCTTCAAAAGTGATGATGTGAAAAGCCCTAGATTTTATGACAGCTTAACTCAGAATACATTACAGCTTCTATACTAATATGTATTTGAAGCTCTGCTATAAACTTTGAATATGAAAAGAAACTCTGTACCTTGTACTCCACTATAAAGTTTAAATATGATGAGAAAGATGTTCATGGAGGTATAAGCAGGTTTTAACAATATTTATGTGAAATTAAGTTCCTTTTTTATCCTTCCCTACCACACATACAGATTTTTTCTGGGTGTCCCATGAATTTTGCACTTGCTGAGTTAAGTCTAATTTTCAACAATATAAAAGGCCCTGGAGAAGGAATATATAGACCTGCATGATGCAGCCATGTAGATATACTGGTCACTTAATAGTTAAGTTTGAAAGCAGTATTCCAAGAAAAGACGTGTGAGATGCAGGCTGCCTCTGCAGCTATTGCAAACTTTGTGATTCAGTCCTTTCAACTCAAGAAAAGCAAACTCTAACACTGCTCAGTCTGACACCCTAAATCCATTACAAGGCAAATCACTCTGTGTAACAGTGAACTAAGAATAAAGGCTAGGATGAAGCTGCAGAGGTGTAATGCCTTCTGCACTTCAGAAAATGAAATGTCATACACATCGGTCTGCACATGCTGAAAATTGTCCAGGATGCAGACTTTAATTGACATGAGCTTGGAAAAATGTTTATGGACTGATTCAAGTATTTAAATTCTGACTACTTTATAAAAGCCGGTGGTTTTAAAGTCAGCTTGCATTTCAGGGGTGTATTGTTCTCTGTGCTGGGCAGGATTTCTGGTAGGATGCCTCATCATGGTTAACATGACACTGTACTTTTTTTCTCATGAGTTGATAAAAGTTCAGCACTTATTTTACTAAGTGAACTGACACAGACAAGAGACCCTCCCCATCCTTTTTTATTATTATTTGAGCTGGAAAAAAAGAATGTTTCTTAGAGGAAAAACAAAGTATTCGTGAGAAGCGTTAGCAGCTTCTTGGAAGTGTATTGACTCAACAGACTCATGTAGAAAAAGCAAGAAAAGAATGCAGCAAAAGCCAATCACCTGTACGTAGCTCTTCCTAAGACTGCACTAAGAGGGCGTCTCTGTTTCTTGCAGAGTTGCACTGCTGAGAACCAGCCTGTTGTAAACCAGGTGGATGTACTGGCTGGGTCACCAGAGCTGAGAGGTTGGGTCACACTCCCCTGGCTTTAGTGTGTTTGACAACTGCTTCTCCAGCTACACCATATCTGCCTCTGCTTTATTCAGTTACAACTCTCCAAAAACTGTCATGCAGGTCCCCCATAGCTTCAGATAACTCTTAAACTTTACACTTTGCCAATATTTGGGGCATTCAAAGGGGAGCTTATGAAGTATTTATGTACTAGATAGCATACTATTTTGTACCAAAGAAAAATCCTGAGGGAAACTTCAGACTGTTATGCAGGGATGGCACAGGAAGATCCCACCATAGTGTGAGGCTGAGATGATTTAAACACAAGAAAGTGAGGGGCTACACGTGGGACTTGAAAGAGATTTGCTGTCCCTGACCCAGCCACGAAAATCTCAAGAGATCTACAGAACTGATTCCTCTCCATAGCCCTTGAAGGGCTATGGCCCTTGTTCCTTGGAGATGCTGTTTAACTCTATCTGTGGCAGCCCCTAGACTTCAAGCCACTATTGTCATAATCAAGCGCTCCTGGAACAGGCACTCCTCTAACAGAGGAGTGACACAGGCACAGCTACTGTTATGCAGGCATAGGTCTCCCACCACCTTTGAGAATTCCCCACAAAAGCAAAGAAACAACAACCATCCCTGGAAACAGGCAGAACTCTTGTAGAAACCATCACTTAGGGTTGTCAGCTTTGATGTTGCAGCTGACAGCTTTTTCCTGTCAGGCAGAGCAGAAAAAATGAAGCTGAATGGAAAACCAGAAAAGAAGGTCACAGAGGTATTCTAGGAGTTGAATAGTTTTAACGTTTTAGTTCTTTTCTAATTTTATTTGTTGCTTAATCTGCATGTATTCTCCATGTAAGTGTGCGGTTTGGTTTCCCATATGTTGAATACCCACAAATCTGGTCAAGTATGATTTATGGCTTTGGTTCAGTAGGCATTGCAGTGAGAGCCCTGGCTGAGGTAGTGCCCTCACCTCTACAGGTGAGGTATGAGTGATAACAGGTTCGTGAACAGCTCTGGCTCTGTGATTCTTCAGTCCTGTTCCTGGCCTATAGCTGTGCCAAGTGGGAAGACATTACCCAAGTCCACAACCCCTATCACAGAAGTAATATAGGATTAGAGGTATGTCTGAATAGCAGATGGAGAAAGACCTGCAGAGAAGGAAACTATTCGTTTGGAAAAGTCTTTATGAAAGAAGTTTTGCCCTTAGAGACAGTAGAGATTTCCTCATTGTATATGACCCTAGAAATTGGGTGCTCACCTCCTCCCTGGACTGTGATTAGAGAGATTACCCTCACAATGGAGAGTAAATCAACAAGGGAGGGAGAATCCTATCTCCTGTCCAGGATAGCTGCCACTGTCCTTTGCCTTACTTTTGTGCAGAGGTCACAGGGTACTCAGCCCACCACCTCCCGGTTCAGGTAAATGATCCCACGGAGTATATGCATTGCTCAGAGACAGACTTTGTGCTGTGGGGCCTTATGCAGCTCACTGTTGGAAATAGTGAGTGGCGATGTGACTACAAGCAACTCCAAGAGAGGGGAGGGGTGAGCTGTAGGAGGTGAGACATAAAAATAAGTGCAAAAGATCACGGGGTACCTTCTGCAAAGAAATGTATTTTATGTGTTTTTCTGTCACACAGTGCAGTGAGAGGATGTAAAAATCCAATATCTTTCAAACCTGCATCTTTCCCTGATGGGGTTTTGAGATCTGTGCTATGGATTATAATAATAATAATAATAATAAAAATAAAATAATCACTTTGTTGCCTTACACTCGAGAGAAATGGTGTTTAAGTTTCCCAGTCCAAACGCAAGCAATACACAACACTTTTATTTAGCTCATCAAATGTCTGATCATTCTTCTGACCTCTCAGACAACAGTATGTATACAAGTTATAACACTTTTAATGGAAGTTACCTCTTCTCAGCTGGGACATGACAATTGCTCCTTTTCTATTACAATGTAAAATAAATCCTGAAAAGTGTTCAAGTGAACTTCATTATTCTTCAGAACTGTCAGCTACTGTCCGTTGAGGAAGCAGTCATTTCCAGCTGAAGAAGACAGTGACTTCTTACTTTGAACTAACATCATCACAAGCAGTCATCTATTTTAAGCAGTAGTTACCTAGGTTCCTAACGATCTGCTTTATATGTGCCCAGACGATTGGCTGGACTAAGCTGAGTTCACCAGTTTAGTGTCTTCTTATGGGTGAATTGTGTGTACATCCCTAAAACATTGACTGAAGTCATGTTAAATTTGACATCCAATCCCAAATGCTATTGAGGTTTAAAAAGCCAAACTTAACTGCAGCAGGTTCGAACAAAAAAATAAAACTACAGCTTTTATATTTGAGAAGAAGGAGGTCTGGTTTGTACTCACTTTGTGATACCTTTTCATACAAGAAAATCTCCTGGGAAAGAGTGGCTAGTTTGTAGATAGTTTAGAGTGCGGTCTTTTGGTGTGGTCAGGTACTGATAGTGATTCGGGCTCAGTCATGCCTAAGTAGTAAAATTTTGTCATTCCTCCAGTGCTGCTTCTACATAGCTAGATCTACACGGAGTTTGTTAGCAGTAGTTGACTACACAGGGCAATTCTTAGTCTCCTCTGTGTTACAAAGTACACCAATTGCACCTACATTTTTCTTCAGCAGTAAACACATTATATTTCTCAACCTTCTGAAAACTCCAGTGCTTTGGCCCCTCTAGCAACCTATGTTATTCCCAGTGTACGTCCATTGTATGGGAGCTCTGCGATCACTCCAGTAGGCTCCAGGCAGCACTGAGATGCTTCTGCCACCACTCACTAGTCTTGCAGAGCTTGTGATCAGGTGCCTCAGACCTAACGGTGGAAGTAGTGTTCATGCAGGAGTCTTGAATACCCTATATACAAAAGTATTAAGAAAATAAAAACGTTTATCAATACTTTTGTTTAACGCCAGTGAAAATTTTGCCTAAAGCCTGAATAGGAAAAGTCTAAGTATCTTCCATCTACTGAAGAGACAGTTTTAAAAGTTTATTAAAATACAACTTTTAGAAGACTTTGAAGTTTAAACCACAGTGAAGAAAACTTTGCTGTATAGTCTGGAGTAGTATGGCCCAAAATTTAGGGAAAGGAAAATAAAAGAGAATATCACATATCAAACAGCTACTGGTGTGGGAATTCCTGGGGAAATTGTTTAAGGGAGAACAGGCTGAAACTGCAGAACGACTCATGTATTTTCTAGATTTAGAATGACATATTCATTAACCTTTGTCAGTAAAACTGTAAACAGTAAAATTGTAAGTAGGGGGCAGGCACCCTGTCACTGTGCCTGAGGCAGCCAAGTGGATGATGGAGTAAAGTCTAAGCCACTCCTCAGAGAGAAGTAAGGCCTGTGAATATTTCTTTTTCTGGAAGGATGGCATTTACCCAAAAGCTAGGGAGTCTTGATTCAAACCATAACAGCCAGGACAGAACAAACAGAGAAAACGTGTGAGCCAGGTGTTCATAAATGGCAGGGAGAAAAGACAGAAAAAAAAAAATGCTTATAGATTTTCACAGACACTACAGAAAAAAAGCAGAATGTCTGGAGGCAGATAAGAAAAAAAAAAGGGGGGGGGGGGAATAGGGGGACAGGAGACTCCTAGAAGTAAGCCTCCCAGAGCCTCCCAGAAATTCAGGCAGAGTGCTTATAGGTAAAATTTCTCAGAACCTCACAGAAAAAGGGATAAGAAAGGTGAAAAACCTGTGTAACCAGGGCAGAAAATCAGAACAAAAATCAGAGAGCAGTCAGATCCAGGAAGACATATTAAAGCTGCATTGGTGGCCATGGAATAATAGAGAGGAGGGAATGGAACAATCTCTGCTCTGAATTATGGTTCATTGTTCAAGTAGGAGGCCAGGGAGATGAAGGCAGCAGAATTAGTTATCCAAAGTTGCTAGAGATATGGAAAGTTAAATGAGGTTCTGCAGGCAAGTGATTTTCTGGCATGGTGTGAAGGAGGTGGAGAATAGGGAACAGAGCATCACCAAAAATGCATTGAAAGTCATAACATAACCCAGAAAGACTGCACTGTAAAGAGGATAAATGGAGGCAGGGTGCTTTATTGTCCAAGAGAGAGGGTAAAGGAAGAAACATGCCCATGTGTTTCTGTGAGAGCCAGGCCCTCTGTTTCATTTGCATCAGAAGGAAGGCATATGGCAGATAGTGTTTGCTTCATTTCTCTCACAGTTTATGGGGTTTGTGTCTTTTTGAGTGGCCAGGACAGGTGGGCTTGTGGGCAGGGGGAACACTCTGTCTTGCCTTGGCCACTCAGCATAAAAGATTGGGAGCTGAAGGGTGAAGAGGATGCTACAGGACAAGAAACAAAGAGCTTGTGGGAAGAGTGTGGGATTGCTGGACAGAAAGCAGGGAGTAAACACCATTGTCTCAGAAACTTTGAGTAGACCAAGGAAAATTATACAGGGTATGCAGCAACATAGAAATCTACTGAAGAATCTGAAGAATCCTGTGGGGAGGACCTGCTTGCAGGCATGCAGGAAGCAAGCACCCACTGGTGTTGCCACTGTTAATATTCTCAGAACAAGTTTAAAATCAATTATTTGTTTATTATGGAACTCTCTGGAGGGAAAAGACATTAGCAAATCTTCTGACAGAGTCCTGAGGTCACTAATAAATCTTAATCATCCTTAAAAGGTTTCACCTGGGATCTCCACTCACACCTGGCCATGGGCTCTAAGTCAGACCTGCAGGTTCAGTCATTTCGTGAGCTATCCTGTAAGCATACTTGTGCATGAACCTGTCTCCTGCTGTCCTGTCTTATTACCTTGATCCTCTGGATGTATTTTGGACCTATGTTGTAGACTGCATTGTCTACAGGTCTGTATTGAGGTCTTTCACATGGGTGGATGCTGGACCCGTGTTGTAGTTGTGTCTCCTGACTAGACTTCCTGGAAGGACCCTGGGCCTGACTCATCCACTCACCTTCTCTGAGACTGCTGATGGATCTTGGTATCAGCTCACGGGTCATATCACTGTGGCCTGTTTGGTAAAGATGCTGTCTGTGCAACGATCACCCATGGCCCCTGGTTTATTCACTTTTGTGGAGTAGCCCCCACTCTTGCTTCTCCTTTGCATCTGCCTTGAACCTTGGTCCAGTTAATGATCCCAAAATTGAATTTCTAAAGTATTTATGGGCCATTGCAATCCCTGATGAGGTAAAATCTTCTGGGTTTCTAAAGTGCCCAAAATGCATACCGAGTCATGCTGGGACTGCACATGGACCTGAAGTTTACATAGCATACATACAAGCATACAAACATACATACAAGCATACATACAAGCATTTACATAGTTTTACTTGTGGGCCATAACGCACTAAAGAGTCAGTGATCCCCAAATCCATAATCATCAAAGATGATTGCAATTAAAGCTGACTTCAAATAAAGATCAGTCAATAATGATTTGGTCTGGTTTGTTTTTGTTTGGTTTAGTTTGGTTTGGCTTGGTTTAGTTTTGATTTGCTTTCACATGTGGCCTTTTCTTTTTCTATTAAGCTGTCTTTATGTTGACCCACAATTTTTCACCTTATTTCAGTCCTGCTGAGGAAGGGGAGTGAGAGAGCAAATTGGGTGGCACTTGCCAGTAACACAAGGTTAACCCACCACAGTTCTTTTTAGCACGCAACATGGGGCTCAAGACAATAGCAGTTTTGAATTGAGTGTGCTATGGCTACAGTAGTTATTAATTGCCAGGCTTCTGTGCAGGTCATGGTGTTTGCTTGCTGCACTTCTTATTTCATTATTTTTTTGGCTTGGTAACATTTTGAAATAAACAGTGGCTATGTGCTTTGCCCTAATGCTAATGTCCTTGCTGTGCTAGGGAAGCTATCCTGTGGAGAGAATGTTGAAATACACCACTCTCTTCTCATCTGGGATTGACGTGGATAGCTTTGTTACACAGGCTCCTGAAGTCCTTCCATACCCTTATGTGAGCTGTTTGATACTACTAACACTGTTAGCTTGTTATCAGATTTGTTGAGTTTGGTTTCATCGGAATGTAAAATGAAACAACTTGCTGGTGAGACAATACTAAAACATGTCCTGAGATGGCAGGATGCATGTAAGGATTTGGGCAGGTACTCAGCACAGTTATCGTCCGCCATAACCTGAGATTTTATGCCTGATTGGGGAAGTAATCCTGATAAATTGCTGTGCTGATAGAAGGGTGCCTTGACTACCTCAGTGAAACCCAGCAGCTTCTGGTGCAGTACTGGCGTTCGGCCAGTGCCTATCAAACCACTGTTCAAAATTATCAGAGAAACATAGTTAAGGCAGGGGCCCAAACCATCTCTGAGGATGCCACAATTAAGATCAGGATCCATGTACATCTGAAAATACAATAGTTAGAAGAGGAACCCAAACCTAAACTGAGGAAGCCATGGTTGGAACAGGAACCCAAACCCCAATCACAGCAATTATCCTAGTAGTGAAGAAACACTGGACATGGAAGTTGCCAGACCCATATCACTGGTTTGTAAGGGAGGAGGAGGAAGGATCTGATCAGAAAGCTGGACTTTGGCAAAGAAACAGGTGGAAGAAGAGAGAGAAGTCACCTAATAGGCAGGAGCTGCCCAGTCCATGACCACAAGAGAACTTTGAGACCTGTGGAAAGACTACAGCTGCCAGCCAAATGAGCAGATTGCTTCCTGTCTGCTCCAATGCTGGGATAGTGGGTCTATTAGTCATGCATTAAAAGGTAAAGAAGCCCACCAGCTAGGAATCCCTCACTAGGAATAAGACAGTTGACAGAGAAATCAGAAAAGAAGCAACAATCCCGTCTCTGGAGGCAACTCCTGTCAAGCAAGAGGGAAAGATACTTGTTCAAGGAAGATCTTGTGAATTACCAAGGGAAGTAGTCTACTGCTGACAAAGGCATGCAATAGCCGAGAGAGCTACCCATGTGGGAAGTTATCTACAGTTACTTGGACAGCAACCAGGTCTCTAAATGTCCAGATGAAATCCAGTGTGTGCAGGCCATGGTGAAAGACGGTGGTCCAAAAAACCCTGGCATTATATTCCAACAGCTTGGTGGTAATGTATTGTCCAGATACTAACACAACAGCTATGGAGAGAACATCCCACTGGCTCTGACACTTTGAAGAAAATCTCATTCCCTGTAGGTTACTGTCTCTGTTGTCAGGAGAGCCCCACGGAGCCAACCGCCCGTCCCCCAGCTAGAGTGAAAGAAAGTCTCAGGCATAGGCTACATGGCACTCTCTGGTTCTTCTTGTAAGACCTGGGAGAAGACATGAGGAGGTGGGACAGGTATTAAGTTATAAACCCATGTATACAAACTTTGGAGGAAGACAGCTGCTACAAAGAGGCCATCCAAGAAGACCGTCAGTTCAGTTGCTGCTGAGACAGAAGGCAGCAACCAATTATTTCCCCGGATGTAGTGGGACTGAGTGTGGCACCTACCTTGACTTTGGTGAAGAGTCTTCAGGTCTGGGACTGCAAATGTAAGCTAGCGAATACTCTGACCGGGAATAGAGGATTCTTTTCTTCAGCCAGGAGGAAAGGGACAACAGGGCTTACTGAACTGTGTAGATTGGATGGCCTGGCATATTGGATCCACAGAAGTATAGGGCTCTGGTGGACACAGGTGCACAGTGTACCCTAATGCCTTCAGGATATAAGGACATAAAACCCATCTGGATTTCTGAAGTGACAGGGAAATCCCATCATTTGTCTGTATCAGAGTCTGAAGAAAGCTTAACAGGGGAAAAGTGTCAAAAGAACACAACTGGCCCAGAGACTCCAGGTACTAGTGGGCTTTTTGTGCAGCTGCTGTGGATACAGAGAAGATTAAACATCTGTCTACTTTGCTTGGCCTCTTGGAAGATTATTCTGTTGTGTAACTGCTATGGATCGAAGAACAACAGGTGCCAGTTGCTACCATAATGGTGCACTGGTAGCAATATCATACCAACTGAGATTCTATGGTTCCTGTCCACGAACTGATTCATCAATAGGAGAGCCAAAGAGCAAGACTCGTTGTTGTTTTCATTAAACTTCTTTTATCTTGACCCATGAGCTTTTTAATCTTATTTTCTTCCTCTGTTCTGCTGAGGACAGGAAGAGAGAGCGGCTCAGTGGGCACCTGACAGCCAGACGAGTAAACACACCACATAAAGGTATTTCATTATTGGATGGCTTGATGATTTTTCATTCCTTAAAAGGAGGAAAACACAAGTCAATACATACAAAAGCTTTCCTTTTGCTGGTAGGGAACAAGATGAAACAGAAATAACGGATGACAATTTTTGCCAGCTGCAGTTTTCTCATTCAGTTGCAATCTGAGATGGTAAAATGGGCACTTGGCCTGACCCTTTGGTCATGCATTAGAATATATGATGAAAATCTTCTCAGCTACACATAGAGAAAGAGGGGCATTGAGACTGGAATCGGAAACTGTAATTTATAGAGAGTTTTCCTTGACTACTGGATCTGTCTTGGATGGAGTTAATTTTCTTCAGAGCTACTTGTATGGTGCTGTCTTTTGGATGGTGACCAAAACAATGCTGATAAGACAACCACTTTTTAGCTATTGCCAAACAGTATTTCACAGCATCAAAGACTTCTCTGCTTCTCACTCTGCACCCCTAGTGAATGGACTGGGAGTTGTCACGAGGCTGGGACAGAACACAACAAGGTAGATGACCCAAACTAACCAAAGAGAAGTTCCATGCTATGTGGCATCATGCTCAGCAAAAACATGGAGAGAAAGGGCATTTAGGTGTTATCCAATCTTTTGCTCAGACTCTGGCTCAGAATCTGTCTGTGGGAGATAGTGAGTGATTTTGCATCAATTTCATTTTCTTTGATTTCTATAATTTCTTTCCTGAAAATAGAAATAATCTGCATAACAGGAAACTCATCTACACACGTGTGGCAGTCTGAAACTAAGAGATAATAACTCTTTGGGCCTGCAGCCCCAATACCTTTCTACAGGTTACCTGGAAAGTATACAACACAGCCCTGCTGTATTATATAGGCTGATGTAGGAATTGGAAATTGTAGGGGGTCAATAAAGGAGAAATATCTTCTGGTGACTACTGTCATTTGTGTAAGCTTCTGGAGAACAGAGAACACTTAGTTCCTGGAACAACTTGCAACTTTTTTTTTTTTTTTTGACATCTAGAACAGAGTAGTTGACTCTATGGATAGCAAGTTGTGGTGTCGTTCGTAGTGCCTTTCATAAGTATTACTGGACCTAACCTAAAGTGCTTATTACAAAGTGGCCTCAGTTTTTCTGTGATATATTAACTGATGATATTTTGAAAGGGTTGTACTTCCTCTAACTATAGCAGCATGTTTTAAAACTGTACAACTTCATCTTGACACTGAAAAAGAGTTTGGTCAGCTGCTCTCAGTATAAGCATACTAAGGCCAAAAATCTCCCATGATTCCCTGTAGGAGTGAAAAATGGTGGTTTACATGCAGTAATCCCTACAGGAGTCTATGAAAAGTTTATATTTTCAGCATGAAGCCATGCAGAACTTATAGACTTCCCAGGTGTAAGTGAAGGATTTACTTCTGCTAAATTTTTAAAAAAAATTATTTCCTCTAGGATTTTAAAATGAGTTGAAGTCCTGTGATATAAAGTGTCTACCACAGGTTCCAGGCAAGGCAGATTTGATTGGAGATCCTGTCCTCATTAGTCCTTTTATCGCCTTTCTATTGATCAGTACAGTTAGATCCCAAATAATCCTTTCTGTTTCTGGGTCTTCTGGTATCCACAAACTATGAAGTCTCTGTAAAAACTGGATCAGCTATTTAAAAATGTTACCGTAATCTTCCCAAGTATCCAAAGGCATTAGTCTGACTGCTTTGTAATAAAGCCATTCTCTAGTCAAATCTGAGTGCTGGCACTATAGATAAACAATAAAGCATCTCTACAGTCATTAAGCTGATCAGATATTTTGTGCTTGCCCTATGCAGAAATGGGTAAAAGAAAAATGGTGCAACTTAGAACTAACGAAATATTGTACATCTTGGATACTCCAGAGTCCTAAGGACTGTCCTAAGGACCTGTAGACAGGTGAAATCTTTTAAAATTTCAGAAGCAAGTTTCAGAAGCAACTTTCAGAAGCAAGAACATCTGTTTAGAGTACTGAAAGAAAGACTGAGTAACTTCAGTAGATAACGGGATGTGGTGGGGCATCCACGCCCTTGCCAGGCCACTCTGTGACTTCAGGATTGCCATTGTTACAGGTGCAGTGAGTGGGGATGATTAGGCACTCCCTAACTGCACCTGGAACTCCTGCTACCTGGATACCAGAACTGTGCAGTCTCGAAGGTACTGGAGTTGTACAGTTGGTGGGCAACACAAGAATTACCTAACTTAAATTGTGGCAGCAGGCTGTGACCTATTATCTCCCCCTGAGGTGGGATGCTTCTCAGGGCAAGGCTCCTCAAGGTTCAATGATCATCCAGTGAATAAACTGACATAAAGAAGAGTGAGTAATTCACTAGAGGCCTGACTTCTCAAGATTCAGTGATCATCCACTGAATACGCTGATGCAGAGAAGGGAAAGTAATTCACCAAAACAGGAAAAGTTCTTGAGCATGCAACTGAGTTTAGAAATTCCCAGTACCTTGTTGTATAAAAATCCCTGAAACTTTGCTGCATAGAAATTCCCAATACCTTCCTGCATGAACCTTGCCATTTATGAATCTTTAAGTCACTGTTTTGATTTTAGTAAACATTATTGAATTATCATGTTAAGTAGGCTAATGATTAACTGATGATTAAGTGCTGCTAAGGAAAAAATCATATAATCTAATTTGTGATTTACCATAAAAGTATTAATAAATCTTAAATTGATGTTAAATCAAACCTGTGTACAAATTTCATCTATGACACTAGCTAAATTTAAACCCATGTTCTTGTTAAACAGTGAAGATTGGGGAGGGAATTGTATCTCTTTATTTTTGTTTATGAATTATATTATTTTTTATTTGTAATGGAAATAGAGGGGAACAGCCATTATATTGCTGTATGATACCAACCGAATAAAATAGCTAGAGATCAGTAATTAGTATGGAAGAACAGTTATTAGAAAAGCAAGTAGATACAAAGAATGTTATGGCAGACCTCCAGGTCTAGAACACCTTACTTAATCACTTTGTCTAAGGAGTATTGAAAACTTTGGTGGTGCTGCTTCTGAGCAAAAAATCTGTTAAAGAGGTTGTGTACAGTAAGATGTAGTGAAAAATGGCTTGATTCATGCATGCACATATATGTCCCTCACGCAAATTTATTTTTAAATAGTGTGAATGAATAGCAAAAAGGATTGTATTTAATTATTCCATGTTTAAGGTGAATCACAAGTCAAGAAAAATCAGACTAGTTTAAATGACAGATTCCTTTGTAGTATGAAAAGTAGAAAGCTCAAATTCCAGTATTTTAGAAAGTATATTTTTGCATATGCAAAATATTTTAATGCAACAGACGCACTCTTTCAACATGAGGGCAAAAAGTAAAGGGGTAGAGACCAATACTGTTCTGATCAGTTATAGCTGGCATTGGGCTTGTTGTTGTTGTTTTGTTTTTCTTTGAAATGCTTGCCATATGCTTTAGTCATGTTGAGGTATTGCAGTTTTGACCTCTTTCGATTCCTTATTTCATTGTAGCATCTTATTTTAAAGCCCCGATTCTACAGAGTAACAAGGTTAGTCTTCTGCACTGCAAGAGTGAGCTAAGAATGATTGAAGACAATCCTGGGATATTTTGAAAGTCCTTTCTAGCTATGTCTTGGACAGCATTGCAAGTTCGAAGTATTTTTCCGTAAGAGTAGCACTCCAATGACATGATATTCCTTCAGAGTTAGTGCAGGTATCTCTACAGAATGCTGCACTGTGCTGTGTTGACAGATTTATTCATAGCTTTGAACATGCTTCATCTGATCTTGTTGATGCCTCTTTTTATGTTCCTGTGCAAACTAATCTCTAGAGCTCAAAACAGCAGGAGGCAAAAATGCCTGTATTTGTGGACAGTCTATTCCTCGAAGTAGATGCAAATAGCAGCCTTAGTTTAGTGTGCGTGAAGTGGCTATGCTGCATATTTTTGATACATGCAGTGGCATCTCTGTACTGTGTGCATGCCATCAGACACCTGCTACTACCTGCACCATATATAATGCCCTATATATCACTGTTAGTTGCTATCCCTAAAGTCCCCTTGATTGAAATTAAGGACCTACAGGTTGCATGAGAGGCTGCCTAACACCCTGTGTTGATTGCAGAGCAGAGAGGGAACTTCACGGATGGAGTTTAACATTCTCCATTTGAGGATATTTTCTTCAAAGTTATGTGACTTCATCACGGATCAGCCCAGTTGGTCTAGGACTGTTTTTACCAGGCTCTCAATACAAACAATCTTGGTGCTCTGAGGACTCTTGAAAAGTCATCTATCATGATCTTACAGCAGCTTACTCAGGAGGTGGTGGACATGACATAGTGGTTAATTGTTTTATACCCGGTAGACCTAGTTCTCCTAGTCCCCTTGCTGGAGTGCAGCAGGGTACATGAGATTCGTGCCCATGTAGTTCTTATCTCATTATAAGCCAAATGTTTAGGAGCTTTGGCCAATAAAAATTTCAGTGAGGATACTGCATCTTCTGTATGAAAGGGTCTAGTAAAGTGAGCTTGCATAAAATTTTCTGACAGGCCTAATTGAATATAATGTCATTTGTGCTGTTTAGAGTATAACATGGAGAGATAGTTATTGCTTTTGAGAGGTGTGCAATATTTTCTGAAGTAATTTTAAAATATGATTCATGTAAAAATTGGCATATGTAGGTTTTGCAGCTATACTTCCTACTCCTATGAGTCCTTCATTTGGCTACATTTTATAAATTCAAATTTTCTGTCAGTAATAAGAAAGGATGGTGAAGGGTAAATAAATAGAAACAATCTTGTTTCTGAGAATAACAGGGAGCCCAGGGAATGTTTTGTTTGTTTGTTTGTTTTTCTTTACAGCTGAATCATGGTGGTTTTACATTGCCTGCTGTACTACTTTTTCTGCCTAGTTCCATCTCTCGACTTGCAATATCTTTAACTCCTGCAGCACAATCTGATCACTCTTGCATGAGTGTTTTGCTATTAGTCATCTCTTTGTTGTATTACCATTCATCTTTCAATGCTTAGAAAAGACACTGGACAAAATATTTTGGAATGCATGGGGGTCTTCCAGTGAAGAGTCAGGCCTGTAAGGGTTTTTTTTCCATGCAGCCAGATCTGTGAGTCCACTGCTTATGCCAAGTCTGAGGTGGAATCAGAGTATTCTTATAGGGATCTGTCTCAGAAGACTTAAACTGACATATTTCCTTGCAATTCCAATAACCTTATACATTCTTGAGGATAAAAACATGAAAAAAAAAAAGAAAAAAAAAGACTTCCTACATCACTCTTATAACTGATTACATAGAATCATTGAATCGTAGAATCATTCAGGTTGGAAAAGACCTCTAAGATCAGGTAGACCAACCTTTAACCTAGTACTAAAGTACACCACTAAACCATGCAACTCTGTTCTAACACATTTCTTGAAGACCTTCAGGGATGGTGACTCAACCACTTCCCTGGGCAGCCTATTCCAATGCTGCAAAAACTTTTCAGTGAAGAAATTTCTCCTAATATCTAACCTGAACCTCCCTGGCACAACTTAAGGCCATTTCCCCTCGTCTTATCACTTAGTGCGTGGGAAAAGAGCCCAATCCCCACCTTGCTATAGCCTCCTTTAAGGTAATTGTAAAGTGCAATATGGTCTCCACTGAGTCTCATTTTCTCCAAGCTAAGCTCCCTCAGCTGCTCCTCATAAGACTTGCTCTCTGTACCCTTCAACTATACTAGACATATAGTGTTTGGCTAAAACAAAATCTAAACACACTAGGAAATTTGTTCAGTGAAATTCAAAATGAGTTCTTATGAAAGAAGAATTATAAAAGAAGAATATAAACACTGTAGATTGGGGATATCTGTAGAGATCATGTGGTCCAACCATTATTTTATGTAATCCATAACCCTATTAAACTTAATCTTGAGTATTTCCCCTAAGAGTTCTTTGGTCATCCTGTATCCACATGTATTCAGTCCTCGTGAATCTCAGACAGTGAGGACTAACCTTACCTGTTTTTCCCTGGTCTATTTGGAACATGTCTGTTTTCCTGACAGACTAGCAGGAAAAGGCATGGTGGTATATGAGGTATGATGTAGCTTTGCTGCTCTTCTGCTGTTAGGATGTAGGGTCTTCTCCTCACCATGTATTTTTGGTGTGGTCTCAACAGTGTACAGGTCTTCTTGTCTTCATATTAAATAATGTTCTCCTAATAAACTTACTCCTGAGACCAGTATCTTGGGAATGGTATTCTTTTTATCAAAACAAGCTATTATTTTAACCCTTGTCATGCTGTTTCTTCTAGTGCTTATAAACACATGCACTGATGTTCAAACTTCATTCATACTAATCTTAGCTTTTCCATTAAAACTCTCTACTATTCAAACTTTCCTCAAATATGTGAAATGAGCATATTATAACCCTATCTATATTTGATTCGTACATGTATATTATAAATATCATGTCTATCAATAAAAGAGAGGATTGTCAATGATTTACTGCCACTCTTACACATTTGGAACTGTCTTTAAACCTCTGGAAAAAAAATCAAATATTCTTGTTTCTGTTGGAGGAAATCAATTAAACATGACTAGGGGGAAAAGTATTCTAATCCATAACTGTAATTATAGTCCAATTTGGAAAAAACATTTTATCTCCACCAAGCTATTTCTAACATAAGAAGCTATGGCAGAATTAGTGATATTAAGATATTTTTATTTATCTTGCTTAATCCCATAGTGTTATGAAACTGTTGCTGTTTCTGTCACTTTGACATATAACTCTTTTCAAAATTTGTCTAATCATAATACTTATTTTTAACTCCTCTTCTGACAATTAGAACACGTTCTGAGGATAAAACAATGGGTTTTGACCAATTTGAACATTAGCTTGAATCTATAATGTCTGAAAATAAGTGTTACATGTTGTTACTAAACCAAATGACCCTTTATAAAAGTCATCAGAAATGTCATTGCCTCAAAGTGTAAGAGATAGGTCACTGTTTGCTTTCTTGAACAGACTGAGATGGCTATATTTTTATGGCTCTCAAAAAAAAATAATACTGTGGCCCTTGAGCATAGTTAAATGTATATATATAATATATATAAATAAATATAATAAAATCTTATCTGTCACACTGGGAAATAGAACTTATTATTTTCTTTTTGTACAAAACACTATTAGCAAGTCAATTACATTAATCTACTTGAAGTACAGCACCGAGTGAATAACTAATAAGAGATCTTTTTCTACCAACTTCATACAAAGAACCAAATTCTGAGGAGAGTCATTGTTCTCACCTAATCCAAACTTCCACAGAAACCAGTGGGCATCTGTTTGCGGAGTAAGTATTTTAATATTTATACTGGGGTATTCTTAGCTGACTGGATGGCTTTTAGATGCCTCCTTTGGTGGGGGAGAAATCTGAAGGCATTAATGCTGCTGCTCTGATGAATCATTACATCATCTCTCTTCTGTAATTTCCTTATGCTGCCATATTTGTGCAAATCACAGGACAGTCACACCAGTACTGAAGAGCAAATTCCAGCTGTAAAACACCTGCTTACACAGCTCAGTCAGCTTCATATACATGCTGAAATGTTTCCCCTTGCTTCCACTGTTTCCGATGCAGGTCAGAAACTTTGGCCTTGTGCAAGCATCAGATTTGTGTTGCTGAGACACCAAATTACTTGCTCTCCATTTGGAAAAGGGCTTAAGTGGAGCTCAGATTTTTCTGTGCTTTGCCTAAGGAAATCCTGGGGCTCCTTCTTTAAACTAACAAGTTAAGATAGAGGGAAAGAAAGACAGCAGCTTTTGGGGCTTGGTGCTTCTTAGTTCATCTCTCAATATGAGTTAACAGCTGAGTGTGTGGAGACAGCTTCATCTCATCTCTATATAAACCAGTGTTGCTTCAAAGTCGTGTTCCCTTCCTACCTAAAAGAAGAGTGAATTAATGTCTGATCTTCCATCCTCTGTAGGAGAATGTTAGCTGCCCCTGAAATCTCAATACATGTGTCACTTGAACAGTGTATCAACAGCTGCAGAAGAGCTAACTATTCCTGCTAGAGTTTAGCCTCAAAACAACAATGTGGAGTTTCTGGCACACCTGAAGCTTCCATTATAGCCTTCAAAAGAGAGAAGCCGCATCTCCTGCCTCATACTTCCTACCCCTTGATTCCCATATTGCCTATACAGAAAGTTTGAAACAAGCTTTACCTCAACAGGTTACTGGACTTCCTTCTATATTTTGCTAAGACGTTTGTGTCTGAATTTGTTTGTACAGGAAAGGAGAAGAGTTTGCTGTTGTTGTTGTTGTTGTTTTGTTTTGTTTTGTTTTCTGAGCAGAACCATCAGTAGCCTTTTGAAGATATTAAAATGCTGGAGAAGGTTAGGTAACCCAGCCTTGTTCTACCTTTATCTCTGCCACGGGCATACTTCACATAAACACCACTTCATTTCCCAGGGAACTCCATCTGCAGCTCATTGTCTTCTCTCTCCCTTCAACCCCAGCTCAAATTCTGAGGACCATGACTTTAACCTGAAATCATGGCCACTAATGCCCATTTACTGAAGAGAAAAACAATACGTGTTCTCTTGTAGCAGAGCTATAATAAATTACTTTGAATATACTACCACAGGATGTTACTTGCTGCTGTTTACTAAAGCACACTGTCTTGGGTCTCTTCTTATCTGTGCTCATGATTGTCGGGAACCTTATGGTGTCCCTGTATACCTACGTACAATCAAGATTGTGTAGCATTTACTATTTTTATTTTGTTAACAAAGGCCAACCTTCACCTCTTCACTGTACTTCCTGGGTCTCAGTTGTATATTCTGTGCTTGTTCAATCCCTGAAGCATGCACAGAGGTGGTGAAATTTCCTCTTATCTAAATTGTTTGCATGTATTAGTTAAAAGCTACCTGACCTCTGAGGTGCCTCAATAGTAAACTCTTTTCTTTCACATCTCTTATTACCTCTTCACTGTTTCCTATTTTTGAGCTAATTTTCTGTCCTAAAGCTATTATTTTAACCTATGTACCATAACTCTCTGCCTTATTCAATTATCTTCAGTGTGGAACCTTATTATTCTTTGAAAATGTAAGAGTATGAAACCCTGTCACTCCCTTGCTCCTGCTGCAGCAGTAATACCTCTTAAGAATGAAAGTGAGTTAGCTTAAGCAGGGCTCTTGCAACTCCACATTGGGTATTCAGAATCAAATTATTCACATCAAGGTCTTCTATAATATATCCTTCAAAACATTTTTTCACCTATCCCCCTTTTCCCTTAATTAAGCTAACCAGTGTATAATTTGTTTGCCACAATATTTTTTGTAGGCTCTCTTTTTTTTTTTTTTTTTTCATTCACTACTAGTTGTAGAGTCCTTTGGAGTATGTCCTGTGACTAGAAAATAAAGGTCCACCTTCCTTGTCCTCTGGAAGATTTGGAGCAAAATAACTATTTAACAAATCTTCCATCTTCATCCTTGTCGCCAATTCTCTGCTATCATTTTTAGTGGACCAATTTTCTCTTTTATGGGCTGTTGACTGAGAATATATGTGAAGAGTCCTTTATTGTTGAACGTTCCCTGGCAATTTTGATGTTTGGTTTTCTTATACCTCTAACTGGAAAGAAATATGAAGACAGTTTAGTCTGGTAGCAAAAGTAAGTAACTATTAAACACATCTGGCATTTTAATGATTGTTACTTGAATGGTAGTTCTTCTTCATTTATCATTAGAGCGCAGCCCAAATACCTCAAAAGAACACCTGCATGCTTCTCATATTTGGGATATTCAGATCCACATCTAAGGCTTGTGACAGACTCCTGCCATATTATTAAAGTTCTGATGTACATTCCACCTTTCTGATCAAAATCTTTTTTTCTCTGCAAGATCAATGTAAACAAATGTTCTTCTGGAATCTCTGCTCTTTCTTTGTGTAAGGTATGGAGAACATCAGAGAGCCTGTGAGTGCAGAGCAGGTAGCATCCCATTCACACGGTATGAAAGCTTGAAAAAAAAATAAAGAATACCAGTTATTTTCTGCAGACATCAAACTGAATAGGGAAATCAACTTACAATTAATAACGCAGTTCCTTCCACTGCTGTGAAAGGCAGTATTTTAACTACTTTGGCATATCTATAGTTACAGTTCATTTATGGGACACTAATGATTTTTCTGAGATCAGCAGTTGTTAAATTCCACTGAATTTACCATGAAGGGAAGTTTATTTTGCCAAGGTCATACCTGTATAACTTAATGCTTTCAAAAAAGAAAATCAGAAATCTCTATTAAGTTCTTTTGCAGTCTACATCTAAAATGGAAGATGTTTGTTTAAACTTAATTTTCATAGGCTTACTCAGTTTGTGTTTTGGTGTATGTCAGATTAAAGTTATGAAAGAAGCTCACTTTAAAGACCTTAAGAAGCATGGAACAGGCTATCATGCATTTAGAAGTGGGGGCTTGTATCCTTTAGGGTTTGTTTGTTCTATTGTATTTTAGTGATTTTAGGGGACTTGTAAGAATTTTCCTAGGCAAATGGTGAAGAGATCAGCAGGAATTATCTGCAATTCATAGAGAAGTAAGCATTAGATCCTCAAACAGTGGTATTTTTATAAAATTTCTTCAGATTTCATAACTGCTTTTCTGAGATGTATCCTCTTTCTGGCAGGTGCTTTTCTCAAACTCTGAAATCCTGGGGGGGAGAGGGGGGAATAATAAATATATGTATATATTAAAAATGGAATTTGGATTGCTGCTTGACCAGACTACAGCATAATTCCCTATGCATTTATAAGTGTTAACTCAAAGAAGAGCTGATGGCTTTTGTGTCAGAATAACTCTGGGAGAACGCTGACTTTCAGTGATATTCAAGAAGATTAATAAATCAGGTTGTTGTTTTTTTGTTTGTTTCAAAAAATATGGAAAAAAATGTTTTCTATAAAGTTATAATGCATTGTAATCACACTGAATACAAAAGTGTCCCAAATGATAAATTAATGCGGTGGGACGGAATATATCTTCATCAGACTTACAGAGCGCTGCCACTCACAAGGACCTCAATAGGCTAGAGGACTGGCTTGACAGAAACCTCACAAGTCCAACAAAAACAGGTGTGAAGTCCTGCACCTGACAGGGAGGGAGTAACAACAGTACAAGTTTAGAGGCCTGGGTAGGTGGATCTGGAGGAATGTAAGTGGAACGTGAGTAATCTGCATGTTCTTGGTGCAGTCAAGGTTAACCACATAGGGTTAAGCATTGGCCAGAATGTACTTATGGGGTTGAGAGAAAGGATTATTTCCCTCTCTTCAGTACTTGAGCATTGATAGTACTATACCTATTTTTGCTCACATAGAAACACACCCCAGTACAAGAGATGGACAGACTAGAGCCAGTCCAGTGTAGGGCCACCAAGGTGTTGAAGGGGCTGGAGTACATGGCATATCACAAGAGACTGAGTGCACTGGGACTATTTAGCCTGGAAAAGATACAGCATTCAAAGGGAATCTTCATCTACTTGCAGAAGGGTTGCTAGAGAAGATGGAAGACAGATTCTTCACATATACCCCTTCTCCCTTAATTAAGCTAACCAGGCTGTAAATGGCTTGCCACTATATATTTTATATATTTTGTGTCTTTTTTTTTTTTTTTCCCCGTTCTGTATTAGTTATAGGTTTTCTGTTTCTTCTTTGTATACTGCTGAGGTGCACAATGAAAGGACAAGTGTCAGTGATTGCAGATCGCTGCAAGGGAAATTATGAGCTATAAGGGATTTTTTTTCACAAAGACAGTGGTCAAACACTGCAACAAGTTGCCTGAAGATGCCTTGGAGCTTTTCAGAGCTTGGCTGTACAAGGCCCTGAGCAAACTCCCCTGACTTTGAAATTGGCAGTGAGTTTGAATTTTGAGCAGTGAGTGGGATTACATGATACTTGGAGGTCCTTTCCGATCTAAATTATTCTGTGGAAAAAAAATAAATATATATATATATATAAATAAAATAATAAAGTTTTATATAAGGCTAGATCAGAAGTTTGATACAATCACTATTTTTGATGTTCTTCTAGAATGGGAAGAGGTCACAATCCTCTGAATGAAGAGCACTGGATTTCAAAGCTTTCACACAAACTCTAGTAAGATTGTTGCTGATTCAATTCTAAAATGAGCTCAAATCTGATACTTCAACTTATCTTTCAGCTCCAGTAAATAGAGTATAGTTGTATACCAGTGTTGATAAAAGAAGTGGTTCCTACTATTTCACTCCCTGGCATGCTAAACAATGAGAAGCAACATGTGTTCTACAGTTGAATTCCAATTTGTTAATCACGTTCCCTAGGGCAGAGCTTACAGGGAGACAGAAACCCCACTGTGCTAAGCACAATGTATTGTATTTTCTTACATTGTAGAACATGTAATTTTTCTAAATCACTTGGTATATGGAGTTCTACAACATAAAGACTAAAAGCAAAAAGGCCCAAAGAGTGGCTTTGAACATCCAGTGAGTATTTCTCTATAATTTATTCAAAAACAAATATAACCTTACTTACGCATATGTTCATGAAAATCTTAGCATTCATTTTAAATCCCTGAGTATTCACAGAAAAATTAATAACTGCATATTTGAATGAATAATCTGCATTTAATGGCTTGCATTTTGTTAGTTATGTAATTGAAATGGAATTACTTTTGGTTGCTGCTTGAATGCTTAATACAACTTACATCACTGATACTGTATATTACAATCAGCTCTGCATTGTGCTTTAAAAGTTGTGCTAGTTAGTTCTACAAGTTAATTTAGGAGGTTACAGCTTATATTGCAGCGTATGTACTTGATTTTAATAGGGAATGCTGAAAGTATGTACAAGACCAAGATTATTTACTGAAGCAATTTGAGAATACTTTTAATGAAGTACAGATAAGAAAATTCCTCATTCTGCTTGAAGAATTCATAAATAGGGGAAAATGTTATGAATGAATCCCTTGGCTTCCTGAGAGATAAGAATATAAGCAAAGATCAGCCTCTGTTCCTTTTCTTTTAGAGCAATATTCTGTCTGTGGCTAAGGTGGAGGTGTGCTTCAGAGGAGCATATCCAAATACAATGCATTTTATTGTGTAACTAGCAAAGGAGAAAGGACCCCTGATAATTATTACAGGAAGTCCAAGTGGATTTTAATTTATTGTACCAAGAAAATGTTCTATTAGCTGTTACTTATTAATCTTACTGATGTAAAAGTCACTGTAAATAATTAAATAAATATAATTCAAGAAATTGAATAAAGCTGATGGTGCTGAGTTCAGATAAATGGGAAAAGGAAGATTATGCCCTTTCAGCTTTAGGATTGATGGAAATCCTTGCCAGAAAAACAATTTCAGTGGAGTGTAAGAGACAGAAAGCTGACTTCAGACAGCCTAACCTGGAAGTGGGGGGAAGAGGGATTATAAAATGTGTGCTTCCTAAAAATGAAAGAGGTGATATGACAGTAATTGAGAGAGAACGGGCAAAGTCCCAGGAGAGATGGTAGGGAGGAACTAGAAATGAGTGATTAAGTCACACTTACTACGTGATGGGGGGAAAAATAAACCAGAAGAGAATGAGAGATTAATCAGGTAAAGAAAGGGAAAGGATCAGATGTGAGACATCTTAAAAAATGGTACAAATGTGAGTAAGAGGGAAGAGAGCAGATGAGAAATGCCTGTTGCAGGGAAAGTAAAGTGTTATAGGAGAGGAATAGGAAAGGGATGCAAAGGAAGGTAAAGGTACAGGACATATTCTGTCAGTTTTCTGTGCAGGGAGGGAGACAGACCAGTGAGGGGAACAGAAAAATGAACCAGGAGTGCTAAAAGGATTCAGCATCTAGGATTCAGATAACTTGAATAAATTGCAGACATTTGCTCAGAAAGACAGTTTTCATAATGGAGGAAGTCAGCTGCAGCATACCATGAATAGAGAAGGATGATTTTGTGACAAAGACAGTTCAAAAGAGAACTGGTGTAGTCCTGTCATTAGTGAAAGCCACAGCTTGGGGAGACTGAATAGCTATCTTCACAGGACAAAGAACACTGAAAGCAGATACCAGATCGTCAACACAACTGAAGTCAGCAGGGTTAGACTGATAAGCAAGGGGTTATAAATAGGAGCTTGCTGGGTAGTGGTGGAAGCAGGTGGTCAGTGGGAGAATTTGGCAGCAGAAACCATCAGATGAACTTTGGAAAACTTAGCAAAACAAAGCAACTGTGGTGGAGCTTTTGGGCCATTGAACCACAAAACATAAATTCTTTTCCTACCTGTAGGAATCTCCATTTTATTGTTGGTCACTCACTGCCTCTCACTGTGGTACTGGTTAAGAGATCATACAAGAACTTCATTGCTCTTATCATTAGAAACCTAATTCACAAAGGAAACTAGCTCATAGCCATTTGTTCTTTTGCCAGTACCAGCCTTTAGTTTGAAGTAACTCTGGTTTACATACCTGTTATTCTCTCCTGTAAAACAAAATATCTGTATCCCTAGTAGATGTTTTTGCTCCCTCTCAAACACTAGTTCACATGTGAATGCAGCTGACCAGAACAGCATATCCTATCAGGTCTTGCTAGAACTCTCAGAAAAGTAATAGGAAATTTTGCCTCTGGAATTGGCCTGTGTCTGCCTCTTCTACAGCTGTCCGAGCTGTCTGTCTTTGTTTGTGTTTTTTTTTTGTTTGTTTGTTTGTTTGTTTTTTGAAGCAGGGCTCAAGAATGAAGAGGAGAAAGCAAGGGCTTAGCTAGCTAAGGAGTTGGCGGGCTCATCTTCAAGGTAACAAAGGTTTTATTCCAGATAAGCTGTTCCTTACTGCAGCATCATTCTGATTAGCTTGCTGATGAAATAGCCCTACACCATGAGGCTTGATGAAGAATCCATAAGATTAGTAGGGTGATCTGTCTGGAAGAGCCTGACCTGTGGTGAATCACATGGATCTTCTAGCTCTAGTCTGAAATAAGGCCACATCCAGCCTGGGTATCTGTGAACCTGGAAGACTTGGCCTGATCCTGTGCTAGAGATTGCAAGCTAATGAAGTTCAACAAAGCCAAGTGCAAGGTCCTGCACCCGGTTCAGGACAATCCCAAGCACAAATACAGGCTGGGTGGAGAACGGATTGAGAGCAGCTCTGAGGAGAAGACCTGGGGGTGTTTGGTTGATGAGAATCTCAACATAAGCCAGCAATGTGTGCTTGCAGACCGGAAAGCCAACCATATCCTGGGCTGCATCAAAAGAACTGTGGCCAGCAGGGCAAGGGAAGTGATTCTCTTTATTCTGCTCTTGTGAGACCCCACCTGGAGCACTGGGGCCCCCAGCACAAGAAGGACATGGACATACTAGAATGAATCCAGAGGAGGGCCACAAAGATGATCAAAAGGCTGGAGCACCCCTCCTGCAAAGACAGGATGAGAGTTGCGGTTGTTCAGCCCAGAGAAGAGAAAGCTCCAACAGAGACCTTATAGTGGTCTTCCAGTACCTAAGAGGGTACTAAGGAAAGCTGGGGAGGGACTCTTTGTCAGGGAGTGTAGTGTAGTCCAGGCTAGATGGGGCTTTGAGCAACCTGGTCTGGTGGGAGGTGTCCCTGCCCATGGCAGGGGGGTTGGAACCAGATGATCTTTAAGGTCCCTTCTAACACAAATCATTCTAGGATTCTGTGTTGCTGAGGTATATGTACTGCTCTTCCATTAGACCTGAATAACACGGCCAAAGGTGCTTGGGATACGTCTACACTTGCTGGCATAAAATTGCCCAATCATATTTTGTAACAGAAAATAAGACAACTGGAACCTTTTCCCTTCCAGGATGTCAGGACCTGTCTTCTTGTTCAGATTGCGCATGCGCGCGCACACACACACGCACACACGCACACACACACACACACACACAAAGGCAATATTGCAGTCCTAGCTCCAGGCTATTCTTTGAGTTATCTAAGTCTTACCAAGAATAGACATTTTGTTACAGATTACATTCTTCAATTTGTTTAAATTCAGATCACCTTCAACGTATTTAAACTTCCAGAGCTAGCAGCATTATGCAGCCTGTGCAGAACTCTAAAGACAATTTTCAGAAGCTCTGCCAAAGAAAAAAATTTTGGCAGGACTTTCCAGAAACTTAGACTTTGCATCATTTTATTCCCTTGATGGTACAAACCTGTCCCCTCTCAGCTGCAGGTGAAAAAAAAAAAAAAATCGAAGAACCTGCCCTCAAATTTTTACTCTGAGACAAGATTTTAGGAGTTCAGTGATTATCATGTGCTGTGTTCACCAAGCCCAGGGGATCAATAAAGCTTAAATATATATATATATTATATATATATATATATATACACCTCGTTTTTATAACTTTACTTCTAGATTTAGGGGGTCACATATATGTGTATGTATATTTAAGTACCAACAATCTGGAGTCTGTTCCTACTAGCTTGATTAAGAAATGCTGCTGCTGAGATACTGTGAGAAATGCAATTTCCTGGAAAACAAAATATACCCTAGGACCTTTATAAAAGCTTACACAGACAGTAACCCCTGACAAAATACTCATTCTTTGTGAGTTGTCATATATCCAGTTCAGGAGTGGTAAACATATTTTTTCACAAATCAGCTGTTTGTGCCAAGGTTTGCAGCACCAGTCCACAGGCAAGATAATTGTGAGCTTCTGTGCCTTGAAGGGGCTGCTCACCAGAAGCTGTGTAATACAACCTCAAGAGGCAGGGAGCATCACAAGGAGAGTAAAGAACATTAAGGAAGTGAAAACAAGAGATTAAGAATTATAAAGTGAGGAACAGAAGAAACAGGATGTGTGTCAGACTCAGTAGAAGAAAAAATAATCCAAGGAAGCAAAGGGTGCAAGTGTTACTAGAATTTGGGAATAAGCATTGCTGGTAGAGCAGCTAGGAGAGACTGTATTTGCATTCAGGTTGGGTAATGGTTCAGTACCCTAGGAGCTAATGGAAATTGAATTTTCTACACCTTGGGAATATCATATTTATGTTTGTTGTTGTTGTTGTTGTTGTTGTTGTTGTTGTTGTTTTCGTTGTTGTCATTTTTTTGTTTGTTTGGTTTGGTTTGGTTTGGTTTTTCCTGCATTAGGATGGTAATTCAAGCTATCACAACTTCTCAGTGTCATGAAGAATCACAAAAAGCTTTGATTTGAAAATGCCAGTGTCTCAGGTCGAATCAAGATATTTGCATTAAGGACAGTTTGACACTAACCCATGGCGGGCTGCATATCTCATGAGAGCTGCAGTACGGATATGCTCCATGCCCTGTCTGATACGATGAAGTCCCAAAGGGAGCCTGCACAGCTGCATGTAGCTCACCTTGAGAAATGACCTCAGCACTTCAGAAGAAAAGTGATCTGGCTTCTGGATCTGTCTTGGGCTCCATAAAAATGCATGCCCATCAGCTCAAGTTAATTAATAAAATGTAGGAGGCTGCTTACATACCTAAAGAATACACAGCTGGGCTTGCCGGATTAGAGCTGAGTTTTTTGGATTTATCAATTTGAGTTTGATAGTTTACAAACATTGTTCTGTCTGAATTTTCTTTATTGTGTTTTGTGATTGCATTTAGTCTTCCCTGATTAATAATTGTATTTGTTTAGTAATTTCTCTTTATCTTTCATATTTTTCTGCTTTGTGTTCTGAGTCTCATTTGCATTGTTTCTCTCCCACTTTTTTTTTTTCCATAATTTCTTTTTTTTTGAATCCCAGCACCCTCTTTCACAATTTCTCTCCATTGTGCTCCATCCCTGTTTTCTTTCCTCCCATGTACATGCCAAGGCATTCCAACACAGAAGGCTTTACTCAAGCAAAATTATCAGAAAAAATGGAAATGGGTTACTTTGCAAATTAGTGTTCTTAATGTCTGCTGTATTTGTCTGTGTGGGTAGATGGTGCACTGTAAGTTCACATTCTAATTTACAATAAATTTACTGCACAGAAAACCAGATTTAAGCTCCTAAATATCCAGGTAGTTTTCAAAATGTTGCACACAGTGTTTTCTATTTTTATTTTTAGCCTTACTCTTTAGAAAATGAATGTGTAATGAAACATCTTTTTAGTTTTAGAAATTTCCATTTTTTTAAAATTGGAATGGTCTGTGAAATTAGAGCGTTTCTGAGAATTTTATAATTTTAGTTTAATTCTTTGTGTTTGGCTGCTTTGAAGATTAATGTAAGAAATGTCTGTTGAATTCTTGTCTTCTCAAGAAATTACTTGTATTTTTAAGACATGCTTGTATTCTTCAACTAACTGAGCATATATTTTAGGCCAGGACAGATCAGAAGAGCTAGAAGATGCATAAATTGGATCAGACTACAGGTGTTAATTTGCTAAAATAATAAGTAAATAAATAAATAAATAAAGTAGAAAGCAATTACTTGAACATCTACAGCTTCCCTTTTCTATTAGATGTACCATTTGGTTTGTGGTGAGAACTATTATATATTGCATATGCCATTTGTGTTATGCACCTTTTTTTGTAGATTGCTGTGTAAAAAATGTCAAAGTTGAATACCATCACTCTTTCCTTCTGGAAAAGTCCTTCTACATAGCACTGGAGTATGTAATACAATGTGCTGTGCATACTGTAGAAATCTGAATTAAGGGAGGTTTCATGAAAGAGACTTATTCCATGTCTGCCCATGGGACTGGGCTTCTGTGGCAAACTGAATCCCAATGCTTAAACTAGCCTTTGAACATCAAAGTTAAGGTCACTGTCTCAAACTGAGGCTAATAATCTGAGTCAGACTCTCAGTTCTGTAAGATAAAAAGTTATTAGATATCACTTTAACCCTTGCAAAAGACTTCAGAAAAAATAGGAAAGGTGCCTAAACACAATGCTTACCATTACTTTCCTTAAACTGTTTCTTCTTCCCTGCTGTTCAACATGGTCCCTTCACAGACTGCTCTTGCCATCTAAATGCACATCTCTGGCTGGCAGACTCCTTGATTTTCTTTGTGGCAGCTAGTTATAAAATGTGATCTATAATGCAATCCCCAGTCCATCACTGCCTTTAAATTATTTATAATTACAAGTATTTCAATTGGTTTAGATTTATGCTCTACTGTTCACTTTATTTATTTTCATAAAGATTTTTTGACATTGTGCACTGTACTTGGCAAATGGGCTTTCCTCTTGGATTTATAACATGGTTTAGTCATAGGTAGCAAATTATAATTTCAGCAAGGCTTTAAGTAGTCTAAATTTCATTAAACTCAACACCAGTGTTGATATTTGTTTTCTTCCAATTTGTTTCTAAACGTGTTTGTTTTCCAGTCATCAATCAGTTCATTTTTTCCCTTCTTTTCTCAAGAATGAAGAGGACATAAACCTCCAGGATTTTTTATGCTTATTTATATAGTTATTTTCATTATGTGTTTGGAAGAGAGGTACTGTGGTCTGTCTGGGCATGTCAATAAATTTTGGTCAGCGTCCTCAAACCCCAGGACTTGCAATGAGACCCTGAGCTCTCAAAGCCTTGGACATCTTGTGAAATTCCAGTGCTAATATGCTTAATGAAAGGAAGGTAAAAATGAGCACTATTTATTCTGTGTTTTACACTCTACCACTTTTGTACCACTATTATCAGCATCAATTAACTATTCCACAATAAAGCTTGAGTTAATCTTTATGTATTTATAGGAAAATAAAGTATTACATATAACTATAATTAAATTGCTCTGTATATGTAATATACAATGTAAATTCATACATCTGGTTACTTACATTAGTCAGTATGTAGAACTTCAAAAGCAACTTACTGTTGAGCATCAAACTATGTATTTATAAACCTAAATATCAGTTCATCTTTTTATTATTATTTTTTTAGTTCTATATAAATTGAATTAACTACAACATTCATTACATCTTGCTGGACTTAGTTGTCAATATACACCAGTGGTAAGTTCATTGTACACTTATCATACTTGGCCTGGGACTAATTCTTAAAAATCACAAAATAATTGGGCTTAGAAGGGACCCTGAAAGGTCATTTCATCCAACATCCCACTCAAAGCAGTGTCAGTGCTGATTTGAGGCTGGCTTCCCTAGGCCTTGGGGAAATTGATCTTGAAAACCTCCAAGGAAGACTCTACAACCTCTCCGGGCAACCTGCCTTAGTGCTTAGCTATCCTATATTTTTTTTCCCTCTTTTACCTGGTTGAAACCTCCACTGTTTCAATTTAACATCATCGCCTCCTAGTGTCCCCCAGAGCAACTATAAAATCTTGGCTGTGCTGTCTTAATCTCTCTGCAAGCAATGGGAGGCTGATGTCAGGTAAATCCAGAAAAGCCTCCATTCTTCAGTTTCACCTCAGAGGACAAGTGTTTCAACCCCCAGACTGCCTTTGCAGTTATCACGTGCCTCAGTTTATCAATGTGTTTCTGGTATGGGGCAGCATACATGGATCAAGAATTTCTGAAGGATTCCCAGCCTGATCCATTTCCACTAATGGTAGCTCCCTTTCTGGAGCCCTGTTTTTAGGCACAAAGTCCTGGGAGATTTTGTTGAAGACTGGTACAAAGAAGGCATTGAGTACCTCAGTTTTAAATAAATCTGTTCTTATTAAATCACATGCCCCAGTGAGCAATGGCCCCATGTTATCCTTGTTTATCATTAATCCATTAATATAGATGTAGAAACACTTCTTATTGCCCTTAATGTTCATCACGGGTTTCAATTCTAGCTGAACTTTTGCTTTTCAAATATCAGTCCAGCCTGGTCATGAGATTCCTCTACATTTCCTTACAACCTTTCCTTACTTCCAGCTCCTGTATGTAGTCAGTTTGCTCAGTGCAGCTCAGTGCAGCTCAGTGCTTGTTTGATAAAGCCAGTCTCCTCCTATGTTTGCTCTTTTTTCTGAACATCATGATCAAATGCTGTTATGTTGGAAGATTATCCTAAAAGGCCTGCCAGTTCACTTGTGTTCGTTTGCCCTAATGAGTTGCCTTCCACAGGATCCTACCTACTAGGAGCCTCCATACGTTACAGTTTTTCACCCTTAAATGTATCTGTGTTTTTTAAGCCTGATGGTTAGTAGCATATTTTGTCTGATTCCTCTTGAAACTATTCAGAATGATTCCCCTTTACCCAAACTGTTTCTTGTCCCTCTCAGTACCTGGCATTATCTGTTATATTAGGCCTTACAAACCTTGTCACTTCTATCAGCTCAGAGGAATGCTTTCTCCAAGGCTTCTTATTTTGGTTATTTTTGTGAAAGAACATTTCTCTTTCATTGTATGGCTTAATAATGGAAGATGGTAAGTGCTCTTTTGTAATCTTTCTCTCTTCTGAAGAAATCCATAGCAGTCGCAACTACACATTCAGGGACAAGAAATCTAACTTTAAATAAATAAATAAATAAACTAATCTAACTCAACTGATTAGAATGCATATTTGTCATGATTAGAAAAGAAGAAAAGATGCCTTTCTTGGTGAAGGATTACAAAGGTAATGCTAAAAGAAATATATCAGCTCTGCATTATGGATGTTTTATTCAAGTTTGCTGTTAGTTTACAGTATTTCAGCATGATAATTTTCTTCTGTGGCTTTTGTTTATACAAATTGTTGACTTATTTCCCCCCTTCCTGGTGCCTGCTGAGTACATGCCAACCTTTCACATCTTTTTATTTGAGAACAGAGAAATCCTTTACATGTCCTTATCAAAGTCTGAACAGAAATAAGAAGTGCTTGTTTTGGTCCTTCTTACTGTAATGGTTAAGGTAGCTGCATGTTTCATCAGTCCAATCTGAGAACAGCTTCATATGGTAGAGGAGCCTTATAAAAGCGTTGTAGGGCTAATACTTAGAACAACAGCATTTTTGAAAATCTACAGATAATTCTCTTTTTAATCTCATATTGTACTCCAGCAACACAATTGAGAAAATACATTAGAAATTAGAGTTGACCAAAAGAATTGGATAAAAGGTGACTTTATGGAGAACTGCAATTTGCAGAAAAACAGGCTGACCTATATGAAGTTATGTGTCTTAGATTCAGAGATAAACTACTATTTCTGTAGCCAAAACAGTGACAGCATGCAAATTACTTTCTTCTTGGGCAGGTATATGGGGCTTACTTGGTTTGAAGTTCCATTAATGCTTGTATGTCTGTCTAACTCGATGAAGACTGCAGAGGTGGAGTTCTTATGATTATTTTCTGGTTTGGAAACCTAGCTCATTTCTCAATAGCTCAGTATAATAGCTGTCCTCTTCACTGTGGCTAAAAACTTCTTTCCCAACCAGTGGGTAAGTGTAAAGCAAGCAGTGACCCTACTACTAAAAGTGATTTATCAAAAACACAGTTAATGCAGTGAGATAGTGTGGGATGGGCAAAGCAAACACTGTGGTACAGTTTGGATTGTTATGATCCAGCCCTTTCTAACTCAAAAGTGGAAACAAATATGTACAGAAATCACATATGTAATTTAGTGATGATAAGTATGCAAAGCACACTGGAAAACAGAACTAATCTGTTTTTGGCTGTATAAAAAATAAATAAATAAATAAATAAATTTTTAAAAAACACTTCTATAAACCAGACATTATAGTTTTCTGAATATGATTGAATATGATGCAGCCAATCACTGTGTTCTTCCTTTTTATGAAGAGAATGTGAAGCTTTTTTAGATTGCCTTTACATGCTTATTTCTCTCTCCCTCAACATTTTATTTCCATATCTGATAAGAAAACTTGCTTTCCTCCCTACTCTTTTCCGCATTGCACTGGGTTTGGCTGGGACAGAGTTAGTTTTCTTCATAGTATCTTGTATGGCGCTGTGTTTTGGATTTGTGCTGAAAACATCGTTGATAACACATTGATGTTTTAGTTACTGCTTAACAGTGCTTACACAGAGTCAAAGTTTCTTCCACTTCTCACACTGTTCTGCCAGTGAGAAGGCTGGGGGTACACAAGAAGCTGGGAGGGGACACAGACAGGAGAGTTGAACTAAATTGACTAAAGGGATGTTCTATACCATATGATGTCATGCTCAGCAATAAAGGCAGGGGGAAAAGAGGAGGAGGGGGACGTTTCAAGTGATGGCATTTGTAATCCCAGGAATCTATTACATGTGATGATCCCAGTTTTCCTGGAAGTGGCTTAATGTCTGCCTGCTGATGGGAAGTAGTGAATGAATTCCTTGTCTTGCTTTGCTTGCCTGCACAGATTTGCTTTAACTCTCAAACTGTCTTTATCTCAACCCACGAGTTTTATCGCTTTTGCCTTTACAGTTCTCTTTCCCATCCTGCTGTAGGGAGGTTGAATGAACAGCTGTGTGGGGTTTAGCTGCCTACTGGGATTAACCCACCACAAACATTTTTGTAGTTAATTGTGGACAACATTTGTGTTCACAAGATATCACAATAAAATAATGACATCTTACTGTACTTACTATAAGAAATACATTTGAAATGCTGACCCAGAAGTCATATTCAGTCCCTTGCTTTCCCTCACCTCCCACCCCTGGCCATTTTGTTAAACATTTTGAGCTCTATTATTCCTATCACTATTTTCACAGACTGTCAGGGAACTACGCTAGCATTTAATATGCGTAACAACTTTGTTAAAAATCCCATCAAAACATCAAAATGTTTTGATGCAAAAACTGTTGTGTTTTTTTTTTCCCAAACTGTTTTGCCTATTGACAACAAAGACAAGCATATTGCTCTCCTAGGTAGAAAGAGAAAAAAAAAAAAAAGAGAGATTAAAAAAAAAAAAGAAAGAAAAAAAAAAGAAAGAAAGAGAAAGAGGGGAAAAAAAAGAGGAGAAAAAGCGAGAGGGAGAGAGAGAAGATAACTGGGGGAAAAAAAATCTTTTGTATTAGAAAACTACTTAGTGGAATAAAGGTCTTCCAAAATTTTCAGTTGATACTTCTGTATAGCTGTGTCTGTCCAATTTTATTCTGTAAGCAAGCTTGTTTCTATTATGTAGAATAAGCTGTTTCAAACTGAATATAATACCAGGTTGTCCTATGAATAATGTGTTTACAAATGGGCTGAGCCTCACTTAGACTGTTTTCAATCCACCATGTCTTTACACATACTTGAATTTACATCTGAGCTGTAAACCATGTGGCACCAATAGCAGTGCCACTGTTTGGCTATCTATTTCTGTAAGAAAAGCAATGCACAGAAGTTGTAACCCTTAAGATGCCTGTCTTTTATGTGCTTGCTGACTGTAGCTGCCCTACACCCAGATCTCAGTGGTGCAGGGCACAGAGTGCATGGGTCACACACAGTTGTATATAAAGCCCAAAACATTGTAGGCTATACATTCTAATGGAATTACTTGAAACTTGTTGCTGTTAAACTGCTCAGATGCACCTGCAAAATGTGTGTTGTGTTGCCTTACAATGTAGAGAGCGTTGGGTTTTGTAATCCAGTATGATTTTTCTTGCTAATGTTTAACTTAGACAATGATGCCTTAGAGTGGAGTGGAAGTTGAGGATGTCTGGCTTTCAGGCCAGAGATCTGTTATTTTCTCCCAGCCTAAAAGCATCTCAGAGCTCATGAACTGTTTCTTGAGGAATGAGCAGAGAATGTATGTTCTGTAGCAAACCTTTTAGCTGATTAATTGTAATACGTACCAGAGCTTTTCCAAAGACTTAACCTAAGCTGAAGGTTGTATTGTACAGTAAGCCAGCTTTTGAACCCAATCATTCTTTATTTAAAGGGACTTTGTGGAAGTTAGACTTCCACAAAAAAAATAAAAATAAAAATAAAAAAATGTTGACTAATAAGACTGAATAACAAATGGAAAAGGTATCACTACACTGAAAGGAGGGTAAAAGTAGTCTGAAGCACATCTGCTTGATTACTTGAGATCTTTACTTTGGGTAGTTGTTGGCAGGCCTTCAAGACACAATTCAGTGACTCTAAATACAGAGTTGGAGATCCATCACAGGTTTCCTTTTCTTTTTATATACAGAAAGGCTAGGGCAGGAAAATGCACATAGTTTTGGTTTTCATGGATAGCAGAAAAGGGAAAGTCCATTTTCTTCTATGTTGTTCTGTTCTTTTAGGGATTGCTTCCCATTTTCCTCTGCTCATGAGCAGTTGTTGTGGGCTAAGTGGAGTGGGTGAATCCAAGAGTCCAGAATAGCAGTCAAAATTGCGGTCAGATTCTCTCAGGGGAAACAGCTAACATCCATGTAGGAAGTATCATCTCTGAATAAGCCACCATTTTGGCAAATAGAGTGCAGGTAACACAATCCTCTAAAAATAAAATTAAGAAAAAAAAAAAAGATGAGGATTGTATTGTTGAGAAGGGTATTTGTTATATCCATTCATGTCTAGATGAGGTAATCGAAAAGAGACATACAATCAAGAAAATGTTTCTTTTATGTAAAAGGCCAAATTGCCTAATCTATCCGCATTTCTCTCATGGGGATTTCATTAATCACTCAATCTTTCTTAAAACACTTGAAATCATTTTATTAACCAAATGTTGGGGGCCTAATATGAAACCTTAAGTACTGATCAAAAACATGGGCTTTTTGGTTACAGTGATGTCAGTGATAAGAAACTACAGACTGCTCTTATATCAAACTAAATTCTCATTTGAATTCATTTCCCCAAAACTAGACTCAGATTGAAGTCACTCTGAGACTTCCCATCGATTTAGCTTTCTGAAAAGTGACACATTTATTCAGTCATTGGTGTAGTGGTTTCACACTGATGGCTGGCTAAGCTGCACCACGCTGTTCTTTCACTCTGTCTCTTCAATGGAACAGATGGAGAAAATAGGATGAAAAAAGCCCATGGGTTGAGATAAGGACAAGGATATCATTCATCAATTATGGTCACAGGCAAAACAGACTCAGTATAGGGAGATTAATGAAACTTATTGCCTACTACTAACAGACTAGAGTAGTGAAAACTAAAAACCAACAAAAAACACCTTCCTCCCATCCGCCTTCTTCTACCTCCTCCCCCTGAATAGCACAGGGGAATAGGGAATGGAGGTTGTGGTCAGTCCATAACACTTTGTCATCTGTTACTCCTCTCCTCACTCTCTTTCCCTGCTCCAGCATGAGATCCCGAACTGATCCTACACAGACTTGCCACAGGCTGTTTCTTCAAGAACTACTCCAACATGGGTCCATACCACACAGTCCATCCTTGAGGAATGGACTGCTCCAGCATGAGTCTACCATGGGTGGCAGCTCCCACCAGACCTCCAGCTCCACCATGGGCTCCTCCATGGGCTGCAGCGTGGAGATCTGCTCCGCCCTGGGACCCATGGGCTGCAGGGGGACAGCCTGCTCCACCAGGGGCCCCTCCACAGGTCACAGGGGAACTTCTGCTCCTGCCTGAAGCAGTTTATGACCTCCTTCTTCACTGACTTTGGTGTCTGTGGGATTGTTTTGCCCTACGTTTCCTCACTCCTCTATCCCAGCTGCTTCTGTGCAGCGGATTTTTCCCTTTCTTAAATCTGCTCTCACTGAGGCACAACCAGCATCGCTCAGTGGCTCAGTCTTGAACAGTGGTGGGTTCCTTTTCGAGATGGCTGGAGCTGGCCTTATCTAACATGGAGCAGCTTCTGAACTCATCTTATAGAAGCCACCCCTGCAGATCCCCCACTACCAAAACCTTGCCGCATAAGCCCAACACACTTTGTCAAATAAGCTCTGTTAAAATAAATAAATAAATTAATTAATTAATTAATTAATTAATTAATACTTTCTAGATTAAACACTAAGGAAAAGGAAAAAGTGGGGGCTCGCAAATCAGAGTTAATCATCAGAATGAAAAGGTTTTACTTGTATAAGAAGATTATTTTTTAAGATGAAATCATTAATACTTTTGGTGCAATACCTTTGGGTGAATTTCAAAGTACTAGTCCAAAATTCATCACTCAAGATTACTTCATCTACATTATTTACTGAGTGGAGAATCTGATGGACAACAAATATATGACCTTGGAAAAGAAAGGAATGCAACATCTGGAGTGCTGTTTGTCATCCCAAACATCTCTGTATCTCACAGTAGAGTCAAGGGCTAGTGAAGGTAAAAGGAAGAGGAGAATTAGACACGAAGTGTAGTCAGCAGTTGTGATGATGTCTATAAAGAAACCCCATCTGAAGTCTTTTCATTGTCTGCTTCAGAAACAGATACACATACAGCACAGAATGTTTCCAAGGGGATGATGTGAAAGGCAGAGAAAGGTTGAGGCTTAGCTCTATATTAACCAAATAAACCATATGAGTTGTGTGCCACCCCTCCCTCTTTTGTCACACTTTGAATGTGCTGCTTTTGCAGCGAGTTGCCTGGCCTCTCCTATGCAAGCAGCAGTGACTTGGACTGCTGAACTGCTGCCACATATCAATAAATTTGTTAGCTCAATGGTTCACTATGTGCATCTCTACAACTGGCATGTTTCCAGAAGAAATTGTTTGCAGTTATTGTCTTTCCTACAGATTTGACATGTATCTGGAAGAGAGGAATTCTCACTGAAGGGCTTTAGTTCTTAACATAGTTCTCTTTTCAAAATGCAGTATTCTTTCTCTCCATATGAAAACAGCTGTGCTGGACAACACTTTTACTTTCTGACATAAATTGTAAAAACATCCATTAATACTGTCACAATAAAACAAGTGCATACAGTCTATTTATTGTTCCATTTTCAATTTAGTGACTTGAACATAATAAAGCAGATTCAAAGGAGGTAAGCTGGTTAACATGTAAAATGCAACAAAAAACTATTGTGTGATGAAATAGCAACTTGTAAATCCCCAAGGTCATTCTATTGTATTGCTTTAGAAAATATGTGGTGCTTGTGTGTCTCATTCTTCCACCACTCTCTTGGCAACTTGAAATGAGGGATGTGCCAAGCAGTATGACCTGAAAAATGCCAACTGGAAAAAGCAATAGCCAGCTTTTTGGACCACATGGAGTCCTGAGTTTGCATAAAAAGGTACACTTTTGCTGCTATTTTGAGCAGCATATAGCAAACTAAGCAAGCATATGTCCATTTATACCTCAAAAAGATGTTAAACAGTTTTAGTAAGGTAAAGCATTACTTAGAGGGCATTTATTTTTTCATTCTGTGTTGCAATCAAACACAAGACACAGTTATCTTCCCTGTGGGTTGGTTTATATTTTTCTGTATTTATGTGTGTATTCAGTGAGAGACTGAGGCATGCAGTGCCAAATGTTATTAATAAGAATTTGGTAAATGAAATTTAGTAAATTTGGTAAAATGAGTAAATTTCAAATTATGAAACTACTGGATTTGGCTTAACTTGGAGTTTTTAATCCTTTTGAGATGTATAGATTTCTCACTGGCAATATTAATCCAGTGTTATGTATGTATGTATATTGGGACTTATTTATTTTACAACTAGAATGCTACCTTCCCATGTATGGACATTTAGTGTATATGTAAGAAAAAAGCAATTGGGTTAAAGCAACACAGAGCTGAGACAGGATAGGTGAAAATAAGGAGACAATAATCTGTGTTTTTTTTACACTTGAGGGGGAGGTTTTTCCCCTAGATCTTGGAAATCAGGGTTTACTGTCTCAGCTGGTCTCTGGAACTGTTCACCCATGCATTTATGAGTAGGACAGTAGCTTCAAATAACAAAAACATAAATAGATATTAAAGCCAAAACAGACAAGTCATACAATTTAATAATGCAAGATTCTTTGGTCAGAAACGCAACTATAATTCTTGATGGTTGCAGAGATGTTCATTGCTCTGTTTGGATGTCATTTTTCCCCTTTTTCTTGGAAGTGAATTTTATAAAGTAAAGGAAATGATTTGGGAAGTTCCCATGACAGGGTGGGAGAATAAAATATGGTATAAGACAAGAAAATGGTTGGGATTAGTATAGGCCAGATAAGAGCATTCTCTAGCTATATCATATGCTTTTCTGCAGATGTATTTTTAATTCCAATGTGAATTTAGCTAAGAGTTTTGAAAATATCTAACCTATTTAAGCTCTATACAGAAGGCAATAGGGAATCATTAAAAAGACTCAAAAGGCATGCGATACCAATACTGAAATAAAAATGTGTTACTCTAAATGCTGTTTCAAGCAGTAGCTCTGCAACATCTAGGACTGCTTTATGAAACACAATCCTTTTCCTTAATAAGGAGATAATCGAAAACAAGTTAGGTGGGCTTGAAAAAACAAATGTAGTTTCTCCTGTCTGAATGGAGATCATAAATATTTTTTTGAGAAGAGTTTAGAGAAAGCTCTGGCTGGACGAGGTCATATAACAGAAGTTGGGCTTTCTGACCCCACATATTTATCTGACGTGATGATTCTACACTTCAAGAGATGTCAGAAGGAAACCTCTTGGGTTATTTTTTGTTACTGCTTTGACAGCAACTAGTGTCTTGAGGCACTAGGAAAGAAAAAGTGAACCTGACGGGACAAGAATGAATTGCCTCCATGACAGAAGGAAACTGCCTTGTGTAAGGAGGTAATACACAGACTGCAGGAGCAGGAAAATAAATAAGAATGTATATGAGGACAATATCTTTTCTATATTGAGTGTCTAAGGGCATTAGTCTTCCTTTTACTTTTTCCCTTTGTCTCCTACTTTCTCTGTGACATGAGGAAGTGTACTTTTTTTCAAGTTTGCATGCTTGTTGTTTCACTAGTTGTTGTTATGTATATATTCACTGTAGTGAATATACATGTAGTCTGCCTCACCATTTTGCATATGAGCTCTAGCTCAAAACACCTCTCCTAATCCTACATCTTCAGATGGCCCTGAGAGGTTTTTTAAATGGATGACATGGATATAAATCCCTTATTTATGCAACTCACTGGAGACCTTAGAAAGCCTAAGCTGTCTCTGCTCTAAAACCCCCAAGCCAGGAAGCAATATCAAATGTTTAGTGGATGACTTGTGAGGTTCTCTTATCATCCTATATTGTGGGCTTGTATTTTAAGGCCTTGGATTGAAGGCTCCTTTTGTTATTTTGTTTGGTTTATTTAGCTCTGTAGGTGACGTGTGGAAAAAAGGCAAAATATTGATGTCTGCTGATATTTTGAAGGTATAAAGTTGTTAGCAGGGAAGTATATGTTTAAGAAAATACTGTTCAAGTAATTATCAAGGGCTATGGTTAAAATTATTTGCATGGGGTTGTTTTGGTGATGTTGTGGTAACTTCAATTTGCCTGTTGGCTAGTTCTTTACCATGGCATCTGCTTTGACACTGCAAAAATGTTTATTTCAAAGCATAAGTTTAAAAAACAGTTTTAAAAAATGCACTGGAATTTAGCTTGTGAATGAGCTTATTTCATTGCTTCGTGGTTTAGCAAGAGTGTGAGAAAATGGAGATAAGACTAAATAGATTAACAACTTTCAAACACAAGCTTATATTTGAAAGATTTATCTACCGAAATGGAATATTTTGAGAGGTGAAAAATAAATGTGAAATGTGGGGAAAAAGAAAGCTATAATCCTATGTAGGACAAGGATAGCCTAGAAAAATCAAAATGTCTTTACTTCTGTTATCTAGATCTTTGCAGTACCATGTCTTAAAAGCAACTTATCCAAGTCACCTTAGACTTTCAGCTGGAAACAGATTTCATAAAAACATGAGCATAAAATGGAGTTAAAAGTGGATTTGTTTGTTTATTTATTTGTTTTCCATGGTATAGAGAAAAACAACTCTGTTGTAAATTAGAAACATTTTTTTTCTTATTACTACAGGTAAGATGTTCATCTTTCAGCTAAAACAGCACAACATGGGAAAACCTTGAAATTGATGATCCTCATGGGTCCCTTCCAACTCAGGCTATTCTATGTTTCTATGACGTTTTATATTGTTCAACAAAAAGAACAAGGAATGGTAGAGTATGGAAACAGAGCAGAACAAGTAGGTGTGTGCATGGCCTCAGAAGTTTCTCAGTCAGTAGTATTTTGCCTGCCTTATCTGGGGAGATCAAGTTGAACAAAGCTTCTAAAACAAATTAACCCACTGAACTCCAAGTCAAAGAATAACTTTCTGACAACAAACCCCACACCTCACAGAGAAATGAATGAGTGTGTTACAACAAGGTCAGCAAGCTGGCTCAAGTCAGAAATCAAAAACTCCCTGGAGTTCAGAAGGATTCCTCCTCCATCTCTCCACAACACAGAAATTATTTAGACATTTAAATATGAAAAAGAAAGTAAACAATGTATTTTTGAAGTCTTTGGGGGTCCTCTTCTCTCCTCTATAAAGAATCAATGACATTTTACCACCTTTCACCTATAACTGCCTTCTTAATTAAAAAGCAACTTCCTTTTCAAGTTAGGCCTATCATCATACCATGCCAAAGCCTCTCTTTCCTTTCCTCTTTTTTTTTTTTTCTCCATTTTTGATAAGGAAATTATCTTTACAATTCAGTATTAATACTAGTTCAAATGAGTGGGAATAAGACCACATCATTAGGAATGGCTTGCCTCACTCAGATACCACTGCAATGATTGACATATTTATTATAATCTGCAGATGACTTCATTTATAAAATCGAGTTTATCTATGTCATAACATATAAACTAAAGGAAACCTAGAGAACAGATTAGCCTCACCCTCTTCTCTGCCTTGTCATGTTCCACCCACTTCCAGACAAATGGCCACAACATACGGTAGATGGTGTTAACTGGATCACCAAAGATGTTTGAACATTTTTCTTTTCCCCTTTTTGGCTCTGTTTTTCTTGCCTTTTCTGTTTGAACTGTGTCAACACTGAAGAAAATGTATGTCTCAATCTGAAGAGCCAAAGCTGTGAAGTGGCATTGAAGCAAGACCACATCACCTATGAACTGGCAGAGAGAGGGATGTATACTGCATACTTAATAGCACCTGCAGATCATCAAATTGATCACCTCCATAGCAAGTGCTGCACAAACATGTTATAAAGGAAGACAGTCCCATCCCCCACAGAAGATACAACTGAAAGTCTCTCCTGTCTTCCTTCTGCTCACTTTTCTATGGCTACTCTACCAGGATTCTCCTGTTTATATTCCCTGTTGTCTTTCCGCTTCTTCTCAGGTTACTTAAAATAAAAATAGAAAGGTAAAGATACATTCAGACAGCTTTGTAATAGCTCTTGCTCCATTTGAAGTGTCTCAATATGGAGCTAGTATGCTTTGTTCAGGCTTCACCATGGCAGACCACAAGCTGGAGGAAAAAAACCTGTTTCCATGGAATCTGATGTAAATTGAGCAGATGGCCTTTGTGGCAGGACTGGGTTACAGGGGTTTTGTGTCATCCTGTGAAAGGTAAGTAAAAGTAAATGAGGCATAAAGAATGAGTGTGCAAGCACGTAATGAGTTAAAACATTAAACAAATCAAGAAATGGGATTACAGGCAAGAAGAAGTAGGAAAGGACTTCCTGTAGGTTGCACCAATGTTGCAATTTCAATCATATCAAGGCTGACATTAGTAAAAGTGTACAGATTTTCTATCCATAGCTAGCACAAGATGCAATTGCTGCAGCCATGAAATCTGCCAAAAATTTCATCTCCAGAAAGTACATAATTGTTAATTAATGTTTTTAGGAATTAATCTGCTTTTGCCTCTCCCCTCACCCCTGAATAGAATTGCACTGAAACAACTTCTTTTGTCACCCTTTCCCGCCTCCAATCCCTCCCACCAGGGAAAAAAAAAAAAAAAAAAGAAAAAAAAGAAGCTGATTTTAACTGTCTTAGCAATTCCTGAAGAAGAGTGAAAAAGTATTTTGAAAAACATGCTCAGTACCTCTGCAGGGAGCTTTTAGTGGATGAGAGACTACACATAGATATTTTCAATGGTAAAAACTTCTAATCGGTTCTGTAATCCTAAAGCTAGCAGCCAAAACCTTCTGCTTTCAGGAAGTAAAGGAAAAAGTGCTGGAGGCTGAAACACAGGGCTTTTGGCTTACAAATGCTTTTCCACAGAGATTGTTGGGGGGAAAAAAATAAAAAAATTATTTTAAAGATTCAAGCCTTTAGTGTTTTGCAGTATTTATAGTACATTCTGGGAACTACATTAAAAACATCATGAATGTAATGACTGCCAGAAATATTACATGCTAGTGTGTGAATGAACAGATGTAATATATGACCTGATACAGTCAATTTATATTGTCAAGAACAGTACAGCTTTAATCTGTAGGTCTTCATCTCTCTTGGTCCCTGAGATGTGCCACTGACAGTTTACATATCAGAAAAGGTTCTCAGTTGAGAAAAGCAGACTTGGAAGTAAAAGGAGGTGTGATTTAATGTGCCGAATGATCCAGCTAATGGATTCCACAAGAGCGCATTATAGGAGGAAATGAAAAAGTGCTAAGAAGCTCATTTTGAGGTACTGCGTGATATAGAGCAGTACAAGGTCCCTAGCTGCAAGAAAGATATAGAGTTGCTTGAGCATCTGCAGAGAAGAGCAACAAAGCTGTTGAAGGAACGAGAAAACAAGATGGCTGAGGGAACTGGATTTGTTTAGTCTGGAGAAGAGGAGGCTGAGGGAAGACCTCATCACTGTCTACAAATACCTGACAGAAGGTTGCATCGAAGAGGGTATCAGTCTCTTTCCTCAGCCAACAAGTGATAGGATGAGAGGAAATGGTCTCAACAGTCTCTTGCACCAGGAGAGGTTTAGATTGGTTATCAGGAAGAATTTCTTCATGGAGAGGGTGGTCGAGTATTGGAATGGGAGGCCCAGGGAAATGATAGAGTCCCCATCCCTGGAGGTATTTAAGAGACATGTGGATGTGGTTAGGGACATGCTTTAGTGATGGCACTTGGTAGGTCAGGTTGGTGATTAGATGTAATGATCTTGAAGGTCAATTCCAGCCTAGAGGATTCTATGATAACACCCAAACTAGGAGGGAAAAGAGGAGATAAAAGATGATAGCTTTTGTCTCCATATAGTAGTCAGCTTCATAATTCTACAGACAGAAGACTCACATGGTAATATAGGTCTATGAATACTCTACCTTTGGAAAAAGGGTTTCTTAGGGATTTTTACTTTGCGTTCAAGTTTTATTTTTATTTTTACTACATCAAACAAAGCAGATATGGGACATTTTTGTTTAACAATAAATAATACTTGTAGGCTTAAGAAACATTATGTGAATTAAAATAATGATTTAGTAGAATCTTCTTCTGCAAAAAAATCATACCTTTAGGTTAATTTTTCCATTTCGTTGGTCATCATTCATTTTTCTAAAACTAGGAACTAGTGTGTTTACATACAATTTTTTGTATTATATTGTAAGTATTCTTAAAAAAAAAAAAAAAGTGTTCCTGGTGCCGCACTCTGAGTCATCTACATATGCATGCCATTCTTTACATGCGGTGGACTAAGCATGTTTATTGTGTAGGGCTTGAATATGTCATCAAGCACCTCTTTCAGTAAAAGGATAATTTTGAATGTGCCTGCATTTCATTTGACTTCCCCTATCTCTGTTTACCACTGCTTACTCTGTTGCACTACAGTAGGTGTTCTTGCAAGCACAGCATATGCCTCTAGGGCAATATCCTCAGAAACAAAAATAAATAAATAAATGATACTTTCAGTCAAAGTTTTTGACTGATTGAAATAAACTATGAGAACATTTGATATCTTGGAAATAAGTTCCAGGGATACCAGTGCATCTATCTAGGAAAACAACATTGTTCACATAACAAAGATCTTGTATGTTACCTATGGATGTGTTTTAGGTGAAATAAAATTATCTTGAAATATTATTCTGAATACTAAATTTTGAAGAGTTGCAAAAGAAAAACACCTTCTGCCAAATTCTTCCATGTACAAATACAAGTTGGATAAAAGGACCTTTTAAAGCTATTTCAATCCCATGTTGTCATGCTAGAATTGAAAATAAGTTTTGGACATGATTCTTATCTGTCCTAATATAAAAGAAGAGTGATTTTGACTCACAGTCTATTGTTCCAAAGTGGATATTGTGACTTTTGCGTTAAGAGAAACAGTATCCTGAAGGCAGCATGATTTACCTGTTAAGCAAAAAAATGGTTCATTTCTTGACAACAAAGAAATCAGATCTTGAGGAAAAGCTCCAGTTAAAAGCCTTACTATTTTTGAGAGTACTGTTTTAAGTCTTTTAAAATCAAATCAAGTACTTCAGAATGTACTGTGGAGAACAGTGTTACTTTGGCAAAAGAATAAACAAAATGCAATTAAGTTAGCTGTAAGTCTTCTCCATCTGTAATATTCACACTTTTTTAGGACCTATAGAGATATTGACCTGCTCAATTCTTATTCATTCCATCACTCATCTAAAATTAGAAAGAGAAAGTAGAATGTGCCAGTTGATGCTTCAACAAATAGGATTAAAAAAAAAAAATAGAAATGGAATTTTGTGTAAAGATAGAGACAGATTTAGACTTAGAAGGTAACAGCAATCCTTCTGCTATTGGGGGAGCAACAGAGACCTAATTCTGTAGTATTTATTGTTTTGTACTATTACTGGAGAAATACCAGAGTTCTTTAAAGCAAACTCAGTTGTAGCTGTAAGCCTTTCTCTGAGGAATCCATTCTCTGACTTTTCTGACAATACAAAGAAACTGTAGCAGAGGGCAACATTCATCCATAGTGCTGTACTTTATTATATTCTTTTACTCAGTCAGTGGGATTTTTTTGCAGTAAGGTAAGTCCTTGCACAGATTTCTAAATCCCACAGTCACGTGAGGAACACACAATACACAGGCTGGATGTATAACAGACATGGCTTAGAACCCATAATAATAATATAATACAAAACCAAGAGTCACTACTTTTATTTATGGAAGCTGGTATTTTATTAATTGTATTTAAAATGAAAGGGTTTGCAGTCTTCTCTGAAGTAAGAAACATGTCCTTAGGCTAAATCAAGAGATTCTTTGAATATGTTGGCAGTGCATTTCTTCTGGATCTGCTAGATGCAGTCAATTAGCAAACTCATGCTGCTGTAGCAATCAAATTTGTAATCCCTCTCATACCTAAAGCAAGAACTGATGTTGCAATATAGACCCTAAAGCACATAATTACTAAATACATCCTCGTTGTCTTGAAAATATCTTTTTTTTTAACTTTAGCCTTTGCATAGTTCTTATTTGTGCTTATTTCTCCATGTCAACTGAAACTTTAATTACTAGCATGTACATGCTAATGATCTATTGACTGATCTTTACACAAAAGAGATCAGTGAACATTATTTGATTTTCACTGATTTGCAACAGAGACATTTGCATCGTGACATTGGAATTCCTCAGCTGCTTTCAGTGTCAAGTCTTATGATTGGAGAAGAAGCTAAAAAGCAGGCCAGCAAATGACATTTTCTCAAAGAAAGTGTCAATGAAACTGGGAAATTCTGAAGCGGTTTTCCCACAGAAAATTCCAAGTTCAGGAAAGAATCAAAGTTCAAAGAATCCAAGTTCAGGAAAGAATGAAAATAATGTTAATCTTGAAAATTTCACAGGGATACTTTCGAAGAGTTGCACCATGAAATCTACCTGTCCTCTTTCACTGGGAAACAGCTTTCCTAGACCTTTCCCATAATGTACCATCCAATTCCCTCTTTCCAGCAGGTCATGATCGATAAAAACTTGGCTGGAGAACCTGTTCTATAGCAGAGATTGGGTGCTGAAATAATTGAACTCCTCTGTAGCACAAGGACAGCTTATTCAAATAAAAATGATAAGGGATTGGATGTTCTTTTTCTTGGCAAAGCCTTCTTTGGAAAGCAGGTGCTTTCATATTTTGCTTCAAAGCTATTTCCACAGAACATTTTGACTGTCTTTTATAGGAAGTGACAAGTATGTTAAATCTGTTATTGGAAATGACTGTACTTAGAAAATAACTTACTGTTTGCCTTAAACTTCACTTAGAAATGCTATATTTTAATATTTTTATTTCACCTTATCTTAGTTCTCTGGCTTACATTCTTCAAACTGTTTTTTTTTTTTCATATACAAAGTGTATCTACTTAAATAGTCTTACTTATATCATTGTAAAAAAATAATGGTAGATAGATCCCTCTTGGTGTTTGCAAACTACAATAATGTTTGACAACAAATGCACACCATTGTCATCTAAAATCACTGCTTATGGTGAAATGCAGCCTTTAATATGAACTCACTCTGTATGTTGAACAGTATCCTGGATTTCTGCAAAATGCTTCAATAAACTTTTGACATGGATTTCTCTCCCTACTAGAAAAGACAGTTTAATGCGTCCTCTATGTTTACCTCCATTTGTATTTATCAGTGAAGGCATGCATGTGTGTGTACATGCTAGAAGGTTTTTATGAATCGCACAGTTATTGTTATTTCCCTTCGTACACAGAGTAAAAGGCTCCTTTCAGCCTGGCTGAATTTTAATTCTGTTTCAGAGAATAAGAGAATGAGAAAGCATCAGTCAGACTCTGACAGAGAGCATGTTGTGGGTGTCCTCTGCATAATCTGTATGGCTGTGGGTGGTACAACCTGGGCTTAGCTAACAGAACAGTCTGATTTGTCTCCTGTAACCTTGCCCCTCTAGTGTTTGAGGATTTTACCAACGATAAACTCCTCAGGTTAGAGTTTTCCATGCTGCATGTGTGGCTCCATCTGCTTTCTTCATGAAAGCTTCAGAACAACCAGGCACAGCCTTTTCTAAGATGACGATTAGGGGCAAACACTGCATTTAACTTATTTGAAAGACTTAATCTGAAAATATTTTTAAGAATCCCTGGCATTGTTTTCTCCTCCTCTCAGCCCAACAAACCCCAAATTTTACTGACAACATTTGGTGTTCTGGAGGGCTATTCTCTGTGTTTACGTGAAAAACAACCTTTTTTAGCCAAGTTAAAAGTTTCTGGATGAGGATTTAGGAGAATCATCAAAAGAGACTTACTTCAACAGGGCACTAAAATTCTCTTAGATGATCTGCCCTCAGTACTCCCTGGCCACTTTGCCATGCCTGCCCTTATGATAGGCCTAACCTACCCACTGTTTTGTAGCTAAGTGTGGTAAAGCTTTGAGCCTTTGTGACTGAAATGGAATTTCCCCTGAAATTGTGCCTAAATTGAAAAGGAAGCCATTTCAGGAATTGTGGGCTAAAATGTCACCTCAACCATGCTTTCCACCCTGGTAGCCCAAGGGAGGAAGGGATTTGACTCTCATAAAGGAAGGCATTGGAGGCAGGTTCAACTAAGGCCAGATAATGACACTAGAGCAGAGAGCTAATAGTGTGAAGATTTTGGGAACTTGAGATAAAAAGAAAAGAGCGAGGTGGTACAGACAAGATGGCAAGTGTTGGATGCCCTCTGCATGGGGAAGAGAAAGATAAAGCTGAGTTTTAGTGTTGTTTTAACTATTTGTGTTCCTGTTTTTTCACCTGACTAACGATCACTGAAACTTGTGAGGGCATCCTGAATGCTTGCTTTACACACTATCGGCCTTTTATTTATCTCCCACTCTAATAAATACAGGAGGTAGTTTAATCCTGTTGAAAACATCTCTAGTCTTTTCCTTTTTTCAGCAACAGAACAACACTTTCCCCATGTTACCCTATCAGCCTTGTTCCTCAGAGGATGAGCTGAGCTGGCATTATGTCACTAGTAGCATATTTTGATCTCTGCTGCTGTATCCAGGACAGCAGGAAGAACATACTCTCAACAAGAGAGAACTGACATCTTTGTGATAGATTATCTTCCTTCATCATACAGGGTCAGTTAGTAATTTCTCTCACTGAATCATCTGCAAGTGAATTTTTGGTCTGATGTCAAAGGTACTGTTTCTTCCTTAGCCTACTTTTACTTCATTTTTCATTAGACTGTTAAAAAAAAAAAAAAAAAAAAAAGCAAACATTTTGCTTTTCTTTCTATACTGACTACTTGTCTACAATATCATCTTTCCTGTGCCTTTCTATTACTTTTGTAATGTTGTTCTTGCCATTGAATCCAAGTTTGCCTGTGCATTCCTGCCATAGTATGGACTGCCATTATTATTAATTTGCATATATTATTCTTCTGTCGGCGTCCTTAATTGCTCATTAGGGCCACTCTAAGGATTCCTTAGCTGGGATTTATTTTTCACCTGGCATATGCTTGCTCCTTGGCTATTTTATGAAGAAAATAATAATTATATGTCTTCTTCTAGTGCTATCAACCAAGCAAAATCTACCACTGTCTTGATTCTTCCATCCAGTACTTTTGAGCATGTATTCAGCAGTAGTTTAATCTTGCTAATGCCCCTTTTCATTCTGCTCAACCATTTTAACCATTCCCATCTTATTTGTTCTCCTTTGCCACCTGGGCTTTCCAGGGCATGTACTCACGCTAACGTAAAAGATTTTTTTTTCTCCATGTATAATTGCTTTTTTTTGGCTGGTTCTGTTCAATGTGTGTACCATCTTCAAGTGTGCATTATTTGGGAAATATTTTCTACAGTCTCTAATGGCAACACGATACCTCATTTAGCTTTAAACACTGACTTTAAATAGCAGATTTCAGAGATATATCTTTCTTTAAAGCCTCACATGATGACGGGACAGGTGAATCCTAAAAAAAACTGTGATATTCTTGAAACAGATGGAGGGGCCTGAAATACCTGGGCTAGAAATCCAGATTGCTATTTGATACTCAGGTTTATTTCAGGAGGTGATCATAAAATTCTGGCTTAGCTAATCTAAATCATTATTCGGAGTTGTTGTAGGAAAAAATCAGCACTACTATAAAATAAAGCTTACTGCTTTATAAAATAAGGCTGCATTCTGTTCTTTCCCCAGAAGATATGTGGAATTGATTCTGGAAACAATTAAAAATAAAAAATAAACTATTTGATTTTTACTATTAAAAAAAATCAAATCCATATTTTATTCTTTCCCATTCATTTTTTTTTCAGATAAGTCTTACGTATACTTTTGTTTACAAATAGTCAAAGTGGAAAGGCTCTTTTTCAGGAAAATTCTACTGCAAGTGGCTTTTTAATTTTTTTATTTTTTATTTTTTTAAGATTCACACTACTTATCTGAAAGGTGTTCTGCACAGAATTCTTTCTTCTTTGAAAGTCAATATATCTCAGTAGTAAGGGTAACCAATAAAATCTTGGCAGCAGCTCTAACTTATATGTGAGAATGAGAAAATTCTGTGAGGTCTGTCACTAGAGATTTTGCTTGACAAACATATCCATATAATTGTTAGCAATGCTACAGCACTCTTGTGAGAAGCCTTTAAGTTCATCCACTTTACAAAGATTACTTTTATCCTTATTATCATGTATGTTGATGCCTGGCCTCGATTTAAGTTATATCATAGAATCACAGAAAGACTGAGGTTGGAAGGGACCTCTGGAAGTCATCTGGTCCAACGCTCCTTCTCACGCTTGCCCAGGACCTTGTCCAGATGGCTTCTGTATATCTCCAGGGAAGAAGAGTCCATGCTTCTGGGCAACATGCTCCAATGCTTGGTGACTCACAGTAAAATAGTGTTTCCTGATGTTCAGAGGGAATCCTCTGTGTTTCAGTATGTGCCTGTTGCCCCTTGTTCTGCTACAAGGCACTACTGAAAACAGCGTGGCTCCATCCTCTTTGCACCCTCCCTTAAAGTAGTTATGTGCATTGATAAGATTCCTTTCTAAGTCGTGTCTTCTTTAGGCTAAATTCACAGCTCCCTCAGCCTTTCCTCATAGAAGAGATGCTCATGTCCCTTAATCATCTTCCTAGCCCTTCACTGGACTGCTTCCAGTATATCCACGTCTCTCTCATACTGGGGAGCCCAGATTTGGACCCAGTACCCCAGTACTGGCCTCACCATTGTTGAACAGAGGGAAAGAATCACCTCCCTTGACCTGCTGATGATAAATTGCCTAATGCTGCCCAGAATATCATTCATCTTTGTGGCAAGGGCACATCACCGGCTCATGTTCAGCTTGGTATTCACAGCACCCCCAGGTCATTTTCTGCCAAGGTGCATTGATCAGTTGTTTTCTTCTGCATGTATGAAAAATATATGAGGTATTCAAAACCCAAAATATATTAAACTGCTTTCATCTTAATTAAATTAGAAATGTATGTTCCTAGGACAAAAAGCATCCACAAAAATAAATAAATAAATAAATAGAAGTAGATGTTCTGCAGCAGTAGGTACTTCTTCAGAGTGAAGCTTGGTGGTTGCAGTATGATTTTTCCCTTTTGGTTTTGCACTTTGTATCAATATAGTCTGCCATGTATCATCCATCTTGTACACAATGTTGTCATTGCCGTATCCTGTTACAGCTCAGATAAGTTCTTTCGGATGTAATAAGAGCAGATTATAAGAAAGAAATATAGTTCAATGTAAAACATGTTTGACAAGATATTGAACAGGATTAAATTACATAGTCTCTGCATTAATTGGGTTGGGTTGGATTTGAGGACTGAGGACTTCTTATCTTGTGTTCCTAGCTCAGGTGAGAAATCCTGAAATTATTAATTGCACTAGAGTCAGAAAGTGGAAACATACTGCCAGACTTCTTTCTTGCTTCCTAAAAGTTCATGATGTTGAGGTCATCCCACAGAGGTGCTTGGCTAGGGACTGCAAGGCAAGCCACATCTTCCTTGCAGGCAGCTTCCTGCCTATGCCAGGCCCTGGTGTGAGGGCTAGGGCAGCGATCTTCAAGCCAAGAGATGGAAATGCAATCTGTTTTCAAACCTAGTTCTGGCAAAAGCATGCATGTGTGCAAATGAGTATTGAAATGGATAGCTTTGAGAAGCTTATGGGTGAACCAATATCGGTGTAGCTTTCGATCTGGCAATCTCTAAATGCTGTAGCCAGCTGCACTATTGATAAAATGCATCCATGAAGATTACAAATAAAACAAGGGTAATTGTGCAGTATCCAGGCCAACACATTCCCAGGAACTCTGCAGGCAACAGCACTACTCACTGCACAGTCCTGTTTTGTTCATCATTTCTAGCACTCATCCCCTAAGACTCCAGCTAAAGACTAGCAGAAACATGAATGTGGATCCCAGTGGCTGAATTAGGATTGCAGATGCAGTATGCGTATTTGTATTTCCTGATTTATGTGCTTAATTTCACAGCCCAATTCTTAAACTCAATCTTTCTTTATACAGAAGTGTGCAGTGTATTCTTCTGCTTACTTTATTTCAGAACTAGTACAATCAGCAAAAAACAAAAGCCCACAGACCAAGTTTTATTTAAGAAAAAAAAAAAAAGCCAATATCAGAAAAGTGTCTTTGAGAGTAAACTTTGTTGCTAAGGTGCCACTTTTATGCCTTATAAAAATTTACTGTATGAAATATCTAGGTTTCATGCATTAAAATCTCTGTAATTTTAAGCTTATAAAACTACAACAAAATAATTTAATCTTAGTTTAGTTTTAATTTAAATTTTAAAACAGTTTGATTTTTAAAATTTGTTAGTATCTTAATAGTGAGTTGAGGGTTTTTGTTGTTTTTTGTTTGTTTGTTTGTTTTGTTTTTGTTTTTGTTTCATTAACTGCTGCCAAATGCTAATGTCATTGCTTGGGTGTCATAAAAAAAGAACAAATTTGTAGCTAATTTCAACTTTGTAATATTAGAAATAATTTTACTTGGGGGACATAACTCTACCATTTGGCTCAATTATATTCAAATTGGCTAAATAATTTATAATTCCTGGAGGGAAAACAAGCTTCTGTCTCAACAACACACATTCAGAGGGCTTCATCTCCAGAATAATCTCACAGGGCACAAAATATGTTTCATTTAAATCTTAAACCTTGTTCACAATCAAGCAAAATCTGTAACAAGAGCTTTTTGTTCTGATGTCTATGGGTTTCTTTTTCTCTTCAGTGCGTTTTAAATATCTGCTCGGAAACAACAAATTATAAAATTATCTTTGAAACCTACCAATAGCTGAGGTCTTTGAAAATACAATGAGTGCAGGTGTATCCATGTGTGTTTCTGTGTATATATATGCATACACATAGTTGTAATGATTGTACTGAGCCTTCATGAATACTCAAGACCCTGTATGTTAGCTCTTCGCCAAACTGTCAGGCCTATATTTAGGTTGTCTGAGGGAATATCTCAGCAAAGGTGATCAAGTTATTCTCAATGCTTATCTGAAATTTATTCTGTTTGAAAATATCTGTCTATCTGAAAATATCATGACAGTCTTTTCAGTGAGGAGTGTCAGACTTGGTGCTGACATGTTAAAAAAAAAAAAACACACCAGCATCAACCACTTGTCTACAGCCTCTGAATGCCTTGCAGCCCTGCAATTGCAGCCTGCCTGCTGGAAATCCAGAAATACACAAAATTTTACCAGCAGATCTAATAAGGGGAGGAGCTGAGTTTAACCTCCTCATCTGGTATTCCTCATCCTTTATGGCTGTCACCAAGAGGTGCAAGTGGTTTAGATCCCTTGGCATTGAGTTTGCTATTCTTTCTGCTCCTCTTTACCCACCGGCTCTCATGAATTTCCACTGAGCATCACTGGATAAAAGGTTACCTTTGGGAGTGATCAAAACAGATAAGGGATCTGGCTAGAGACACATCTTCAGCCAGTACCCAGCATGTTGATTTATTTCAAGAGCTAGTCCTTTAATAATTTACTCCTAGATATCCTTGTGCTGTTCTTGTCGCAAAGAATAGCACTGAAAGACAGGAGCCTGCTTTCTTTTTTTTTTTTTTTTTCTTTGATGAAAATGCTATGCCGTCCTCACCCCATTTTTCATTTTAAATGACGCAGTCATTGGAGGCCCAGGAGAAGCATCAACTCTTTGAGGAGATGTGGAAGAAATAATTTATTTTTTTAAGTTAAACTTGGCAGTGAAGATTCAGAAAAGCCTTAAGCTGTCTTATAAAAACCCATCTCTTCTACAGAAAATGATGACAAGGGACTCACTTTTTAAAAGGTCAGATCTTTGGGATGAGAGATGCAGTATTGTATGGGATAAGAGCTGTGCTATACGGGAGGCTCTCAGATTAATGTATTCTACATCACGATTCATAATAATCATACTTAGTGTAAATGGTAAATATTTTTTCTCTTCAGAGTTTGTGCCACAATCAGCTTCTCACTTGTGGAATACGGTGTCAATGTAGGAATTTGGAGACTGCAAAGGCTTCTGAAGGCTGTCAGTTGAGAAATCTGTGACAAGAGACATAAAGACACTGACAATAAATCCACAATATAGGACAGCTCAACCTTTTGATCCTGAAATGTTTGCTTTTTATCTCTTGATATAAGTTTACACAACTTTACTGATAGAAAATAATGAACTATTGTGAACATAATTCATTACTAGAAATCATTTCTCTTCCTCAGGAGAAAAAGAAAAGAAGAACAATGTATAATAGTGAACATTCCTCCAACTTCTCCTGTTTATGTTACTCTTCTAAACAGTAACCTTAAAAAGATCTGCTTTTGACATAAGCAGAAAATTCTAGTCAGGAGGCCAGAAATAATATGTTTCTGATATTTTTCAAGCAAACCAAATGCAACCTAAAACCTGTCTGAATTACAATAAATGAGTGAATGCATAGAACTATAACCTTCCTCTACTGCATGATGCTTGAAAATTGCTAATAGAAGACAACTACAGCCCAACAATATGCTTAAGTTCAGGTCCATGCAGTTCAACAGTTTGCAGAGTTGCCAGCTCTCACATAAACTATGAGCATCAAGCCATGCAACATCATTATTAAAAGATCACCTTGCTGAGAACCTGGATTTTCTTAGAAATGAATGAATGAGTTTTCTGTTGCAGAGAGGAATTTGAAGGTAAGAATCTAAAAGTCTCAGCATTCTGGGCACAAACCAAACATATTTCAAACCTATTTATTTTGTCCTTTCTTAAGACCAATATTTTGATGATCCAGTGACTGACTTGTTCTGTGCAAAATAAGGGAGACTTGAATTAGTGTTAGTGCTTGCCTTTTTCTTTTCATTTTTCTTTTTTTTTCTTTCTTTTTTTTCTCTCTCTTTTTTTTTTTAATATCTGTAAAACTTCTCATACAGTTGAATTAGTAAATGCTACATTTTTGAGCACGCTAGTGCCACACATAAACCAGGACCTCATCTGTTTTGCATTAGGCATGACTGTCTCATTCTCCTTATGCATGAGTAACATTCTGTACCAAGCCACTGGCTGACACAAAAATACTGGAGAAGTCCCAACACAAGTTCACAAAGATGATAAGAAGGTTAGAGACCTTGGCATATGAAGAAAGATTGAAGAAACTGAGTTTGTTTAGTCCCAAAAGGCTAAGTGGGGTTTAACTAAAATCTTTCAATAACTAAAAGGTAGTTACTGACAAAATAGAAGCCCCTTCTTCACTGAAATCTGCCCTAAGCTAAGTGAGTCCTAGTGAAGTCCTAATGAATCCAGATGTCAGCGCAGAAGTGACTGTAGGCTAATTAAAACTGCTGTTTGGATATACACTGAAAGCTCTCAGAATGACAGATTTTTTTCTTTACTGTGTTTATAAACTCGATCTCAGCAAGCTCTTCTGCAAATTCTCTCCACTGACTTAGGTTTTCTCTTCATTCTCCTTTTGTTTGCTTACTGTTGACTAGAGATATCTTTCACTTGTATATTACTTTATGTACATTATTGTTTTTTTGTTTTGATTTGTTTTGTTTTGTTTTAATTCAAATACAGTTTTGGGTACCTCTGTGAAATTCTTTAAATGATGGGTGACTGAACCTGCAAAGCTCTCATTTGTTATGCAAAGATGCTTTCCTAGGGCCAGATTAACTGCTGGAATGTATTGCTGACCTCTAGGTTTATATACTGTGTGAGTGGCCTTGTGATATCATTTGCTAACTACATACTTGACAAAAAGCAGACTAGTGATCAGGAACTGCTTACCATAGGTAAGCAGTTCCTGATCCATAGGTAAGCAGTAGGTAAGTTCACTGCTGGAACAGAAGTGGATGTATGTAAATGAGAACTCTGACAGGAATATTTATGGGTAGATTCAATGACCGTTCCTTTTTTCATACAGTATTAATCATCTTCCAGCATTAATGTAACCTACTGATAGAAAAATGTAGGCACACAGCTTATTTGCTTCATACCTCATGTTTGCAGTGTTACTGAATGGAATGTTAACTTGAGCTTCTTCTGAAATAAGTTACTTTGTACTAAATGTATTCTATCCGAACATTATTAATGAGCGAGCTCATGCTATTTATAATTAAAAATAAGGCCGGGGGGGGGGGGGAGGGTTGTGTTAGGATTTAGTTCCTGGAAAAGTACCTGATTAACTATCCTGGAAAAGTACCTGATTAACTATCTGGGAAGCTAGTTATGTGCAAAACAGGCTAGCTCTTCCCTTAGTGCCGCCACATTACCTTGTGCAGCCCACTGCTAGAAATGACAGTATAATTGTATCCCAGTGTAGTTGGCATTTTAGACATGTCATTAAGAATGTATAATATTTAATGATCAGAACCTGCAATAGGATATTTAGTGTTCTTCAAGATCAGAAGGTATGACCTTAAATTGGCAAAGAAGTGCATCTTCTTAAAATTCTTGCAGAGCAATGTTATTTCTGAACTACATGTGTAATCTAAATGGTGGTAAACAATACCTATGTCCAACAGATCATCCTTATAAAGAGCAGCAGCATTCATGTACATGAATGCTTTTCCTGGATTAAGGCTTAACTCTTTACGTGTATTTGAAATTAATAATCCAAGAGCACTCACAAATGTGAAGCCAAATTTTGAGCTAATTACTCAGACTGGTGCAAAGCTGCTTGCATGGGTAATTGGACTGAAGTTGAGATCATTGCTTTTGGACCTGATATAAAACAGCATTTGTTCATGAAAAAGTGGGATTTAATCTCAGTGGAACTAGTAGTTTAAATGCCTCTCTTGAAAAGAGTAACTTTCTTTGCTTAAATACATTTTTAAATTGCAATTCTTTGATAGAATACAAATAGCACTGAGAATACTGTTTTGGTCATAAGGTCCCTTGGTATATTTTATCTAAATTCTTGATCAAGATACCAAGTCAAGTAAAGGAACTGCTCCAGGAGCAGCTTCTTCAGATTAATAATGAATCTACTTTATTCTAGGGAGAAAAATTGTAAGGAGAGCAGAAACTGAATTTTCACATAGGGCAGACAATCTGTAAAGTTCAGTCATTTACACTCCCCTGTTATTTGGTCTCTAAGCCATAATTTAATGAGCTCTCCTTAGCTGGGAACACAGCAATCGTCAAGCTGAAGTTTTCTGATGCCCCTTGGAAAAGAACGCTTCATATTCTTTTGAATAAGTCAGAATGAAAGAAATCTGCATATCCTTTGCTCTTTGAAGTCTTGTAAGACTTTCATTTACAAAAAAAAAATTAAAAAAATAAAAAATAAAATTCCTGTGGACCAATGTTATTTCTGGACTGCAAGGGTAATCTAAATGGTGGTAAACTATTCATACTTATGTCCAACAGATCGTTCTTATAAAGAGCAGCCAGAATTGGATAAAAGAACATTTAAAAGCTCAGGCCTATTGATAAACAATTTTTTAAGGCTTGTTCAAAACTACATATAGACAGTGAATGATGAAGGAAGTAGCTCTAAAAAAATAAGTTGAAATGCATAATTATGCAGTGCTTGTGACTTGTTGGGATAAGGGGACAATGGGAATACTTTATCTTCTTTAAAATCATACAAGCTACATATTTTAACAGAGTAATATTAAAAGTCATTCTATATGTATTTATCAGGAAACAGGAAAAAAGATGAGAATTGTTCAGACAATTTTTTTTATTTTTTTTTTTTAAGAAAAGGGCATATGGTGGATGGAGGAACCTGGGATGACAGTTATGTTAGTTATGTTATAAATAGATTTTCTTTAATAGAGAGTTCAGGTACCCCTTTGCGTGTTTGTTTCTCTTTTTTTTGATCAAATAGTTCAATTTATTTTAATTAGTTCCTGTTTTGTTGTTGTTGTTATTTTTTTTTCTCTTGTGTTTTGGATATGCAATCAAAAGCAATGGAATAAAATTCTGTAGAGGGAGCAAAGAACTCAGTTTGGATGGAGGTAAGAATTTTCTCTTTTTCCCTTCAAGGATAAACAGTGATGCCTCCAATTTTGTAGCATTTATGTAAACTTTTGGAAGGATGCTGTTCACATTTTCCCAGACTATCCCAAACTACTTCCTTCAGCCACACCACCTCTGATTAGTTAACTTTTCAAAGTTGTTTCCAAACTTTACTACGAAATGGAAGCTCATTTCTCTCTTTTTTTTTTTTTTTAAATTGAGCTAAAAAATGTATGCAAATTCTACTTCCCTAATACGATCCGTGCCTTACAATCGCCTTTAGCCACCTATCCCAGGTCTCCTGCTGCTTCCAACAAAGCAAGAGCCACAGCCTGCAGGGGGGGAATATTCAACAGCACACGGTGGTGTGGTACCAGGCCAGGTCCCAACGTGGCTTAGCATGGACATGTCTTCATTCCCCTGCTGGGACCAGCACTGGCTTTACCTCACCAGGGGTCTGGGGAACGGGGGCTGCGGTCACCCCCAGCAGCTCCGCTGTGCCGCCCCTTCCTCCTCACACCTCTCCCCTCCTCCAGACTGGGCTCTCCAGGGGCTGCAGGACAAGCTCTGCTGGGCGCCTGGAGCACCTCCTGCCCTGGCTGCTCGCAGGGCTGCTTCTCGCACTCCTTTCCTCACTGCCAGGCAGTGTTTGGCCCTTGCTGAGCTCCGCTCTCCCCCAGGACCCCACTCGTGTCCGAGGGGCTCAGCTGGGCTCTGTGGTGGGGCCGCTGGAGCCGGCATGGGGCAGCCCCGGCTCCGCCTCACAGAGCGGCCCGGCAGGCCCCTGCTGCTACCTGGGCACCTGCACCCAAGAAACATGTATAGTGGGAGAAACAGGGAGATAACAGGGATTCTCAAAGCAGATTCAATAGGCAGCTTTGTGGGAAATGACACATTGCATAGAAAGAGAAATTGTGTTAAATTAACTCCCTGAAAGGTGCACCAAATTTATATTAGAAGTAACATTTCAAGCTTCCTTGACATGTTCTGGAGATCATGTAAGCATGGAACAGATGTGTTCTCCCATTAAAAAGATTAAAATAATCACCAAAATATATTGATGGTACAGAAAGTGATACAGAGGATGCCAGTAATTGTGCCTTATGGAATATATCCAATGGAATAAAAAGTTGAAAAACGTTGCTTACTTAATAAATTAAATCCAGAATATTTACAAATACTGATTTCTCTTAAAATTGGGTGAAAAAAAAAATAAAAGAAAAATAGAAATCTCTTCAGATTACCTGAAATCGGAAGTGATACAAATACTTATAAATGTAAAGCAAAGAATTAATAAACTATTCAGAGGAAAAAAAGGCACCATGGTAAAGAAAATTAGCTAAAAGAACATTTATGAAAAGGGCAGTGAAACTGATAAAAGATTCTAGCTTTTCTCCTCAGGAGAGCTTATCTGAAAACCATTTGTTAAATAAGAACTGAAAAGGGATATGATAAGAGATCCTAGATCTATTAAATCTGTCTTTTAGGATTTCTATACCTATTGTGTCATATCATTTCACAATACAGAGTGAATAAAATCTTATTATAAAAAGTGAAGCTGTCATTTATATCAAAAGATGCAATTACATAAGAGGAGGCAGTCTCAAATGAGGCTGAAAATACTCGAGGTTTAATAAAACTTTTAGAAAGTTTGCTACATTTCAGAAACAGGAAGGCCTTTGAAAAGCATGTGGAAGTGGCAATGCCTGATCAGCTGGTTTGTTTTCAAACCTACAGCTACAGCTTCCAAGACAGATAAAAAACATCACTAATACTGTTTGCCAGCAGAATGTACTGTTTTGTTGAAAGAAAAGTGTATCTCTGGAATGGGACAATTTCGAAAGACCCCACCAAACAATAAACTACGTTTACTTGCTTCCATAATTTTAATTGTTATTATATTACTATTACCTTGTTACTGCAACTGTCATGTTACACAATGATTCATCACTGTAAAAACAATTTTAACAATACTTATCTCACAATAAAGTTCACAGTTCAGGAAAGGATGACCCTCCAGAAATCATGCATTTCATGAAAACAGAAAAATATTTTTTTTTTATTTTTTTTAATAAATTGTCATAAGAAAGACGTTCATTTCTAATCATTTGCTGTATATAGATATAGGTATATAGAGCTGAGACTCTTATTGTCAGATATCCCTTTAAAGGTTATTAAAATATACACTAACACACTGCCCAAAGGAATGAAGATTAATGCGTGGTCTGCTACTAAAAATGAGACAGCTAGTATCATAAGGGGATAAGATTCAGATAATCTTTCATCTATGATGAATTGAGTCTGCCAATGCAGCTCACAAAGATACTTGTTTTGTCATCTAGACACATAAAAGGACTTCGACTATGTTGAGTGGCTATCATTATTGTTTTGAGCTATTTTGAATGATATGAATTTTGTCTGATCTTAAAGCGCGTTAAAGAAGTCTGCCTAGTATTTATTCTGGGGAATAGTATTGTGTGTCAAGAAAGATTGTAGAAAAGAGTATCTTATTTTGTGGTTTATTCATAAATACTGTGACCTTCAGAAAAATCACTTAATCTACTCTCTAACTCTACTGCCCATTTTTATAAACAGTAATTCTCAATTTTAAGAGCATTTTTGATGATATAATCTATCACTAGTTTCAAAAAAAAGTGAGATGTAATGATGATAAGAGAAACACAGTAAAATAAAAGCAGTTTAGCTTCCTGTTGTTCTTGCTGGGTCATTCTCTGTAGCTATAGAAGCACTACCTGGAATAGTGAACAAGTAAACTTTAGTGTAAGGAAATATTGTGGGTTTAGTGGAGACTTATCAGCCCAGAGTCCACAGTCTGTGACTTGACAAAAGATTGGACCAGATTATCCTAACAGCACCTATCACTTGAAGAATCTTGTTGATATTAGTAGTCTCAGCTGAAATCAAACAAAAAGAGAAACAAAAAAGAGAAAGACAATAGATACTTTTCTTTCTCTTTTCCCTGCTTGGGGTTGGCTGGGGAGTGGGAAGGCAGACGACGACACTAAATGATCTTTAAGGTGCTTTCCAACCCGAGCCATTCTCTGATTCTATGATTCTGGTCTTTTTAAATACCGGTCTTTAATAATAATAATAATAATAATAATAATAATAATAATAATAATAATAATAATAATAATAATAATAATAATAATTAATAATAATAATAATAATAATAATAGGTGTCAATAATTATACCCAGTAAATAGCCGGGTAGCTGAGTTAACTAGAACACATTGTAAAAGTTTCCTTCTACTAAGACAGGTGAAATGTTGAAGGCTGGGCCTTAATGTAGTGTATTTGATGCTAATGAGAAATTTATCATTCCAACAGCTCTCCTTAATTAGGAAACCCAAAGGATATGGACCTTTTAGAAAGAAAATAAAATGTACAGCAATTCCTGTCACTGCATTTAAAATTATTGCTTCAAAACATTTAAAATAGTTGAGAAATGAGTTTAGGAGAAAAAAGCATAAAATATTAATAACCTACTTTTAAATAACATACAAACCAAGGCAGCAGGAAAGAGCTCTCATATTTCCCCTTACATTTCTCTGTAATTAAAAATTATTAAATTTGTACAACAATTGTTTAAGAATTGCTATTCCTGGATAGTCAGAGAGAATAATGACAACTTATTAAAAAGAATGCTGTATATACAAAAATAACAAACTGAATTGGAAAAAAAAATTGAGATGTTTTAAAATTTCAAGTTGAAAGTAGAAGTGGGCACACCAGAGGCTGCCTCCACATGCAATTCATCAAGTTTTCTATCATCTGATCAACCTTTCTGAAAATATTTCAAAGTATTTTTGTCAAGATTGAGATTTTCCTAAGTAACACAGCTTTTCACAGTATTTTTCTATCTGTGTAAAAATATTTATTTTACATTTACTGGAGGGAAAGGAGAGGTAAATCTTTCCAAAGACTGTTTTTTTAAAAAGGCAAAAATGTGAATTGCTGCTTCTTCCACATTTTTCTACAGTAGGAAGAATAAAGCAGGAAAAACGGAGAATCTCACCTAGATTAAAAAAAAAAAAAAAAAAAGTCCCTGAAAGTGTTATGTTACACAAAACTTTTAATGTGTTGTTTTATCTTACACTGTTACTAGAAACACTTTGTTTTTTTTTTGACCACAGCCAAGGCTGTGGTTTTCAAAACAACATTCAGAGATGCAATGATGGAGATATTGTGAAATGGGAGACTGGCTTGAGGCAGATCATTGCTGTTTCTTGAAAGCATAGATATACTGGTGGTTCCAATTACTGGAACAATTATTCATATTAGAAATTTTCTGCTCTTTCCAAAAAGCCATATTTAGAGTAGAGAGTACAGAAATAGTAAATGCAAAACCTATTAGGAGCCAAACAGCTTCTTAAAATATTATTTCTAAAAGAACTACAGAACAGAACTGCAGTATTTAAAGGATCAACTTTCTATTGTAAATGGTTGGACTCCTGAGATACAGTTTTTCGACTGATATAAACAGATATAATTCCACTGGCACCACTGACTTTCATCAACTGATATTTGGCCTTTTCTCAACCCCATAAGCAAGGATTGCACAAGAGGGGATCAGCACAAGTGATCCCATTTGAGGGAACCAGAGTACTTAAACTGATGTTAAATGGGGCTTAGGACTTAGATCTCTTTCATATGGTTGAATTTGATCAATAATAAGTGCCTGCTTTGTAGTGCATGGCATGGGGTAAAAGCAGACGTGGGATTTATCTCTTCCCAAGGGACATTAAAGAACTTTAAAAACTGAAAACATCTTTCTTATGTTAGAGGGCAGAAAACTCTAAAGGCAAGCAGAGTTCAAATTATATTTCATATAAATATATAGACACAAAATGTTATGTCTATTAAGTAAATATACAGTAATAGTAAATTGTACTTAGTAAGTTTTAAGGTCTGGTTCACCTCTGCCTGAAATTATTTGTTTCAGGGTGACTATGTTGTTGTTAAAGTATTTCCCATCTTTGAAATATTCTGATATTTTTTACACAATGTAATTATTACTGGTTGGCTGAAGTAATCTATTGGCTATATTAATAGATATGATCATTGATAAGATGTTATTACATAGGCAAGTGTGAAATGCATATAAAAAGTTTTTTTACAGTTATAGATGTAAGAGAAATTTTTCTAAAACCATAATTTTTTGTCCCAATCGGTATCTCTGACATTACAGTATACTACTGTATACTTAGAAGAGAGGAATATTTGAGCTACAATAACAAGGTTAAATCCAGTCATAAAATGCTGGTGCAAAGGAACAGTGTATACCTTTCTTACTTGATGAAACCTTGATCTTGGTATACAACTTAAAAGAATTCTGCATTATATAGATGTTTCCAATTTATTACATCTTTGATATTCTGAATGTTCTGCGCTCAAGCACCAGAATTTCTATGACCTTAGTAAATAGAATCATAGAATGGCCTGGGTTGGAAGGGACTTCGAAGATCATCTAGTTCCAACCCCCTGCCATAGGCAGGGAGGCTACCCACTAGAACATGTTGCCCAGGGCCTCATCTAACTTGGTCTTAAACACCTCCAGGGATGGGACATCCACAACCTCTCTGGGCAACCTTTGCCAGTGCCTCACCACCCTCTGAGTGAAGAATTTCCTCCTAACTCTAATTTAAATCGCACCTCTACTAGTTTAAAACCATTCCCCCTTGTGCTGTCATTATCTGCTTGAGCAAATAGTTGCTCTCTATCTTTTTATAAGCCCCCTTTAAGTACTGAGAAGCTGCAATGAGGTCACTCTGGAGCCTTCTCCAGGCTGAACAGCCCCAGCTCTCCCAGTCTTTCTTCACAGGAGAGGTGCTCCAGCCCCCTGATCATCTTCGTGGCCCTCCCCTGGACCCACTCTAACAGCTCCACATCCTTCTTGTACTGGGGGCCCCAGACCTGCATGCAGCACTCCAGGTGGGGCCTCACAAGAGCAGAGCAGAGGGGGACAATCACCTCCCTTGACCTGCTGGTCACACCTCTGTTGATGCAGCCCAGGATGCAGTTGGCCTTCTGAGCTGCAAGTGCACACTGCTGGCTCATGTTGAGCCTTTCACCCACCAGAATCCTCAAGTCCTCTGCAGGGCTGCTCTCAATAAGTTCCTCTCTCAGTCTGTACTCATGTCTGGGATTGCCCTGACACAGGTGCAGCACCTGAAAATTCAGTTAGAGTTGTTGAAATACAGTTAATTGTTTATGCCAGCTGACTAGATGAGCATCAGATTGTTTTTATTCTTATTTCATGAAATACAAGGATATAATAAGTGTAAGTCATAAGAACTTAATAGCAGAAGAGGAAAACAGAAACTTGCTTATAAATGCAGATTTTGTGCTATTTCTTAAAAATGTTTAGGATGATAAAAATTTAATGGAAATATTCAAGATGGTGCTAATACGACATAGAAGAGAAACTCAGCACAAAATCTCAGTCAGCCTGAAGGCAATTTGGTTTTCAGAATTGCATGTCCATTGGTGAAAAAAATATATATATATTAAAAAAAATCTGTTCACTGTAAGTGTATAGAATGCTCCTAAACTCCATATAAGCTGTATTAACATGTGTTGAATTTTACAAACTACACAAAAATTTACTGATTTAGTAATTGACTGCTTGTTGCACCCTCATAATCTTCAATGGATTAGCCACCTGGGGCAATGACATATTACTTTTATGGAATGATTGATCCATTTTTATTTCTATGCACACTTCTGGAGCTCTGCTTGTTATTAGTCTGTATACAAAGGCTTTATACAAACAGTGTTTTCAAACTGATATCTCATTCACAACTTCCTCTTTAAATTATTTTTATTTATGTCACTTACTGTGTATTTTAATGTGGAGGGATAATCTGAATAAACATCACCATAATTTTCCACCTTAGGTTAAAACTGTGTAGTTTTATTTAGATAAAGACTTTCTTATAGAGGTACTACTGATGAAAAATAAGCTGCATAACCCAATTAAATTGGGCTTGTTTAAAAAGTATACTCAATTCTTTCACTTATCTGGTGTGAGAGAAAGAATTTATTTGGGACTATTTCAGGTACCATGCAAAGGCAAGACCACAGCCTTAGAATTTGAAGGAGCTATGAGTGGTGTGGAAAGCCAAAGCAAAATTCTGCTAATACAGGTAATGTGTCCACATTTTTTTCTTTTCATACATTTCCTCCCTACTTGCAGATTGCTATATTTCTGTAACAGTTTATCAGACACAAGAGACAGAGGAAATGGCAGTCCCTAAGTAGAACTAGCTGGTGGAAGAGCTGCAATTGTTTTTGGATCACTGCTTACTGTAGGAGTTTGACCTCTAAGATAATTTCATCTTCTATTATTAGGTCTTCCTTACGTGAATATTGCCAGTAAAGCTAAGAAGTAGAATTACGTCTGCCACCTAACAGAGAATGTGGCAGAGCATCCAAAGAACACTCCATCTTTGCCTATTAAGTAGAGTTCCAACCAAGTCATCCTTGATTTTACTAATTGTTATAGAAAAATCTAAGCTAAACCCATTAGATGGGCTTTAATAAAGACAGCAAAATGAGAATTATTTGAGTCTATTCATCCTTGTGTAAGATCACCTCACTGTTATGCCCTGCATGGGCTAAGGAAGAGCCTAGAACTTTTCTACTTTTAGTATCAGTGTTCTTTTATAGTGTGGTCCCACTGAGAGGACATTAATAAAACAGCTATAGTTCAGTGCAATTCAGCAGAAAATTCTTGTAACTCTCCCTACTTTGTCTCATTAATACTTCTCTGAGCTTTTCAATCTGAAGGGCATGTTGTGAACCTGGATCATTGCTCAGTAGAAGCTTTGCCCAATCCTAAGACCAGCTCCAAAAAGGCGGTACATGTTTAATTGATAATCCACTGGCCTGTCCTCAGCCTCCTTCCATTTGTCCCCAAGGCCAAAATAAGATATTGCTTATTCAATTGCTTAGATCCTGAATGTTTACAATTTGCTTGGTTCCTCATTTTCTTCCTTGAAGGAATACATCAGATGCAAAAAAAAAGAAATCTTAAGCTTTTTAAGTAAAGTGCTAAAAATATGCATATTTAATAAAAATACTTTTTTTTCCTCTGCATAAGAAACACTTTAAAATGTATTTTAGGCATGTACCTCACTGAGCAACAAATAATTCTCATTCACTCTGGCTTAGCTTCTCTTTTTTTTCTCTCTTTTTTTTTTTCTTTTACTGCAGACACGTTAATAAATAACAGATCCTTCCAAGTATCTTAGGTTTTACAGGTAACATTATAATCTACCTTCCTGGATATTTTCTGTGTGACGTTACTTTTGAGCTTAGCCCACCTCAGCATCATGTGTGGGAGAGTGCAACAACCTGAATGTTTTAAGAATAAATAAATAGATAAATAAAAAATCACAGCTGCACTAATAATGCTTAACCTTTATATGACATATTTCTCCTGAAAGATGTTCTACTGTAATCAATAGACCAATACTTTGTTATTTTAGGGTTAAGAAGCCAGTGGTGCAGCTTTCAAAAACATGAAAGCTGTTCAGGAGCCCAGAATACTCTCCCCTTCTCCCCTTATCCTCAAAGGAAATCTGCGTCCAAATTTTCACATGTATTTAGGCCTTTAACAATTCCAGCCTAGAGGAATTTCTAGAAGTCATCTTAGCTCGCCTACATATGGTTGAAAATTGAAATGAGCCCCTAAGGCTATTCTGTGCATGCTTGAATAACTTTGAAAATCTGGCCATTAGGCATTTTGTAGTTCATTTGCCATTGCCTTGCAATGAAACCTACACTTCTAAGAATCAAAATCCTTCTTCCAAAAGAGGGAATTTGAGAAAATAAATCATATAAGTACTTCTGGAAATTGTACTTTATGCATGTAGGGCTACAATGAATGGTAGAGAGGGCTGCTGCCACAGACAGAAATAGCTGTGCCCAGGAGCTGGAAAGGAAGCAGTACCAGCTGGTAATGACTTTGGGCAGTGGAGGTGGGGATGATAGCAAGAACAGCCAGCAGTGATCAGATTATGGCTCCATGGTGCTTTTCCTTTGGAAGCATGGAATAAGTAGAGTGAAAAAACAGTGCAGGAGGAGAAAGAAGGTACAGGGGACAGCAGGCAACCTGAGGAGATTATTAGCAAGTGGAGTGAAGCAGGAACCTAAGCAGCAGAGCTAAGAGGTAGAATGGTCTTGCATCAGGCCAAGGTTACAAGTGGGTTGGTGAAGCCGCAAGCAGGTGTGATACCAGGAGATAAACAGAGCAATGGGGATGGGACGAGAGAAAGGGGAAAAAAGTACTGGGACAAACATAGTGTGGAGTCAAAAAAAAAAGCAGTGAGAAAAGAATGTGAAGAGACAACAAAGGAAGAGTCAAAGCCTGGAAATTATTAAGCAGAGAAATTTTTTTTTTTTTTCTCCTGGTGCAAAGAAACAGCAACTGTGGATGATGAGGGAACACACACACACGTACTAATAGAGGCAACAGAGGAGAGCTGCAGTTAAGGAGGGGTAAATGGCAACTGACTACGTGGGAAACACAGCTGGCAAGAGGAAGCAAGCATAGGGTAAGAGAGGTGGAGATGGCAAAGGAGACAATGAAAAAATGGGGAAGGAGGCAGGCAGGATGTCATGGGAGAGCACTAAATGCAGCAGATGAGAAAATCAGCAGTTATCAAGGACAGGTGGTGAAAGGAGAGGAAAAGCGGGGGTTAAAGACACTGCAGGTAGTAAATGATCTCTTTGGCAAGGAAGGATGACAAAAATCAGATGATGTCCTGAGCAGGCAAGGTGGCTGGGGAGCCAGGAGAGCTTATGGAAAAATGGTGCCAATGTAGTGCTAGGGGGAGGAGAAATTAAGAGCCCATGCAGTCTGGGAGGTGCTGGTAGGCTGTAGGTAGTACAGTCATTTGGACACAAGGTAAACTGAGTTGTGAGGAGTGCTGGTGAGACTGTAAGGTTAAAAGGAAGACGAGAGCCCATGAGAGGAGGTGGCAAAATGAGTCAGGGTATGGTGGTGCTGAGAGATGAACCAGGCAGTGGCAGAGACTTCAAGAGCTAGACTGACAGAGATGAAAATCAGAACAAAAAGCAAAGCAAAAGATGAGGAGGGAGCAAAATGATGGCCAAGAGAGATTGTAAGAGCGAGTGGTCAATGGGGTGGGAGTATTGAGGTACAGTAGAAATTACAGTAGAGGGTTCATCAGAGGAAGGGGGACAGCAAAAGCAGGTCACAAACTGAATGGCAGTAGGAGGTGGCAAACAGTCTGCAGAGGAGATACAGCCATGACTCATTGAAGGACTAGTAATACATTAAAAAAAAAAAGTAGTAATAAAAATAGCTGGAAACTGGAGAGGAAGAGTCAGCTAACATGAGTAAGATAGAGGGGAGCTCTAGACATGCAGCTACATGGCAAAAGGAGAAGCAGCTTGGAAATGGCTGTCTAACAGACCTGCATGGGGAGGGAACACCAATACATCAAACAGCAATATGGAGAGGCTTGGAATGGTTTGGGTAGTAGGGCAGTAAGCAAGCACTCAGATGAAACAGAGCTGTGAAAAATTGTCTAGGGCTCAAAATCAGGTATGTGATGGTGCAATAAGACAGATCAAAGGGAGACTGCAGCTGGGGCAGAGATTGCAGGACAAGGCAACAGAGAGGAAACAACTTCAAGAGGGGATAAAAGAAGGCAATGGAGAAATTTGGACAAAAGAGTAAGAAAATGAATGTTGCAGAAGAAGCAGCAGCCATTTTGGCATCTGGAATAGGTAGAAACAGGCATAACAGTGAGGAGAAAGGGTTCTGACCAGTGGCACAGCTAACAAAAAATAAAATGGGGGAAGGATGTAAATATGGCTGTGGAAAGAGGCAGTAAATGTAGGCTGGAGTGATGCCTGAGGCAAGACTCTCTGGTAAGTGCAAGACTATGAAGTAAGTCAGAGTGACACTGGGGAGAAAATTAGGTGATGCAGGAGGGTGCAATAGAGGTGTCAAAGGGATCCTAAGGAAAAGTCGGCTAATGGGACAAGGAGGTGGGCTCAGATGTAAAAAATAGGGAGGGTTTAAAAAAAAAAGAAAAAGAAAAAGGCCTGAAAGAGAGTCAAAGGATGGCTTTCCAGAAGATGCAACAGGAAGTCTTTTATGGGTTGAGATGAGAGCAGGCAGCAAGAGACAGAAAATACGCTGCCAAAGAGGAGTAGAAATGGATGCTGGCAGAACTAGTGGTGAACAAGCTGAAGTAGGCAGGCAGCAAACAATCCCAATTGCAGGGTAGAAAATAGGGCAGAAAAAGAGACAAGATCAAGTAACAAAAATATAGTGCAAGTGAATCAATAAGAATAGAGCCATGACGGAAGGAGACAAGAATAGTTAGGTAGGTAAGGAGGGTGTGAGGGCAAGTGGCACGTAAAAGGTGAAATAGATACAGCTGTGCTGAAAGGGAGTGAGAGGGGTGCATGGTGATTAAAAGTAGGAGTGAGAACAAGTATGGCCCACTTCAAAGAAAGCTGTTTTGGCAGGGCCTTTTGCTGGGTCTGCCTGGGATGGAGTTCTTTATTCCACAGTCCCTAGGGTGCTATGTTTGGGGTTTGCGACTAAAACAGTGTTGATAACACACCAGTGTTTTGGCTATCACTTAACAGTGCTTGCACAGGGTCAGGGTTTTCTCTGTTTCCTACTCTGCATCCCCTCAGCAAGTAGGCTGGAGTGTCTAAGAGACTGGAAGGAAACACAGCTGGGACAGTTGACCCAAACTGGCCAAAGAGATATTCCATACCATACAATGTCATGCTCAGCAATAAAACTGAGCAAGGACATGTAGGATGTTTTCCAAGGTAGCCATTGTTTTGAGACTGGGAGGTGGTGAGTGATTGCCTTTGCATTACTTTTTTTTTTTTTTGTCCCCACTTTCCTTAACTGTCTTTACTTATTAACTTCACTTATTGACTGTATTAAACTGTCCTTATCTCAAGTCTTGTTGCTTTTGCTCATCCTATTCTCTCCCTGTCCCACTGGGAAGGGAGTAAGCAAGCATCTGCATGGGTGCTTTGCTGACGGCCAGGGTCAACCTACCATGGATGCAAACCCTCATCTGGAAAGGGAGGGAAAGCAGTCAGCTAAGGAGTCAGGGAGGAGAGCAGCTATGGGAAGTGGTGAAAGGTAGCTATGAGAGATCTGTAAGCCTACAGGCAAGGGAAGCTTTGAGAGCAGCCAGAAAGGATGATGAGTCTTGTCAGCAAATAAAGTATCAAGCACAAGCAGAAAATGCTGGTGATGTGGCAAGAGTGGGCTGCAGGCTAGGTGGCAAAGGGAGAGGTGCATGTATAATGGGACCAGAAGGGCAAAAAAGTGGGGAGGAAAGGGGAAGAAGAGCAAATGGCTAGTAAGCGTAGCTTCTGGGCAATACAGAGAAGGCAGGCAGCATATGGAGCAACAAGATGGGGGAAGTTAGGCAGCAGACAGAGGCTTGAAAAGACACCCTGAGCACAGGCTGCAGATGAGGTGCGATGTGCAGATTGAGAGCTGGCAACAGCAGGGGGCTGGATAAAGAGAGATGACAAACAGTCCCGCATGAAAAGTGGGCAGAGAGTCAGGAGGTGGTGAGGGCAAAAAGGAGTAGTGCAGGCAAATGATGATGGGCAGCAAGAAAATGTCAAAAACACAATCGAGAAGCACAGTGTTGAGAAGTCGTGGAAAGGATGTGTTTACAAGCAAAGGAAGCAAGTGGTGTCATTAACAAGCTGGGAAGAGGTGTAGGGTGAGAGCAGGCAGCTAAGGGAAGTGGTGAAAGCAAGCAGCAAGTGCAAAAGGAAAAAGGGGTTGTACTGTGTGAGGAAAGGTGGCAATGGCAACGCATTCTTGTGAAGGCAAAGTGAGCACTGAAAATAGCCAAGGAGGGCAGAATGTGAATAGAACTGTGAAGAAAGGCAGTGGCTTGGGCAAATACAACAGAGAAAGCAGAAAATCAGGAGGGGAACGTAGGTAGAAAATAAGGCATTAGAAGCGTGGGTGAGGGAAGGCAATGTGTGGCAGTATTTGTGGGAATGAGTCAGTGAGGAGAGGTAAGAAGTGCATGGACTAGCAAGAAGCAGCAGCAGTAAGTGGAGGTAAGAAGCTGGGTGATGAGGGTGGATGGTGACAGGCAGTGAGTGAGCAAACGAGAAAATTGGCAGTAGATGGGAAATGGGGAGAAGTGGGAGCAGTCTGCAAACTGGGCAGCTGCTGACAAGAAAAGCCAAAGGAAGCAGCAAGAGCAGGTAGAATGGCAAACAGCAGTAAATGACAACAGAGCGTGATGCATCAAGGAGATCTGAGAAATTTCCTGGGCCTTTGGAACGCAAAAGCAAGCAGTAAGTGGAAAGGTAAATAGAGATAGCGTGGGTAGGGAGCGAACTGGACTGCTAGGAGAAAATGAGCAAGAAGCAGGCAACAAATGGACAGGTCAGAACAGGCAGAAAAGAGCAAAAAAGTCACCTACATAGTGGCAAAGAGAGAAGCTAGGAGAAGTAAAAACAGAGAGAAGCAGAGGGCTGTTGAGTGTGGGTGATGGAGAATAGAAAGGCTGTGGGACCACAGGAGGAAGGTGACAATGGGACAGGAATACAGCAAATGAAGCAGTACAGTGAGATGGGGTGGGGGTGAGGGGAGAGGCAGGGAAGGGAACTAGGTGAGGGCAGGTGCCAGACTAAGAGAAGCAGAGCAAGGCAAGGACTGGTGAGGCAATAAGGTAAGAAACAAATGAGGTGATGTGACAGCAAGAAGCAATGAGGAAAGGATAAATGGGATAGAGGACAGAAAGAAGACGATGAAGGTAGTGATAGGGATGAAATCAGCAGGGGTAAGCAGGAGATAGCAGCAATACTGGGGCTTCGAATGGGATGGTTTGTCATGGGCAGTGGGCTGTGTAGGCATGGCGAGATGGAGGAAGGGGACAAAAGGAAGTGCAAGTGGCAAACCAGTGCTAGCCAGTAATACGGTAGGATGGGGAGAGGTAATGGGCAGGTGGGCTGAGGTAACAGGCGAGATAATGAGTGAAGCAATGAAGGTGAAGGACAAAATAAGACCATGTGCTTTCCTGGCTGTAATTTATTGTAGCTTGCAAATAGTCTAGACTTTCTTTCCCAATGTGACTCTCTCAAAGAAGGAAGGATGGTGCTCCTTTGCTCCTGTCCTATCTGCAACTTTACATGGAATAGGGTATCTTTTTCTTTTCTTTTTCCTTTCTCCACAAGACAGAATTTGAAAGCTACTGACAACAATTCCTAGGTTTTTCTAGGAACTCTGAGCTGGTTATTAACAGAATCAAATCTTTGAATCTAAACACGTACTCATTTCCCTCTTGTCTGTGTTAATGAGCTGAGGTGCATACTTTTCCATTGCTATAACTGCCCTTTTGTAATGGGGCTCTGTTCAGGCATTTGCACGTCACAGATTGCCCCCCAAACTGTGCCAGCTTTGTGGATTGGAGATAGGTATAATCCACTAAGGAGGGCTCTGGCAGTCTTGCTGGAAATGGCCATTACCTGAATCTGAATGTTATGGTGTGAAAAGGATTTAAAAATAAATCTGTGAATGAAGAAATAATTGGACCCATTTTGTATTGGCCTAGTTCGTTTCTTAATAGAGGATTAAGAGTAATTTATTGCTTCAGTCAGTGCTGTGTTTACTCTCACATCAAGTGGATAGTAAATTGGATAGATGCATCATTAGCAAAGGCCATATCAAGGATTTAAAAATAAGAAAAAGAAAAAAATCATTATTCACTTTTTATGTTTACACCTGAAGTGACTGAGATTTTTAAATTGGTCTCATATATCAGTTACTTTCAATGGCAGATACATATATTTTATCACCAGAGGTAATTTCAGGATTTGTCTAAAACTGACTCATAGTGAGCAAAGATCAGCTTATCAGGCAATATCTTAAGCAGGAGCAGCAAGGAAGCAATCCAGCGGAGTTGACTCTGCCCTTTGCCCTTCTGAAGCAGATAAAATGAATTCCATGATGTTTGCTGTGTAACATGTTTCAAATGAAACATGAAGGAAGGCAGCCCTATTGACTTTGCCTGGAAACTAGGGCCCCTGTTCATATCAGCCCACCTGAGGAACCAAACTCATGTTTTCTGCTAGGGAGTTAAAACATTAGCCAAGTTACTTCGTTTGCTCAGTCGAGGAAGTACCCCAAAGTTCATCTCCACTGAGTAACACAGAAACTGCCTCTAGTGACCATATTCTTAACTTTGCCCCTCCTACATATTTTGGGGAATAACCAATACTAAAACTTCATAAAAATGGGATATGCAACCAAGATTTCATGATCACCAATTCCTCTCCTGTCTCTGTTTGGTGGCAGGCCTGCTTACTACCCATGGAAGAGCTGATAGATTCTGATCATGCCATGCATACAGTGTGTATAATTAAGCACCCTGGGCAGCCTTTAGGGTGAGCGATTATAATACATTTATTTCCTGCATCAAAGAGAGCTCACATTTAATTAGTTTTTCCCTAGTGAAAGTGATACCATGAGGGACTGTCAGAGAACTCATCATTTCAGTTTTTGTACTGTTCCAAGTCAAGTTTCTTTGAAATATTAAAGAAAAAAAAAGTAAAAAAAAAAAAAAAATCAGGTTATTGCTGCTTTTCTATCACTCCTTGCATAAAAGTAAGAAAAGGGAGCTAGTGCATTTTCTTCATAAGTTAGAAGCTTTACTCTCAACACACACACCTCTCTGTCTCCCTGGACAGTGAGGTGAACTGAGAACAGGCTGGATGTCAGAGCTTCAAGTTGTGCTCAGCAGCACAGTCTACTTGGAGACTTGTAGCTAGTGGTGTCCCCCAGGGGTCAGTATTGGGTCCAGTCTTATTAAGTTTATTCATCAATGACATGGATGATGGATGATGGAACAGCGTTTACCGTCAACAAATTTGATGATGACACAAAGTTCAGGGGAGTGGCTGATACACAAGTGGGCTGTGCTGCCATTCAGAAGGACCTCAACAGGCTGGAGGGTAGGACCAAGAGGAACCACATAAAATAACATTAACTCCTTAAGAGCTGCTGTCAGGGGCACCCCAAGAGCCGGGTGACATCACCAGAGAGTTACTGTCACCCTACGGCCTCATAAAAGGCAGCTGGCCATAAGTACCCTGAGCATCCAGTCTGCGTCGAGTCCGGCTGGTGGCACTCGGGAGGTCGAGGTCCTACAGCTGGAACATCCGAGGTGGTGTTGCTAGTGGAAGGTGCGATGTCGAGGTCCTTCCTGTGGAACGTGAGACATCAAGGTCCTTCCTGTGGCAAGAGAGACAGTGAGGTGCTTTGGATTGCAGGTGAGGCATTCAGGTCCTTCTGCTGGAATGCGAGATGTCGACATCCTTCTGAGGGCACATGAGATGCTGAGGTCCCTCTCGTTGCAGGCAAGGCATCCGGGTCCTTCTGGTGGGGCACAAGGCATTGAGGTGCTCCTGGTGGGATGTGAGCCTTTGAGGTTCTGCCAGTGACCCGTAAGGGAGGTGCTGAAGACTGGAGGCACTTGACACCCACTTGACATCAGAGCAGCGTCCTGTAGAAGACACTCACCTCCACACCGGAGCAGCTGCGGGCACAATGAGCCAGCCACGCCAGGAGCAGCCAGCGGAGGCCCCTGTAGAAGAGAGCTGCACCATCTGCCTGGGCCCGCTGGCTGACGCAGCTCGACTGGACCCCTGCGGGCACTCCTTCTGCAGGGTGTGCATCCAGCCCTGGGCCGCCCACAGAGCCACCTGCCCACTCTGCCGCTGGCCCATCATAGCCATCGTGAGGCTGGTGCCGCCTGCCCGGTGCAACGCCTGCTGGCCACGGGGAAGGGCCCAATGCAGCGTGGGGCGGGGGCGGTGGCGGCAGCAGCGGAGCCCTTCCAGTTACAGGTCCCACAGCGTCTCGCCCAGGCACAGGCAGCACAGCCCCTCCATGCCACGACAGCTCGTCCACAGCTTCTTGTTGGACTGGGAGCAGGACGGGCGCAGACGGTCCTGGTCCCCAGCCCAGCAGGAGGAGCCGGGGGCTGGCAACCACACGGGCCGCCAGGCCAGGCCCCGCATTTAAATAAAAAAAAAAAAAAAAATCCTAAAAAGCAACCCAGCTGGAAGTCATTTGGGGGACGGGAAATTATCATGGGATTGTGTAACCAGGTGAGGGCAGCAGCCATAAAGGTGACCATGCCCTAACTGGAAAAAAAGCTGATAGAAAAAGTCTCCTGAAGCTGGGACAGAAGAAAATGCCTTCTGGCCTGAGAAGCCTGGGAGCCGTGCAACAGGGTGCAGCCCTTCAGGAACAGACTGCTCCAGCATGGGCTGGTCTCCACAGAGCAGCACAGGAAGCTTCTCAGATGAAAGGAGCTCTGTTTCGGGTAAAAATCAGGCCCGTTCTATACCATTTATACCTCTTACCAGTAAGAAGACATAGGACAAGGGGGAATGGTCTTAAACTAAAAGAGGATGGACTAGGCATCAGGAGGAAATTCTTCACTGTAGAAGGGTGGTGAGGCACTGGAACGGCTTGCCAAGAGAAGTTGTGGATGCCCCATCCCTGGAGGTGTTCAAGGCCAGGCTGGATGGGGCCTTGGCCCACCTGATCTAATGGGTGACATCCCTGCCTATGGTGGCGGGGGGGGGGAAGAGAAGACTGAGGGGAGACCTCATTAATATGTATAAATATACAGCTCTTCAGAGAAGAACTTTGAGTCCTGGTGGAATGCAGGCAGACTATGAATGCTTCCTCCCTTTGGTCTTGAACACCTCCAAGGATGGAGATTTCACAATCTCTCTAGGCAATCTGTTCCACTATCTGGCTACCCTTAGATGAAAAAGGCCTTCTCTTATATCCACTTTGAACTTGTCTTCTTTTAGCTTCTGTCAGCTGGCCCTTATCATCCTGCCCTGCACCACTTTGAATGTGCCCATCTCATTTCCTTGACAATGCCCTGACGGGCACTGTGTGATTGCTGTCAGGTCCCCCTGAAGCTGCCTCTTCCACCAGCTGAACTAACTCTGGTCCCTCATCTCCTCATAGGGCATGTCTTCCATCCCTGAACATCTGAATTGCCATCCCCTGAACTCTCTGCATTACACTGATGTCTGTCTTGTACTAGGGGCCCATGACTGGACACAGTACTTACACATGGTCCAACAAGTCCTGAGTAAAGGGAAATATTCATTTCGCTTGGCCATGTTGCTGTTCACAGAGTCCAGGGTGCTGCTGGCTACCTATGTTGCCAGGGTGCGCTGCTGGCTCTTCTCCAGCTCATTTTCCCTCTAAGATTGTTCCCAACCAGTATTCCCATGCATCATTGCATGGTATACAGCTAACCTGTGCCAGCTGGAAGAAATAGCATCAAACTTATGATGCTGTCTACCCATCAAGTGAGTCCTAGTTTGGGGCTCTCTCCTCTACCCAGCCTTTGATTTTCCCAAAGGAGGTGAGGATGTTGTACCAGGAGTGACCTACCTTTCTGTCAGATCAGCCAGAAATTAACCAAGGAAAAAAGTCCCGTGGGGGAGTGAGAGAGAAAAGATGGTATAGCAAACACCATATCCACAAGGCATCCTATTTCCCGGGTATCTTGTTTTCCAGGCTAAGCTTACAGCTGTAAGCACTGAGTCTCTCCACAGAAACTCATATAGAACCATGAAATTAATTTATATTGACACTTTCTACGTTCAGAAGAAACATGTAGTTCCCAGTTCTTATTTTAAAGCAATATTAAGATAAACTGATGCTCTTCTGCCTTGCAGAAGCTATAGCTGGATAGAATGAATGAAGAGTGTTTTAACACAAAGTGCAAAGGAACAGTGTCAGTCACCTCAATGGTGTTTATTATTTCTGAAACAGCATTTTTAAGATCAGTGTCTCTCATGACTATGTTTCTATTTGCCATCTAAAAGAAGTTTCTTGAAATAAAATGAAATTATCTCACCCTCGATCTTGTCTTATTGGGGGGGGAAAAATCATATTATATCATGTCCATGTCAAATTATTGCCTTCTCTGTCCCTTGCAAGAGCTCTGTTGCTACTTCTCCGTTACTGCTTAGGGAAAATATTAGATATACTTCTTCTGTCAGAGCATGAGTTGATATATGGCATTACAGAGTTAAGTTATGATCCCTGACAGTATAAATGTGAAATTGGAAGTAGCTGATACTTTGCTCTGCAAATAACCAAACAAACCTCAGGAGTCTCAGAGGGAAGATCACCAATGCCCAAGTAAACATAAGCAGGATCAAGAAGAGCTCTTCACAATTGGCTGAAATCACACAGAGCTCAAATAAACACAAAAAATGTAACATACAGGAAAAGGGAAGACTCTGTGCTTGTACTGAGCTGTATGTGTGAACACTGTCATACAATAATAAATGAAACAGTAATGACAAATAGGAATGGGATAGTAAGTTGTTCCCAGATGCATCTAATCTAGCTAGTTAGCTAAAGTGCCATATAAATCCTTGTTGTGTCACCTAACCCTCCATTCTGCAAATACTATGATCAGGATGAAGTTAAATGCCAAGGAATTTGTTCATTCATTACATGACAGGATGACAGCTTACTTCAAAAACTTCTTGATGAAAGGGACACAAGACTAGAATAAATCATACAGCACAGATGCATTGCTTAACTTGCAGAAGTATAGTATATTAATTAAGTTACATTTACAAAACAAAGTACATGTGTATATTCCATGGAAATCAGAAAAATTACAAATTTAGAATAAAAAGCAACCCAAATCAATCACATTCAGCTTTTGGAACCAATTGTAGACCTTTTACCATACATTTTATGATATCTACGCCACAGTAAATACCAGGAATGATTTGGCTAACTTTAGTTAATGTTTAGTAATCTCAAATACTTAGGCTTTACATCTACAAAAGCCATTTATCGACAGAGACTTTCAGAGACTTTTAAATGTAACAAAATGATGAATATATTGAATTAAACCATCCAGAAGATTTCAGGACAAAGTCGAATTAGCTCCATTAGTCCCAAAGTGACTGAATAGAAAGAATTTTCTTATAGAGCTGGAGTAATAAGAGCTTTTTTTAAAAGTCCAGCAGCTATTATCTCTCAGATATGTATAACTTGAATGTTTTGTAATGAATCTGTGAAATGTATGAGTTAAAATCACAGGAAAATCTCATTTTTATTTCAGTGCTGTCTTCTTCTACTGCATTTTCTCTTTTGAGAATGCGTAGATTTATGTAACTTTTAAATTAAGGCCTTTGTTCCTGAATGTGATGTCACCCTCTGCTTCTCCCAGTAAAATGGCTTACTGTCTGGTACCCCTGAAGGGTATGCTTTTGTATTTGTGTTACCACCAAATGAGATGGCTCCGCTGCAGCTCTGACATGATGTAATGTGGTTTGGCTGATTAAAAATACTTTCTTCTGTGTATTACGTTGTTTTTTCATTAGGAAGGCTTGTGAACTCCCAAATGATTCATCAACTGGTCTCATACCTTCCTACCCCAGAGATCTCCTCTGTTCTCCTGCTACATGCATCCTCCCTCTCCCAGTCTGCTCAGATATTTAAAAGGCAAAGGAAGTCTGAAGCCAGATGGTTCCTGCTGGTCATTAAATTCAATTTCAGCCAGAGAACTTCCTAACTTATGCAAGGAGTTCAATTCGGTTTTTGTGACAGAATCCCTTTTTATTTATTCACCCTCATTTGAGCATGCAAAAGTATGGCAAGGACATATGATACTCTGAAGTCTACTGGATTCCTAGTGGCCCTAAGAATGTATTTCAAGCGTGATTAGAAATGATGAAGATATTTTGCCCCACAGCATTACATTACTGTTATCATTATTTACCTTTTTATGGCTGTTATTATTTAGAGGATCTTGAGATTTAGAGGAGCTTGATCCCCTGAGTGATTAATTAGTTGTAGCCCAGCCAATTGGTTTTGGATTAGAGTAATAAGTAACAAATGTGTAGAGAAGACAGTGACATGAGTTAGCAGAACAGGGGAGGGAGCAGGCAACAATTTCTGTATATATCTGTATGTAAGGACCGAATCTTATTGGAAGGAGACTTGGAGCAAGCAAGTAAGCTAACATCAGGAGTCCTAGGTCATAAGAGTAGACTTGGAAGTGGATCAACAGGAATCTGATTTAAATGTCTGATTAATGTCAGGATGGATTAGGTTTGGGGGTAGGTTTGCATTTTGGTGTGGAGCAGTTCAGTTCTGTTTGGTTGTGTTGAGGGGAAAGCTGCTTTTCAAAATTTTTTTGGTATACTGACTGGTGATCTGATCTAGAAGCTTGCAAGCCCAATTTACATCTGCCAGTAATAAATAATGTTCTCCATATCAAAGACTTTACTATCAAAATAAATGAAAATTACAGGTATATGTACAGGCAAGTGATTTCATGTCTAGCCAGGAGGTCTTATTTTTTTTCTCTTCTGCAGCTGGAGCTGCATTTAATAATAAGGGCTGTCACCTTATTATCTAAAGTCCTATAAATTTTAAATATTAATTCATGCAGGTTTATTTTTAGCCTAAGATCAAGCTTCGCTTTTTGATGTTTTTAGTATGTGAAGCAGGTCTTAATATTCACATTACATTGTCTGAGTCTCTTGCATGATATTAGGAGTTGTAGTTTACATTCTGTCACCCTTGGCTGCTTTGTCTTCATCTAGGCACAGCCCCAGAACTCTTGGCACCAAAGGTGCCGCTGAGGGAGGGTCTCAGATCTACTTGGTATAAATTGTTATTCTTCACTGCTTTCTAAATGTGAGCTTGGTGAGAGAGGGAAGGAAGAGGAGAGGAAGGGAAAAGCTAAGAAGACTGGTGTTCTGGGTAAAGCTAAGAGGTCTGAGACTTAGGCTTGAGTCCCAGGTATGCTACAAAATTTCCTCATGACCTTTTAAAAGCGACTAACTATAACTACCAAAGATCTTGCAATGCTTTGGAAATGTTCCCAAGCTAGTTAGGTATCAAGAAGAGGGTTTCTATTTACCCAGAGCTCTAGGCTACTTAACCCCGAACTGAGAAGCAGGGTATCTTTAAAGCTTGAGTATCTGTGCTCAGTGTTGTACTGTATTTGTAAACATCCTTTGAGGTTCTGCACATTTCAACCTTTCTCTGTGAAATCCTCATTCCTTGATCACAAATTTTTTGATGAACTGCAGAGAGGTGTTATTTCTCACACTACGTTTTGATGACACCTAACAATAGATGTCATAATCTCTAGCCAACACTGTGATACAAATAAATAGGAGCAATTCTCTATTATTTGCTTGTACTGCTCTATCAGCCAGAGATAGCAAGCCAATTTTACACCCGTCAGAGTGTAAACAGAGGTAAGCCTGTGGGTAGGATGATAAGATTGTAGATTGGATTAATCTTTCAAGAAGGATAGCAGGATCTGTTTCACTTATTAGACACTTGAAGTGATCCAGATGAACTGTCTTGTTCCAGTAGTGGGATGGATTAAACCCAAAAACACAAGGAGGAAAAACAGAATATTACATAGGCATCATAACAGTGTCCATCAAAAAGTCAAATCCCACGGGCTATAGTTCTCCTTCCCCTCAGAACCTGTCTGGCATGTGAGTCTTATTGTTAGCCATCACAGGAGGGGAACAGGAGCCAGTGGTCCTGCCAGGCACGTGCCCGAGGAACTTCTGCAGACTGACATACTTTAACAAGGGAATAAAACTGTTTGTGCTGCCTCTTCCGTGAGTCCCTGCTTCCATTTGGCTGGCTGAGTGTTTTCCCCACTCTGAAAAGCATCTGGTTCCCTCCCTCCCTCTCTCTCTCTCTCTCTGGGTGGACTGCAGTTATTCACATTTTTTTCCTGAAGGAAACACTTTAAGTGAGACCATCTGATGCTGGTTCAGAAACTTGCATGACATTCTGCCCCAGCTATGGTGCCACTTCTTTCTCTGTCTGCTTTGCAGTGGTGTTAACCAAGTGTTTAGCTGATACTGAATCAGAAACACAGAAATAAAGCAGAAGGGGGTGAGATACACCCCTTGCCTTCTCAGCATTGAGCCACATAGCCTAACAGATGGTAGAGCATATTCCTAAAAAGCAACCACCCTTCCAGCCATTAATTGCATGGCACTCTACCCCTAGTATTCTCTGAGGCATGCTTGGCTTTTATTTACAGTGTTCTGAACTTATTTTAGGCTCCTCTGAATTATAGCCCTGATTCTGTTGTTATACTATGGATCTGAAGGTCACAAGGGCATGCTACAATTATGAAATATTAATGAGATGTTTCATTAACCTTTGCACTTTTGACTACTTGGAAATAGCTCATCTGTGCTATTTTCAAGGGAAAAAGAAAAAAAAAGCATTAGTAAAAGGAAGCAATATACTTCAATGTTATTAGAACAGTTTTTTCTCGGAAGTTACCCTGTTTTTTTGCTTTATCTTCTTGGCCTGTTCATACTTTTCATGGTGTTCTCCATTTCCAGCTTTGTCCTTTCTCTCCAGTCCCAATCCCACATATAAACAAAGCAGGGTCCTTCACAGTGGTGGAAGAGCACCCCACAAATAAATCACCCTAAATTCAGAGAACTTTGTAGTCTCATGACTGTGTTTTTAGTCTTTCCTTTCTTTTTTGAAAAAAAAAAAAAAGAGCATCAATTTTCTAACACCTCCAATGATTTAATGGTGATCTTAGAAGCAATTTTACTGTAGGTAAAAGGAGAAAGGTAACTTTCTATTCATGTAGCTGCTTTATGACTGCTCTAAAGGAGTATGAAAACAACTCTAAAATATATATATCTGAAAGGAAGAGTTTACTTTCTGAGACAAAGTATTCTGTATGGCAGGACAGTTTTAGTCTATGTAAGAGATTCGTTTCCGTGCTGGAGTGAGAGAAATGATTAAATGAGAACAAAAAAAAAAAAAAACTTAGTAACTGCATTTTAAATAAATGTGTTTTTTTAATGTGTTGAGATTTTCCCTTAGACAACATATTACCTAGTTCTTCATTTAGTATTTTTTGTAATACTGTACTTTGAATTTTTGATAAGAATGAAAATTCAATGGATTAAGCACTGTACAATTTTTTTTTCCAAAGTGCTAAATTGCTTTTTCAAATCTCATAAATCTTATTGAAGCCCAGTAAGCTTCAGATTCCTGAATCACTTAGGTGTTCTGAAAACTCTCCTCTGGTTTATTCTCTTTAGTAGGGGTTACAGTCCTTGTTCCAAAAGCTAATAGTTTACAATTAGACATGAGTGCAAAATAATTGATGTCAACCTCATTTCATGGAAGGAAACAATCAAAGACATGCTAGAGGAGAAGCTTTCACATGTCTAAGTTCATCATTAACTAACAAATTCGATGTTCTCCTGCCCTTCTCCCTTTGTTAACTCGAAAACTGACTTGTTTGACCATGCCCACACTGGATTTCAACATGAGAAGCCAGACTGATCTCCCATCTCCAGAGTTCCTACTGCTGTTACCACAGGAGGTCTTCCTCTCCTCCACAGACACTTCATTCTCCATGTTAAAGAAGCATACAGTAAAGTGACATCAAAGGGTCTGCAGCAAGGCTGGGAAGTTCTGTAGCCTCTGCAAAGCTGGCAGTTTTACCTTTTTTATTTGTCTATGTGTCATGTCAAAGAGGACTTATCAAAGTCAGACAATGCCTGTTTCAGAGCTCTGCTAAGGGCTTTCACTGAGACAGTTTCACAAAGTTGAAAGTATTTAATAGGATGACAGGTGTAACAGATTTGGAATTGCCATTGATAAATACACTTATTGCAATAGTGCTAGTATGTGAGAACATTGCTAGTAAAATTCTGTCCCAGGTATTCCTCACCAAAAGGTGAAGGCACAGAGCTTGCCCAGAAGGTGTCCCTGTCTTGGTGGAACACAGCCAGTTGATTGCTTCTTCTAAGTCTCCAATTTCTTCTTTCTTCCTCACTCTAACTTTTTTTTCTTTTATATATACATATATCCTAACCTTATCTGTTCTCACCCTGGGGTGATATTTATCATGATTTGGGTGAAGAGTTGAGTCATATATGTTTAGCATGTACTTCATTAAGCTCATTATCATATTCAGGGCTGTGAATTTTAATATTCATTTTACAAATAATCAAGCAAAAAGTTTCAGTCTGGGCAGTTGGGCCTTCAAGATTCTGTTTTGCCACCAAAACATGAACGTCCTGCTACTGCAAGACTCCCTTCTCCAGCAACCTCTGACACAAAGCTTGTGTACCTCCATCCACCAAGTTTGTGTAAGAGATAAGCAGGAGCAAGCTTCTCGCCTCCCCTTCACCCAAGGCTGGAGCTTATCAGTGACACTAAAAAGTCTAACTATTCTCCACACTATGGGATGCCATGCCCTCATTGGGATTGTGTCAGCAACATATAGTGAGCAAACACTGGTGAACTGTGACTCCAGAATCTGCCACTCTGTGCTCTGTAATAAATCTGCTTCTTGATGGAGAGAAGTGGGATTTGAAAGATGGTGAGGAACCGCTCCCTGAACATACAGTTTCCCACTGGACTGGCATTGGGTGTCAGTCACGTTGTCCTTGAACCCAACTATAGTGACATGTTCCTGTCCCATCTGACACTGGATTGCCCTCTCCCAGAGATTTTCTTTTAATTTTACTTCTCTTAAGTTGCTTTCAGACATGGATGTTCTTGACTAATGAAAACAACTCTTAAGGCTGAGTTACCTGTAGGTGATACCCATTGCCTAAGTTTCACCAAAATCTGTGGGTGAAATCTTCTCCTCATTGAAACTACTGCATAAACCTCTGGTGAGGAGGAGCAAGGCAGGCTAAGATTTCATCCCACAGGAGTAGACAGAGACCAATAGCCCTTAGCAGCCTTTTCATTTTGCAAATGAAGTCCTAAATCTGTAATTTTATTCAAAATCTACACCTACACACAGATTAGTAATTTAGTTAGTACTTAACATATAAAGCATATATTTGGCATCTGACTATAGGATCATGGAGTCTGGATAATTGCTAATGTGGTCAAACATTAGCAAATTACTAATAAATAATTAGTACTAAAAAATACTAATAAATGAGTACTAATATAATATAACTAATATATAATATATATTATATAATTTATATATACATCTATTATATTATATAATAATTAGTACTAAAAATACTAATAAATGAGTACTAATATAATATAACTAATATATAATATATATTATATAATTTATATATACATCCATTATATTATATAATATATATATTATATATTATATAATTTATTATATAATTATAATAATGTATAATTATTACAATAAATAATAATAAATATATAATAATTATAATAGTATATATGATATATAATATATAGAAGGTATAATATTATATAAATATATATAAATATATATAAATATATATATATTATATATAATATAATATATAATGATATTATAATTATAATTATAATTATATATAATAAATTATAATATTATATAATATATAACTAACAATATAACTAATATAATATAGTAAATAAATACTAATAAATGAGCATCAACTCTTGTCTTGCATTACCCAATAGCCTTTAACTGGTGTGCCTAATCTCCCACCTCAACTCTAGGGCTTTCTTTCATCTTTTTTTTTTAATCCTTTTTCTTTTTTTTTTTTTTCTGTAAATATACCTTTTCCACACACACACACAGAGGAACTGGTGAAGGTCAAACATCAGTCCCTCTTTTTATTCTGGAAAATCTGAATTCTATAACGATGAACTCTATATCGAACACTTGTCTTAGCTCAAGATGTTTCTAACTTGGTCTTTTCACAAACTGCTATTGATCTCTGCCTCCAAAGCAATAAATCCTTTAGTGTAGTAATTCCATAAATACAGAAGAGTGGGGGGGAGCTTTGAATCTTCATTTGATCAAAAAGTTCCAAATCCTTTATATAAATCATTCCTATAGCTCTCAGTGTCATTTATGCAGGTATTCAATCATCTATCCTTGAACACTAAATCAAATGCCTTGAGTTTATACTAAAGTTTTGGCATGTTTCTATGACACCTGTCATATGTATATTGTCCTCAGGTGACTGCCAATTAAATAATAATTTGCATTTAGCATTAGGAGAAAGAGGTTATCCACTTAATAAATTTAGCTATCTCTTTTCCTCCTGTTTTAATTTATCGTCAAAGACAGCTATAATTTCAAGAGGACAGAGGGGGTAAAATCTGTCTAATTCATTTCTGTAAAGTTCTTTAAAAAATGGATTAGTAATCCCTAGAAATAACTATGTACAATAACTTTCACTAGAATCTTGCTCAAAAATATTTAGATTGAGTGAAATTAACCTATTACAGGCACAAAAGGAGGCAGCCCTGCCAAGTAATGTAGATGCAGGATATGAAGCTGGTTCCCAAGTTCTCTTATTGGCTACCAAGCTGTATAGCTTGGCTGTTCAGCTGTACAGCCACATGGGACAAATAGCTGCTTCAACATCTCTAGTGGGAGCTGGAGCCACCTCTTAAATTTCATGCCAAATGCCTGTCTATATCTCAGTATCATAGAATCATGGAATCATTAAGGTTGGAAAAGACCTTCAGGATCATCTAGTCCAACCATCACCCTACTAAAAATATCACCCACTAAACCATGTCCCTAAGCACCATGTCCAAACTTTCCTTGAACACCCCCAGGGACGGTGACTCCACCACCTCCCTGGGCAACCCGTCCCAATGCCTGACTGCTTTTTCTGATAAGAAATGTCTCCTAATTTCCAATCTGAACATCCCCTGGTGCAACCTGAGGCCATTCCTTCCAGTCCTATCACTAGTATCACCTGCGAGAAGAGGCTGACCCCCAGCTCCCCACTGCTTCCTTTCAGGCAGTTGTACAGAGCAATGAGGTCTCCCCTGAGCCTCCTCTTCTCCAGACTAAACAACCCCAGCTCCCTCAGCCGCTCCTCACAGGACTTGTGTTCCCGGCCCTTCACCAGCTTCATAGCCCTTCTCTGGGCATGCTCCAGGGCCTCAATGTCCTTCTTGTAGCGAGGGGCCCAAAGCTGAACACAGTACTTGAGGTGTGGCCTCACCAGAGCCGAGTAGTACAGGGGAATGATCATCACCCTGGTCCTGCTGGCTACACTATTCCTGATAGAGGCCAGGATGCTGTTGGCCTTCTTGGCCACCTGGGCACACTGCCAGCTCATGTTCAGGTGAACATCAACCAACACCCCCAGATCCTTTTCCTTTGCACAGCTTTCAAGCCACTTTCTCCCGGTTTTCGAGCCACTCTCCCCCAGTACTTTCAGTGTTAACACTATTGTTCACCCCTCTGCAGGAAGTCTTTTCTTTGGCTTTATATGTGCTTACCTGGTGACAGTATTACAGTTAAAGATAGTTTTTTTGTTTGTTTGTTTTGTTTTGTTTTCTGAAGAAATTAACCTCTTCTTAGATTCAAAATGTATTTCTTCTACTACATATCTTGCTAACATTTTCTACAATAAAAGTTCAAAAATTTGTCATGCAAAACACCTGCTAAAATTGAGCACAAATCAAAAACTCTGGACCCTATTAGGCATTAAAAGCATGAATTCATTAACAACACTGTTTTTAGGTTTTGGGGTGTGGGGTTGTGTTTTTGTGGGTTTTTTTTTTCATTTTTTTGGTTCTCCTAGTTTTTCTGAGGCTTCATCTGTTTCCCAAAAAGACCACCTTTCTGCCTTTGTCTCACAATGACAACCTTATGCCTGTCTTTCTCTATTCCATAAGCACAGTGTCCTAATCTGAAAGATACAGTCCAGTTAAACTCACGGGACCTGTTTTCAGTTAGAATTTAACTTTGAAGTTTGCTGCTTTTATTTTAGACCTGGAGAAAGGAATTTTGTGCCTGCAAGTTCATCCCTGTATTCCAGTTATTTGTCAAAAATCTGTACCCTCTTCCTTAGAGCTTTAGCTTTGTTATATCCTTGGACTATCACGGCTATTGTAATACTTCTATTATCAAATAAAGACAGTAATTTATGACTGATTTGAAAAAAAGAAACTTGCCCTTACAAAGATCTATATGTGCATTTTTTACCATTCTCTTGGATAAAGCCATCACATTTTTCATCTAATCCACTACTGGCTATATCTTTTTCCCCCTCCGGTATTCCTACAGTCTCCAAAGACTTTCTCTGAATTTAAGTAAGTGGCTCACTGGCCAGATACAACAGGCAGGAAGACCATGTTTAAACTTAGATAAATCATAACATGTCATGGTCTTGCAATTGTTTTCTCAGCAGCTTTCAATCAAAAAATAATAAAATAATAATTAAAAAAAATTAACAATCCCTATTTACTCTTAAACATCTTAAAACATCCTATTTTTAGTGCTTTGAATATTTTGTATTTAAGCAAAAAGGTTTCATTGATTATTTATTTTAGCTAAATGGTGGTCTCTGCTTCTTTGTCCATTCCTCCTTATTCCCAAATGCTAGGTGAATATAATCAAGTAAAATTGTTTTTATCACAAGTGGTTATTAAATAGTGATTTATCTATTGTGTTAGTTTTGTTGCATCTCTAATGAAAAGTTTCAGAGTAGCCCACACGAAATGCTGTGGGGTAATAGTTCTTCCTCACAAAGGTTTGTAAATCCCTGCATCAAACCACAGAGAAACTACCCTGTAACATCTCTGCTGTAATTCCATGTATGGTATAGCAAACATTCACAATGTTACCTTTAACTTTTTTGAAAACGATGATCAGTTACTAAAAGTTCCTTCTGATTCTGCTTGTATTTATCAAAACAAAATCCATTCTTTGCGTGTTAGCAACACTTCATCCTAAAACAACAGTGTTGCTTTTCCCTACAAACTAAAACAAACCTTGAAAAACTTTTGTTATTTTCTACAGCAGCTCCCCAAATTACTGGCATACTGATAAAGTAATGTGTGTGCTGGAGTGAGCCATTGTCATGTTTGCAAGGAGGACAAGGAACATCCAGTGGCTGAGAAAATAGTGTCCGGTTATTCTCAATTCACCTTTGTGACTTAAGTTTTGGACCACTGAATTATGCATTCACACACACACATATTCAGTCATATGTATTTATTAATATATGTTACGGTATGTATATACTTTCATACATGTGTACATATATACATACACACATACAATTGATATGTATAATGAAATTCAGATTAAAGTCCTTTGAGCCTCCCTGATCCAACCAGGAAAGGGGCCAGATAGTGCTTTTAAGGTTTATAAATACATCTCATATTTGTGGAGTATTAGTCCTACACCAGGGAGGCTAACAGCAGAATTTAAATGACTCAGTTCAAGGAATATAATAAAGGCTGTTTTGAAGGATTGCATTTATAGTAAGTACAATGCTGTTAAATCAGTAAGTGCCAGCAAGTGACATACAGGACCATCAGCTCTCTAACACTAGCCTTAGAACAAACAGCCTCACCATGTTCATCTGATAGAGTATGTGCTCCTACAACCAGGACACGTGATTCAGATCTCCATGTGCTGTGCTAGTAAACAGCAACAGACAGAAGAATAAGGTGGAGTGGGTCAAATTCTATATTTATTTGGCAGATAACACTTGCTGTCCATCTGTCAAAATGTAAAGAGTTGGCCAGCTTGCAGTTCATCAATGTTGCCTTTGTTCAGGGTCTACCCTGTGTACAATTGTCTATGAAGCTCCAGGTGATTGCATTCTTCCATCTCTTTTCTTTATAAGACAAAGAAGAAGCTCAAAATAAGCGTGTAAGGGATGAAAAATAATTACGAAATTACATTTCTTCTGACCCACCTCTTAAAACTGTTCAAACAAAGTGCACGTTTACATAATATTTTACACTATAGCACCCTGGGGAACAGGTGTCAGTGGGATCCTGTCAGAAACTGGATGTAAGGCCAAGCAGTAACTGTGCAGATATCAGGAATAACCTACTGAAAGAAAAGATTTTTTTTTTCTTTTCTTTTTTTTTTTTTTTTTTGGAAATTGGCATGCATTTCAGTTTGGCTGTAAAAACATTCTGTGTCAAGGTATTGCTAAAGTTAAGGCACACAGTTCCCTTGGTTTCAATAAGATATGGACCTGTTATGTAGGACATTCTTTAATAATCTTAAGTATCAGTTTATTTAATTTTAGAATATACATTTAAATAAAGGGTTTCACTGCTGAAGTTGAAACCATCCATTTATTACTATTTCCAATGGAAAATGTCAATGACAGCTGATGAATGCCTGCAACATACTTCAATAGAGTGTGCCGGTGCTAGAAAACTGCTTTGTCAAAGAGAAAAAAAAATACTGCTGTGCTTTGACTCTCTTAAGTGTTGCTCGGTGGCTTTTGATGCACGATCACATTAAGACTGTGCTTTAAGCCACCAATATCTTTTTCAAAATTCCGGCAGTATGACTTCATCTTTTGGACTTCCCTCTCAGTGTTAGATGCAGTGAATAGTTTGAGTCTTGTAACTTCAGGCTGGCAGCCCTTAAAATTTGCCCACCTCAATAACTGTCTTTTCAAGTGTCATAGAGATCTAGAGTTAGAAGTAAAGAGAATTGACAGGACCATTAAACTTTTTTTTTCCTTAGGTGATCCTCCTGTAATAATATAAGGATGACATAAGGAGATGAGAGTATCTGTTATCTGTTTCTTAACCTGGCACTTTTTATGTAGATAATATAGGATTGTTTTACTTCTAAAAAAAAAAAAAAAAAAAAAAGCTTTGTGGAATTTGGTCAAACACTTCTATTGCTAAACTTGTGGTAAATAGGCTGGTTTTCTGTCATCTTCCACTTCTCCCCTAATATTTTTAATGCTATTTGACTATTTATTTATTTATTTATTTATTTATTTGATGTATAGACCACTTAGAAACATCTAGTCCCTGCAAATTTTGTGTTGAGAAGTGCTGAGAAAAGTCTGGGGAGGAAAATTGAGGTAATTTTGTAATGACAGAGAATACACACAGGAGTTTATCCATAGAAAACAATCTTTACTGTTTCCAGTGTTGAGCAACTAGTTGGGATTTTTCTTTTCTTGTGTTCATGTTCATGACTGAGAATAATATGCTGTCACAATTAATCCTTCCTGGGTACGTACATGTTATCAGATTGTCCTGTTGTCTCTGCACAGCGCACACTCAGTTCTCCTAACGGTCTGCATTAAACTTATTTCCTCAGTCTTTTATCACTTTAGTTGCCCTCATTGGAGTCTTTCTGATTTATTTGATATTTTGGGTCGAAGCCAGCACTTTTCCACCAGCACCAACTTGACATAAAAAATAAATCTTGGTGTAACAGAAGCACAGGTACTAGCAGCAGTAGAGCAGGGTGTACAGCTGCAGACCTGGCCCTGCAGAGTTGATATAAAACAGAGCAGTTATTAGTCCCTTGATTCCTCGCTTGGTAATGCTACTGTTTATGTATTTCAAAACAGCAATCAGCTCTTTTTGCAGCAGTAGCTTCACACTTCATGCTTGTCTGGAGCTAACAGGCTCGGGCTGTATTGGGATCCCTTGATTAAGCCTCAGTGCAGTGAAACACTTCAGGTGTGCTTTGCTGGATTGCAGCCCCAGCCTCCACTTAGGCAACAGTCTCTCTTTCCCTGGTGAAGTGCCTTGAGCATATGTTTTGTTTGTTCCAGTGCTTGCTGCAGTTCAGTTACCTCCTCTGCAGTTTTAACTGCTCTTTTTAGAGTGTCTTAGGCTGTTTAGGCCAAATGGCCCAATCTGGCTGACCACTGCTAGACACTTAAAGCGCTCTTTAAAAGCTAACCAAGTAGACTGACTTTTGCTTGAATTTTGTTTCTCCTTGATGTATTTAAAATCAGTAGGATTCCTGAACACTCAATTAGTCTGAACATCAAATCACTTTCTTGACATACAAAATTACGTCTTAAGCCTTGATATTGTCAGCGTGTGGAATTTAGGAAAAAAATAAACACCTCAGCTGCATGTTCCGGCTGGGGCACTGAGGAATGAGGACCTCAGTAAAGCTAAGGACATGACAAATTCATACATGTGCATTTATTGTTCTTACACTACCCTACTCTAAAATCTCTTTTCCAAGACGTTGTAACAGACTGCTTTATGATGGCCAAGGAAGTTATCACCATCCACTGAGATAAATCTTTGGGCATATGTTTCACCCCGCCTATAGAAATCACACCCCTTAGACTGTCTCATTGCTTCAGTCAAGGGAGACTGAGAAAGTGCTACCAGCAGTTACCACAGCTCAGCTACTGAACGCCAGTCTGGACTGGAACCTGAGTAGAACTTGGTTTTAGCACAATTTCAATTTTTGTTGTGTTCCTGTCATATCAGAGAAGGGAGAAGGCCTTAATGGCTTCCCCAGATGGACTGATGAGTCTTTTTCTACATAATTCATAAGTGACCTCTAACTTTCTCAGTAAGGATGGTTCCTGTACAAGTTCATAGATGTAGCTAATTTAAAGCTCTTGTTCTAGGGTACAAGTCCGCCAGACTGGAGCTTAGCAGCAGAATCTGCTGTCTGACATAGTTATTCCCTACAAGAGGTATTGCTCATTGTGTCTAATGTAATCATAATGACTGTCTTAACTGCTTTCTTGGTCAAAACTGTCCACATTTATGTATGTGTGTGCATACTTATATATATATATAAATCTAAAATGCAGCATGCACACAAAAGTTTATTTGTTTTATAGTGTACATGTGGTCCAGGTGGGAATGCTGTGTTTTTTGTTGTTTTTGCTTGAAGAAGCAAATACAGCCTTCCCCTACCCCAAATGTTTTGTCTGGAAGTGCAAATGGATGCTTCCTGAGGTCTGCCTTCTCTTTGAAACAGGCTACCCATCCAAACTGGATCTCCTGTGGAGGGCCATTGTGTCACCTCTAGGTGATTTACCATGGTGCTTCATGGATGGAATAGTCCAGGTTGAATATCTAGCCTGCAGCTGAATGAGGAGACAGAGCTACAGCTCCCTTATGTTTTTCTCTTTCCAGGTACTAGTCATAACAATACAGCTTTTTGTAGAAGCGCAAGGCATGGATAGGGCAGAGCTCAAGAGAACCATAGGCTAAGTACTTACTTATAGGATGTGCTTTTCTAGGACTATGTGCCTTACAATTTATGATCGCTTTTTAAGCAAGTAATTAAATCACAAAGCATAACTGCAAAGTACGTAAGAATAATTATATCCATTTAACAGATATGAGAATGGAAACAAAACAAACCAGTAGCCAGTAGTCCCCTGGAGAGCCAGAGGACTGAGTTCATTGCCAATTCCGCTAAATGTTAGTCTCTTTCATAATACAGCATATTCTTTTACAATTGCATTTTTTATAGTAAATCCTCATTAGATGAACTTTCTTCAAACTACAGCATTTGAGTGGTGTTTTAATTCATCCTCATCATCTAACAAGCAAACGCTAGATTTATCCTCTTTGTCCTTGGAGATTGTCTCTTCTGAAATTGCTTTTTTTCCCTTGGACAACAACCCCAGGAACACCCTGGTGACAACACATGGCAGAATGCTCCAAAAGAGCGGTGTATGTTTAGCGCCGCTGCCCTGATAAAATGAGTTTTCTACTCTGGAGTAGTGAAGAGAAGGCCTTTGAAAACTATTATTTATGGTGGCAAGTAACCATTCTATTATCTCAAGTGCCTCGTTGCTAGGCATTTGTTGTGTCTTATTTTGGTCATGGCTCAGATATTTTATAATGCAGTACACTGCCTTTAAAGAAGAATCAACATGCATTTTTTTCTTTCCTATATCTCTATCCTGTATTATACAATCCAATTTTATTTTACACATCTGATAAAGCCTTTCCTTCGTCTGATAAAACTATTTTTTGTATTTTTTCAGTACAGATGTTTTAGCATCACATCCATTTTTAGAGGTTTATTTATCCTGTAAAAAAGAATCGTCTTTAATGGCTAGAGCCTCTAACTAGAAGCTGTTCGTATTTGGATTACTGTAACATCCTCAGGTCTCTAAAGAGATCTTGTACTGGCCTTCATATTACACATAGATATTATAGGCAAACAGTAAGATGCCATTTACCATTTCTATCCCTGAAGAGTCTTCAACCTTCCTGTTAGTTGCCTGACTCCTAAGCTCCTTTCTTCTTTTTTCCCTCTCATCCATATGCAGTTTATTCTTCTTTCTATTTAGATATTTTTCCTCATAGGATTCATCCCTGCTGTGGCAGTGTGTGAAAGCAGCAGTTATGTTATTCTGGAACTGTGCAAATATCACAGTCCCAACCTGAAGTACTTACAGCTTAAGATACAGGCTTGTTTCTGGGGTGAGTTTATTTAAAGAGGGAATTGTGCCTGGGTATGAATTGAAAACAGTAGAGATAGGCTAGTTTTATATTAGTTTGACTATGAAAACAAATTTTCATACTCATTCTTACATCTCTTCTTATTTACTTTCTCTTTATAGCCATGAAATTCCATATACTTTAAGAAAATGAATTATGTCTTATGTTAGCATTAACAATAAGAGAAATAAATGCAAGCTACACGTTATACAGGTAAACCCTACAAGATATGGCCAGTGGAGGACAGACTGGAATGCAAGTTGTGTTTCAGATGCTGAAAAAGATTGTAAAGTGTTTGGGTTTTTTTGTTTGTTTGTTAGGTTGGTTGGATGTCTTGTTGTTTTTCTTATTTCTCTCAATTCGTTCCAAAGTACCCAAGATGCTTGGGGGGCCTGTTACTCCAAGACAGATTATATGACACAATTACTTTAGTTGAGGGAAACACTTGCCTGAAACTATAAGCAAGTCAATTTCGTGCAATTGAATTTGTATTTCAAAACCAGACTCCTACACACACGACATAAACATCCTGCCTCTCATATAGGTGGAGGCAGTTAAATGAGGCTCCTAATTCACACTGGGTGGTAGGATGCATGCTGTAACGGGACCTGCTGGAGCAGCCTGCACTCTGTCTCTGAGAAAGGGGGGGTTCCCAAGAACCTGAGAAAATGGTTAGTGCAGTGTTTTGTTAACGGCTCTGTTGATAATTGTAACATCAGCCAATAAAAGCTGACTTTGGCTTTGCTTCCTAATTTCCATATTTTGACTTTATTTTGCTCTTGTGCTTTTATTATTCGTTCCCCTACTCCAGAGTTTGTTGTTTTTGTTTTGTGGCTTTTTTTTTTTTTTAAATGGGACTCATCAAGCAGCTGTTCCTAGTGTGAGTGCTTGATCACCGCTGCTTCTCATTTGCCATGGTCTCCCCAGGACTCACATGTCATCAACACCTGTTTCTTATTCTTTTGAGTGGTGACTAAAAGACACATTAACCAGAACTTTCAATGTAATTCACAAAACAAAACTGCCTATTGCCAAGCCAAACAAAAAAGATCGTCTCTAACTTTGTTATCCTTTTTTTTGTTTGTTTGTTTGTTTTGTTTTTTCCTTTCCATTCTGTGGTAGGATGGCAGGACTGCTGTCCCTGTTTCAGATCACCTATCAGCTGCTGCTAACAGCACCCTCCCTTGCCAACCCGTTAGCAATGCACCTATCGCCAAGTCAATAACATAGTTCTTTACTGGATATATGTAAAAGGTTTGTACCCTGAAACTGAATGTGAGTGTGACCTTTTGGCCCTTAATTATCTTTTCATATTCCTTACTAAAATGAAGAAAAACCAAACCTTCCTCTGATTTTGCCTATAGCTACAGCCTGTGGTTTTCTCTGTAAAACTGCAGTCTAGTTTGTGAGCTAGATTTAAGTATTACAACTCACACTGTGTTAGTCCTCCTCCAAAGTGTCATTTTCATCCATGTAAGTAAGTCTTTATTAATGTTATTGTTATTACTGTAGTTGCAGGAGTGTTTGTTATTCTAGATATAAAATATGTTATTGAGACTGAATTCACTCCCTGAGAAGTCTATTTTGGCAGAGCTTTTTTGGTGGGCAGTAAGGAGGACTGAGTTTTTATGGTGTTGGAAAGCTTTGATAAGATGTTTAAAGAACTTCATGGAAGACGATATTAAATCTAAAAAAAAACCTCTATTTTTAATAGGCAGAAAATGCAATTAACTGTCTTTCCCTGGAGTAGTAATATAGTAGGCTCCAGCAGGTGTGTTACTCTTGCAATATCAAAATAAAAAGTCAAGTCAGCCTTTCACTATAAAAATAAGTGAAATGCAGAGCAGATGCTGTAATAACCATTAATTTACATTCACCAACTATATTTGTTGTGGAAGTAGATGAGGACACTGGAAAAACAAGTTATTTTTGTCTCTTCCATGCAATATCACAAGAAAACTACTGCAATGTATTTAAAAGAGCTATGAATACGTATTGGCCAAATTTATCTCTGCTATAACCCTGCAGAAATGTAGAATGAATTTAATCCTAAATTCCACTTTGTGAGAAAGGAAGGATAAAATTAGAGGAGTTCATTGAACATCACCTGAAGTTTTAACAAACCTGTTACTGAACCAACTTGAAAAATACTTCACAAGGAAAGTAGAATAATACGCAGACCTTACCTAAAATTTTACTTTTAATTCAGAATCGACTGGAAGCAGTTTTCAAAGACTTGTCTAATAACATAGCTATGCAAGTCGATAGGGAAGTATCACTTCTTGGGTACTGATTCTTGTTAGACTTCTATGCTTAGTGCTAGAATTTTCATACAAATTTAACAATACATGCTTGTTCCTGTAGAGCCCAAAATAGGCAAAGGGAATGAGTGGCTACTTGGTGAAGGGGTCAAACTGACCAGTATTAAATAAATTCTGCTATAGTTCAGCTTTAGTATGGTATTTGTTTATTTTTACAGGTGAATGCAAGAAGCTCAACCAGCCTTGTTTATTTGAATTGTTGAATGTCTTTACTCCAAAGAGTATTGTTCAACTCATTAAATAATTTGTCCTTAAGCTCATAGTCCTCATGTCACCTCTGTCTTTACTGTAATATTAAGCAGCCCTTTTTACTAATGGTATAGTACAAGTGAAATCATTTCGGAATGATTCCTGGTTCCATTTTTTCATGAAATGTTGGTATTAAACCAGAGTTCTGACTTCTCTGCAGTTGTCTTTTTATGTTGAGACTACAATCTAACAGACCTCAGTTCTAATAAAATCAAGACGCAAGTCTTTTTTCCTCTGATTGTTACACATGGCGGGTGCTTATGATGTTTTACCTATACTTGCCTGTATTACAAATCAGATTTTATTTTTATTTTTTGAAAATGCTGTTATACTTCTACCTCAGTTTTGAATGGAACCTTGATTAATGTCTTGTGCTGGTGGCTTGCTAGAAGGGTGCAAAACATCAGTGGGATTGTTTCAGCCTGGCTAAAAAACCAAACTCTTATGGGTTTCCAGCTTAAAAAAAATTAAAAAATAAATAAATAAATTGTAAGTGGTTCACTTTAGGAGAAAAATTTGCAGAGGTTTTTGTGCTGTTACTGTTGAAAAAAATAGATTCTTTCAGATTTTTCAGTGAAAACAATGGGGCAAATTCAATAGAGATTTGCTGGTGGATTCGGTTCAAGATATGCAAAGAAAAAACATTATGCCTGAAATCTATTTTCCAACTGGAAGTGTTAACCATTGTGCTGTGTTGCACCCTATTTTTCAGTAAGAGAGCCAGTGCTTAGGAGTTTCATGCTGAGCAGTCTTGGGCAAGGCAAGATGACTGGACTGCTGAAACTGCTGGGGGTTTCAGCAATTCCCTTCCAGCAATCACATAAAGGATGAGGGGGAAAAAAAAAAAAGGCAGGGGGGATTCTAAAATGAAATGAGAGAAGGGCAGGAAGGCAGTGTTTGGGGCTGCTTTGGGGAAAGAAAGACACTCTATAACAGACAGGGCAATAAAGGGAGGGAATAGCATTCATATATGTGTCAATTTTCAGTGCATGTTAGTATGGTTCTGGCTTTAACCCTGACATGGAGGGATACCCACACAGTCTGGCTGTAGTGATTTAACATTGCCAGCTGCTTTCCCTGAATTCCCACTATAATCAGTGGAAAGAAAATATTTCTCTGGAGAGCAATTCGGAAAAGAAGCCTAATTTAGTTGTGCAGAATTGGTCTCTGGAGAAGTGCTACTTCTCTCCATTGACTATAGAGGACATCTAAATTTGGTCTTAATGATAGATGGTGTGACTAGTTCCTTCTCTTCCCCAGCTTCCTGCTCTGATTTTAAAGGACCAGAGTAACTGGACCATGTGATGTTTCCTCTCAAAATGCACACAAGGGAATGCATTTTAGAGGCCAGACTCAAAGTGCCTGGATGTTTCAACCCAACGGATTAAAAAGACAAGGGATCCAAAAGCTGAATCTCTATTAGCCAACTGGTAATGGACTACAAAGAGGATATTTTAACAGGGGCTATGAAAAGAAGTGCAGTATTGATCTTGAGTAGCTACATGGGGTAGAAAGTGGGAAAAATAACACATGCCACATTGTAGACAGGTATTCAATATCCAAATTGATTTCTGGAAATAAAAATCCAACTTTATTTGCATTGAGTAGAAAAAAACAGAATGGTGCTTCCAAGGAAATGATGCTTCAACAGAAGTTATGCCTACATTAACCAGCAGCACAGTGTAAAATGAGTAATCCTGCAGAATGAAAGATCTGGTGCTGTGCACCTAACATCCACTGTGCTTGGTTCAGGATGTGCAATTGTGGGGGGCAAAAAGGGTTGTTCTTTGGACTGGTTTCAGTCTGATCCTGAGGACTGCAGCACTTCGTGGTTGGGTGCATTCGGTGCTCTGTTGGAATGTATCTCCTGACTTATTTCTGTCCCTAAATTCAATTCATGTGATGCACACTGAGGCAGGTCCACAAGGTGAATCACAAGACAGTAAGTAGCAATGATTGTAAGGTGCACCTCAAAAGTACTGTCCTGAACCAAATCAAAATGCTAATGCATATCTGCCCAAATACAGATTAAGGGGGCAGACATTTATAAACTTCCTGGATGATCTTCATTCAGTTTAGTAGAGTTGACTGAATATTTTTTTATCCATTTTGTTAAACTGGAAAAGGTAATTTCCTTCACAACTCTTCTTTTCTTTTCTTTTTTTTTTTTCCTAAAAGAAAAAACACCACTATGTCTATGTCTTTAAACTCCTCTAGGAGCTCACTTTTGACTGTACTGAAGAACATCACAGCCCGATACCTCATCCTCTTACATCCCAATGGTCAGTTACTGCAGCACACCAGGGATGAGAGGTGTTACCCCTCTGATTTAGCAGTATTTTGTATGTTCATTGGGCAGAAATAAGAAAGTACTCAGAGCTGTAAGACATTTGAGTGACACACACCTATCTTTCAAAGAGCAAGGAAAGGAAGAAAGGTGACAACTATTTTTAGAAAAGAATCAAGCTTTCTGCACTGTGACTCTTACTGCTGGCAAACAGAGGAGAGTTACTGTTCTGATAATGGCTGCAAAGCTTCAGCCAGTGCTGAGGTGTTTCATGAACTCTGAACTAAAATCCTAATTCATGCATGCATTAGTTACCTCGAAGGGATTCCAACAGGCAATTTACTTTTTCCATTCCAAAGAATCCATTTTCTATTTTTGTTATTATTTATATTTTTATTATATATTTTTGTCCTTTTGTTCCTGTTTTTCCTCTCACTTTATTTTTTCCTTACTTTTAGTTACTTTTATCATTTTTACAAGCACAATAGAGCCTGCAGGGCTTCAGAGAAAAACTAATGTAGCCATGCTCCACTAACAGCTGAACAATTACATCTTGAAACGTCCAATGTCCCTAGCTAGAATGGATGAAACAAATACTAAATAACTAAAATGCTTGTATGTGCTCTCTGTTATCACATATGTAAAGCACTATAGCCTAATGACACATATGCTTTAAACTTCACGTTATCTTTGTGCATTTATACTTTGTAAATCTGAGTCTGATATATATAATGGTTCTTGATGTCTTCTTGTGATAGCAGTGTTGGTAGCAGGAGATGTTTCTTCTGGTTTTGGATTTCCATGTTTCAAAATTTGGGGTTCTGGGATGTGTTCTAATGAATGCAGATGATCTCTGAATTCCCTATGGTCTGGCAGCCTATTGATTTTCTTTCATTAGTTTATTTACTATAATCACAGGCAAGATAACAAGAGTGGTAGAGAGAATCGGAATAAAACTACACTGCTGATGGCATTTATTTCATGCTGAAAGATTAGAAAAGCTCTGCATTGACTCAGACTGTGTGGGGAGGGCTGTGATAGAAATGCAGAGACCAGAATTTTTTTTATTTTACAACACTTTAACTTCAAATAAATTACACTTTAAAAATAATTATAATGAATACAAACAATCATATTTAACAATAATGACTTTTCAGGTGAGAGGGGCCTCTATGAAGAAATCTACCTCAAAATTTCCTTTAAGCTATGTGCCATTTCATGTGATCTCATAAAATTAGACCAAGCCAACAATAGATCCAAGCATGAGGATCTTGATAGGTATGTCATATGTACTTCCTCTTAATAATTTTCTCTTCCTTAGCAGCATGAAGTGTACCTTTTGACCTTCAGAATGGCCTCTAGATTAAACTTTCTAAGCAAACACCAAGTATGTACAAGGAAAGAATCTCATATGTGTTATGTGATCTGATAGTAAGCTTTACAATTTAGAGGTAGATGCTCTTTTACTAGATGGAATTTTGAAAAAGCTGTGTTTACAGAGAAAACTTGAAAAATTCTGGCACATATGTGTAATTTGAATTTGCAGCCAGTGCAAATGCAATGTTGTCTGAGCAGAAACAGTTCTCACCCTGTATCTGTGGCTCAGCCATGTTCTTTAAGAGTACTGTGTTTGCCAGAGTGCAATAATGCAGTCAGTCAGGGACATTGGTTGAATGCTAAGCTCTGAGAACCACAAAAGAACAATTCACAAAGAAGAGCGTTTTTGTGTTGAATTTTGTATTTTGAATATGTGCTACAGCTTGCACACCTCTGAGTGCCTTTTTGAAAAATGATGGATTACTTGTTTTTTGGGGTAGCAATTTTCACCTGTCATGGTTTTGACTGAAATAGAGTTAATTTTCTTCATAGAAGCTCATAGAGTGCTGTTTGGAGGATTTTTGATTAAAATAATATTGATAACACTTTGATGTTTTAATTGTTGCAGAGCAGCATTAAGAGGACTTTTCTGCTTCTCGTGCTGCCCTGCCAGCAAGGAGGCTAGGGGTGCACAGGACTTGGGAGGAGGGGACACAGCCAGGGCAGCTGACCTAAAATGACCAGAGATATCCCGCACTATACGGCATCATGCTCAGCAATAAAACTGGGCTAAAGAAGGAGGAACTATTATACATGATGAGCCCTGCTTTCCTGGAAGTGGCTGAACACCTGTCTGCCGATGGGAAGGAGTGAATAAATTCCTGGTTTGTTTTGCTTGCATGTGCAGCTTTTGCTTTACCTAGTGAACTGTTTTTATCTCAACCCATAAATTCTCGTACTTTTACCTTTCAGATTCTCTCCCCGATCCTACCTTGGGAGAGTGAGCAATGGCTGAATGGCACGTAGCTGCCTGCCAGCTTAAACCACACCACCACCATCAGTACTGGATCACTGCCCCAGCTCCTGCTACTGGCTGCCCACAGGGCTGAGGAAGAGATGCCCATGGGGCAATCACGACTTTGTATTTCCCAAAGTTTTTGTGCGCTTCTCTTCCCCTTCTTGTGGGCATATAGAGGTGGAATACAGCTGCTGTAACAAACAGCAGAATACATAAAATAAGAAATCAAGTCTGCTTCTAGGTTGTCAGTTCATGGAGCTGCTTCAGTCTAGCAAGCACGTAACCTCACTGGCAGACCAGTTGTATTTGAAAAACAATGTGTCATCTGTCATACTCAGTGTTATGGACATAAAATGTAATTATTGCCACAGGTAGGAACTTGGACTCGGATCTTTGATTTATTTATGTTATTTTTACGAAAATGATAAATTGAGGCAAACATCTTCATAAGAAATCTGATGGCCAGATGAGAAACAATAATGGAAAAAAGGTGTGGAGACCAGAGTGGTTAAGATTTCTTTTGAAGAGACTTCTGGTTACGTTTTTCTGTCTGTCAAAATTATTGATGGTTTAATTTGTAATTCTTTTCATGCCAACCTAATTTTCATTGATGACATGAACATTTTATGATTCAAAAATTACATTTTTATTTTTATATGTGATTTTAAAGAGAATTTTTAAAATAAAACTTCAAAGCTCCTGTTAAAGTGAATAATTCCTGCCTCAACTTTATCTAGCATTGATATTTTTATGTTCATATAGCCACTGCAATCAGTTCTAACACAATCAGATAATTCTGGCTGCTGTGATTTGTTATTGGTATATTTTCTAGAGTTAATCTGAGGAGTCATAGAGGTGACACAGTCAAGAAACCCCTCTACCATATCTGCTTGTGTAGTTACCAAAAATGGCAGTGCAAGGGCAGGTAGGAAATTTTCAGAAAGCTTTCATGCAAGTGTAGCTTGAATGTGTGCTGCTTCATGAGTTGTAAAATGGAAATACTCTGCTGAACGTGCTTTCAGTTCAACACATAAAAAAAAAAAAAAAGTAATTCCCAGGAATTATTTACTGTTTGCATATGAAAAGTGTCATTCAGAAACATGGCATCACAATGAGAGGTTCTAAATATATGTATATTTTTTCATCGAAAAAGGTAAACTATTCAACTCAGCCATGGAGGAGACAGAATCTGAATGATTAAGGGATCTTCTTGCAGAGAAAAATAATTGACACTTGCAATTTTTTGTTTGATATAGCTCTGCTCAGAAAAATAAAATAAAAATCCTGTGATTATGTGTTGCTGAGAATCCTGTTTATAATGCACACACCATAAATTCAAAGGAAATAAAAAGATTCTGGTAATGTCCATATCCAGTTCCCAGATCAGGGACTTGTCACCTGATTGGACAAATTTCTGATTAAAAACCTTTCATTAAGGGGTAATACTCTTTTCTGCACATAAGTTAACTGAAGGGGCTCTGTACATCGGGATAGACATTCTCTAAAAATCTAAATGTCCCCTTTTTTGTATAGTACCTAGCATGTCCCAACAGTATGAGGATGTCCCCACTTCAAAGAAAAACAACTTTGTCTTGATAAAAGATTTTTGAGGGTAATCCAATGTATTTTCCTTAAGGGTACTGTTCTCCCAGAGGCAAGTTCACAGTCTTAGCCTGAGGCTTACTCTGTAGTCAGTGGAGATGGATTTCCAGAGGACAGATCTGAGACAAAGCTAGGCTTACTTGTCCTCTGGAAATGCCTCTCTGTTTCTACTGACTGTAGTAAGAGACTAAGATGATCTAAGATACAGAGTAGCAGAGAAGTGGAGCAACCAAAAGGGTTTAGGTTGGCAGGAGAGCTGCAAGGGGAGAAATAGCGGAGGGACAGCAGGCTCTGATCGCTTCTGATTCTTCTAGTAGAGAGACAGACATTCTAGTTATTCTGAGTATAATATTAAAAGACAGAAGAAGAGAGCAATTCACAGCTAGAAGTGATTTTTCTAAATCTTTACTGAATGTTAAAAAATATGTTTATAAGGACAGAAACCACAGAATAAGTACATCCTATGTTCCTACCCTTCATTCCTCCAGGTCACAAATTATTGGTCTCTAACTTTTGTGCATTGTCCTAGTAGCTGATATTTTCAGAGGATAAATAACTTGTGAGGAAGGAGAAGGGAAATGGAGAATGAAGAAGTTGAGACAAAAATATCACAGACTCCAAGAGATACGGAAAGTGAGCAGTGGTAGAGGAAAAGATGAAAGAGCAAAATAGAACTGTGAAGTGATCAAATTAATTTGATCAAGTTAATTTGCTTTTCAAACATGAATATGCATAGGATGCATGATATGTGTGTGCACATAAGAAGGACAAAATCATAGGAAGTAAAGTCCATTACCTTCCAGAACTGTATAAGTTGTGCACAAATATTTTCAGAGAGAGAGAACCAGTTCTTAAAACCTCGTGTTGGTGAAGGACCCCTAGTCTTGTTTGGCAACATATTACGTTGTTTAACCATCACTAATTGTTTTCTTTATAGCTAATATAAATCTCACTTGCTGCAGCTTAAACATATTCCTTCTTGTTCTATTCATTGTGGAAAAAGAGAAGCAGGACGTGCTTTTTGTCTTTACAAAAGCCTACTACGTATTTGAATAGTTATCATTCTAACTCTTAAGTGTTCCTTTCTCTAGATTTTACAGCCTTCACTTATTCAGGTGTATTTCCTAGACTGCTGTTATGCCTAGCTGTTTTCTATCTTTCTCAAATAATATGCTCAAAACTGCCCAGAAAACTTCATTTGAGGCCATCTCAGTTTCTGAGTGATGTGAAAATATGTACTTATGCTGACTGGCAGCACTCTTGTTTGTATGTCCTGGGGTAACGCTTACCTTATTTTTAATAGAAGACCACTATTGATTAATCTCTTTAAAATCTACTCTCATACCCAGATTTGTTTTCACAGTTCAGCATATCATTTCCTATCTTTTATGTGTGAAACTGACTGTTCCTGGCCAACTGTATCTTGCACTTCTTGTCATGTGGTTGCCTTATTTTTTTCTGACTCTCATCCTAATAGTGTATTTGCAGTTATAGCCACCTTGAGCTGATCAGAAAATGTAATAGGCATTTTCTCTATTCCTGCTACCTCTGTAAATACTGACTGGGCCCAGGACAAGCCCCTCTAACACCGCTTGACACTTACTTCAATAGTCAGCTGGCGTAATGACTCTCCAGCTACCCATTTCCACACACTTGTCTATCCACCTTTGAGTAGTTCCATCAGGAAGCAGTGATGCGTCTTACGCAACTTTTTTCAGTATGCCCAGTTCAGCCTCAGCTTTCATTTTTGGCTGCACTTCGTAATGAACATTGGTATTTGTACAGCTGCCTTCTATCTTCCTGGCTGGCTGAATAAGGGTCTGATTATTTTCCAACAACTTTTGTAATTACCCTTGAAGAAGTAAATTGCTATCTGCTATGTACAGTACATCTGTCATTATGAAAACTGTTACTTTCTTCATAATATTTCCATGTGGGCTTTAATTGGCAAGCTTTTGTAGCTTGGCAAAGATTTCATGAACTCTCTGTCTGTGCTCTGAAGAACAAAGAACAACTTTCAAAGGAAGAAAGACAAGGCTAACAAGTAGAGCTGCTACTCACTATAAAGGTGTCTCTCACTCGTAAAATGCTCAGGGTTTATGTTTTGTCTTTTTTAAAAGCTCTCTACTGGTGCATGACATTAGCAAAAATAGGGAAAACAGGCCTTTCTACCACACACTTTTCTCCCTGTCCTTTATTTGGTTAAAAAAGGAGGTGGAGAGCTCTCATGAGGCTACTTCATGTCCTTTCCTATACAAACTTTGTGTACCTTCAGAGTGTGTTGTTTGACATTGTTGGTTTGACTGGACGTTTCTGCTTGTGATGTTCAACGTCTGACTGCCTGCTCCTGCCTTGAAATAAAGTAACTTCTCTCAAAAAAAAAATTGTATTGAGAACAGTTTAGAAGAGAAATAACTGGAAGTGTATTAAAGCATAGATCTTTCAATAACACCTTATAACAAAGATTTGTTAGACAAGTATCCTGATTTAAAATCCTAAGTAGGTTTAAAAAGTAGAGTTGAAGAAAATTATGGTCATATATACACAGCATTGTACTTCATGAATAGTCTAATTAAAGGTCTTATTTGTCCATATACTAATCATAATGTGACAAGTCCTTACAGAACGCAACACCTTCCAATTTGATTCTCTGAAGTGCCTGATGTTAATTAAGCTTCTTAATTTTTTTTTTAATGGGTAAACAGAGATAAGATTTGCCCAGAATTTTTATGTGGCTTAATGTGAGAACTACAGATAAAAAAACTCTAATGTTGTGATTGTTAATACCCAGCTAAATCCATCAGAGTACATTTCCTTTTCCTGAAGTGGTAGCCTTGCATTAATTTGCTTTTTAGTTTACTATAGCAGTAAAAGTGGTAAAAATAGATTATTTTTTGAAGTATGTGAGAGTCTTTATTTTAGACACCATTTAGGCATTGCTTGTTTAGCAATCCATAATTTGCCATTTGCAACTATCTCCATTTACACTCTGCAACAGAATTAACGCTCTGCGTCAATGCTTGCTTGGGATTTAGGTGATTACGTTGGTGCAGGACTATAAAGGTGATCCTCAATCTGAGTCAGGTTTGAGAACAACAGAAATTGGTAGAGAAAATATGATGCTGTAGGCACCAGCTCTTTGATAAGGTATACGTGAGGGATTCTGACTGCTCTTAAGTGACTTCCAAAGTGACTTGTAAAGTCACTTTAGAAAAATGCAAGTTTATTGTCCCTCTTGAACAGGGACTTCAGATCAAATAACTTTATTCTACATGCAGTAAAACTAATTTTTACCTGATTTTTAGCTAATTCTTTTATTTGTTTCATTTGTTCCTTTGCATCCAATACCAAGTAGCAAAGTAACTGCGTAGTGCTCCAGATGTGGCCTTATTTTAGTGCTAAATATAATAATGCATATGTGATTTATGGGTTTCAACGTTGTATTGGAAACTTTTCTATCTAGAACATTCATTAAGTGTGAGAGATCATTATTAGCTGAAGTTCAGCTGGTGCTTATCAACATTTTCAGTGCTCTCTGTTCTTGAATTCTGCAAGAAGGGAGATACGTTTTGAAGGGAGGTAGTTGACTGGGGACTTGGTATAACCTGTTCACATTGATATGGATGAGGAGGTTTGCCAGTTTCAACAAATAGCAAATTGTCTTATGATTTCATGCTCCCACTATTCTCTTGGTAACAGAGAACTCTTGACTCATGATTCTGATCGGAAGGCCTGCCAACTATCTAAATGCAAAACAAAAGACTAGAACTACTTTCTTATGTTTCTTTAATTCCTGCAAATGTTGCAGATTTTTTCTCTATGCTTTTTAAGCAACACTTTCTTGACTTCCCTCCTTTGAAGCACTCACTTTAACTTCTTTCAAAAGTAATCACTCTTGAAACGTCACTTGCCCCATTTCTGCCTGCCATAGAATCTCCCTAGGTTTTGAAACCTAGGAAACTTAGTTTTGAAAACAATGGATAAGTAACTTTCTTTCTTTTTCTTTCTTTCTCTCTTTCTTTCTTTTTCTTTTTCTTTCTTTCTTTCTTTCTTTCTTTCTTTCTTTCTTTCTTTCTTTCTTTCTTTCTCTCTTTCTTTCTCTCTTTCTTTCTTTCTCTTTCTTTTTCTTGTGATGGTGGTGTTTTGGTTTGTTTATTTGAATCATGTATATGCACAGACAGATATTTTTGAAACAGTGTTGATTTTTCTGTTCTTCTCCTTGGTGAGATGAAGGGAACTGTGGTGCTTGCTAACAGAAGAGGTTATGCATAGAGACCAGACACAAAGGATTAACAAAGGCAAAGTGGAGGGCTAACATATGTTTTTCACTTACACTAAACTGATTGGCATACTAAAGATTACTCTCTATAGAAGCTGTGAAATCATTTCAAATTATAAGCGTACAAGAGTATTATAATTCCTCCTTCTCGACTGAGAGCAGAGGCTTAAACTTGGTTCCTTCTATTTTTCAAGAAACTCTCAGCAAGTTATAGAAAATCCTTTCATAGATCCCTTCCCTTCCCTTCCCTTCCCTTCCCTTCCCTTCCCTTCCCTTCCCTTCCCTTCCCTTCCCTTCCCTTCCCTTCCCTTCCCTTCCCTTCCCTTCCCTTCCCTTCCCTTCCCTTCCCTTCCCTTCCCTTCCCTTCCCTTCCCTTCCCTTCCCTTCCCTTCCCTTCCCTTCCCTTCCCTTCCCTTCCCTTCCCTTCCCTTCCCTTCCCTTCCCTTCCCTTCCCTTCCCTTCCCTCTACTTTTCTTTTCTTTCTGTTAGCATTTTGCCTAAAGCACTTAAAAATTCATCAATTCGTTGGAGGACAGGCAAGTAGCTGGAGAAACGCTACTAGGGTCTCCATCTGATAACCCTAGTAGGAGGTTTCAGCATTATTGCACTAGCCACCCCCTCTTGTGAATCAAACTTGAAGTGCAGGCTTAATTAAAGGGTCAAATTCTGTTTGGTTTCTGTTGAAAATTTAGGTTTGACTAAACTGAGCTTGTTTTAAATAATCATAGAGATTGGAATCTGGTTCAAGGTCTGCTCACTATAGAAAAGGGTATTAAAAGTTATTGGGTGGAGAATTAATACCTTCCCAATAGCCTTTGGCAGTGGCATTAGCATTCGTAAGTAAACACCAATAAAACTACAAATTTAGGCTCACTTTTCATCACTGTGTGGACACCACTTGCTGATGAGAAGTCACTGTGGAAATGAATAATAAGCAGGAACTGCCAAAATTTGTCTTCACTTGAATGGTGCCATGGTCCAATTTATACAGCTTCAGCAGTGGGAGACAAATGAGCAATGATCATTATTTATTCTGTCAGAAGCGATGGTGGTATGAATGGCTTTGTCCAAAATAATCAGAATATTGGCTAAAAGCCAAAGCAAAGAGCCATACATGGTGTTTTATGGATTTAGATAGTTGCATAGCTTCTGACTGTGAAAAAATCTGAAGTGAATGGATGGGATGGAAGGTGGAGAGGAAAAAAAATTTCTAATACTGTCTTTTGAGAAAACAAATAGCTGTGAGATCAGGCTTGCTAGTGCATGTATCTTTAAAATACAAACAGTAATATCTTTCTATACAAGAGATATCTTTCTATACAAGAGACATCTTTCTGTACTTATGGGGATCATACAGCACTTTAGAGACCTTTTGTCTGTATGAATCAAACACACTCCATTCCTAGACTGTGAATGGAATATCTGTCCCCAATCATGTCCTGTTCTTACTCCATTTCCAAGGTAGTGATTAAAGCATGAACGATAATCTGGAGCATGAAATGGTTTAATCCAGGTTTATTATGGTTAGCTGCTTTTCTTTCTAACTTAACTGTTCACGTTATCTAATGGGTTTGATACTTGGAAGTTGTATTGAAGCTCCCCACTGGACAAGCAAAGACATAATTTCTGATCCTGCAGTGCTGCTAGCTACCTGACAGATGGTACTATACAAGCCCTACATGCATTCTGAATTTTCTTCTCACCATAAGGCACCCAAAAGAAAAAGTAACACTATCCAGGCACTCTCAGTTGGAAGACTGGAAGTGAACACACTGAAATTTGAACTCCTTGCAAAGAACTACTCAAGTCCCATTGAATTGATCACTATTGCACTAGTTTCTGTCAGTTTATGTGGACTCATTTGGAAGTTTGGTTTCTTTTAACTATCCAAAAAGCTTACCAAAATAAGCATCACCTTTATTATATGGTAATCTAGTACAGGAGTTATTGATGCCCTATTCTGACAGAGTTCTTTACTTTGTGAAGATAGGGAAGTCTTCCAGTAGGAGTGTTATTCCCCCTGATTTAATTGGCATTATGAGGAAAGAATTTAAGCTCCCCAAATCTTCCCCAAATCCAGTGGATTTCTGAATAACCTTGGAGTTTATACATTGCAGCCATCCATGACCTCCCTTCCATCACCAGAGCTCTATAGAGGATCTCAGTTTGGGCAACCATTTAGGAAAGGTTCTGAGCAATTTTGATCCAGCCTGAGGCACTACACATTAACCAGTCTTGTGAACCTTGGAACTAATGATGCCTGATTTCCTACTTCATTAAACTTACTGTTTAGTGAAGTTCTCATTACTACTGTTCATTTTTAAAGTTTGTTAGATTTGCTATGTCCATATCTCTACAGAGTTGCAGATGAAGTTACTGAAGGGAGCTGTGTTTCCAATGGAATAGAAATAAAAGCAAATTATGAGCTATTTTCTTTGTTTTAAAAATCAAAGTCAATTGTAACAGGAGACAGACTTCACGAGCATCACACCCGCTGCATTGCAGAGATAATGTGAATGACAGCCATTGTGATATCACCTTGGGGAACAGCTCCAAACAGTCATTCTTTAACAGCTGTCTTATCTTCATGCTGTCTGATTTATACATTAATTAATTATATATGGCATAAATTGTAGCCCAGTAAAAATGGTTTGGGCTATTTTAGGACAGAGACCATGATTTTTTGCAATCGCTAATAAAGGCTGCAGGCTTTGTGTCAGCCTGACAGTACAGACTCAGGACTTGTCTGGGTTTGCCTTGGCCTAAGCTGGTTGTAGCTTGGTTAATGCTTACAGCTGGCCACCTCACTGGTACCTCACCTGGCTAGGCTTCAGCTCAGTGAATCCCTTGGAAAGCAAAGGACTGACAGACCCCTCAGTCCTTGTGCACATAACAGAAGCCCTTTGGGTAGGTGAAGCTGTTGTGCAGCTTTCAAACTTTCGGTAGGATCTGCTGAAGATGAATGAGACTGGGGTGAGAAAATTTATAAAAAAAATAGTCCTGAACTGACCCAATATCAAAGAAAATCCCTCTAATAATGTCCTCTGAGCAAGGACCTCAGGATGCTAAGGATGTGTTTTAACTCTACCCATCCCTATATACTGGAGGAAGACTGAAATGGTCATCCTTAGGACCCAGAGGTACACCTAAACAGTGAACATAACACCAGAGAGCAGACTGGTAATAGAATTTTATTTATTTATTTATTTGTATTTAAAAAAAAAAATCCAGCTGTACTATCAATGAAGCTTTTCTGTATTAATGAGATCATTTTGGATTGTTGGATTGCCAAAACAGCAATTGGAGTAACAATGAATTCTTTTTTCAATAGATAGATAGTATTCAGCACAATGATAGTATGCCCATAACAAGATTTTGAATGTAAAGAAATAACCCCAAACTACATTCGGTGCATTATATTTTGCTGAATTAATATAGCTGCATTTGCACTTATGGTACCAAAATTGTAAGTTATGCTTCTTAACTGTACAAACACATCAAATACACTACAGTAAAATGACAAGTCTTGCAACATATCTCGTCTGTTAAAGTACTAAAGAAATTTTAATTCCTTCTAGTTAAAGTGTGTTCTGATCCTAATGAGCTGACACACCACAAAGCTTGGTGGCTTGCCCTCCAATTAGTGGAAGACAGACACTATCCATGTCAAGGGCAAATTGGCCTTTTCCTACTCCTCTGTATTTCTCATCAAAGCTTCAATTTACTAGGCCTTTCAAACCTGAACTCCACTCTCCCTTACTTGAGTCGAGTGCTGAAATCCTCAACTTGGGCAGCTTGTGGGATGAGACTTGTAAACTCAGAAAAAAAAATTCTTTCCCCCTATATTATGAAATTTAGAAAGTGAGGTGTCCCAAGTGTATTCTCCAGTGTTTCATAACATGAGAGCCTAGATTTTCCTCCCTTCATCATGGCATTTCTTATGAGACTGGTAGAAATTTATCTGATTCTCTGTCAACAGTGGTGGAAACCGAGCTGCAAATTCAGCAATTACTAGGGATACTCAAATTCTCTTTCTCAATTTTCCACATTTTCACATATATACATCTTCATGATTCATTTCACAGAATCTTGCAAAGCATCTTTTCCTTTGCAAATCAGACTAAGAAGCCATTTTAAGATACCAAGAAATAGCACCGAGCTTGTTTCTTCATCGGTTTCTTTCTGAATAATGACGGAGACTTTCTGAAGTGTTTTCATACAATTCTCTTCATTTGATTTGCTATTGAGTCAACATATTATGTTCTGACGGCAAGCTTGCATTCCTGTGTACAGGATGCTTTTAAATTATCACAGGCACTAAAGAATGTAATGACTTATTATGCTCTGTTGTCTGCCTTTTGGTAGTATATGCGTTATTTATTGTACTCATGGTATTTAATTCTTTCTCACATCTGCCATGCTTTCATTGCCTTAATGGTCAAAGTAAATATTTTACATTACAGTACAAGTGGTAAAACATATTCCATAGTCAGAATGAAGTAAATAACCCAACACTGGATCTTTACTCTCTAATTTTTACACAACTGAGGTTTTTGTTGTTGTTGTTGTTGCTGTTTTGGTCTTAAATCTCAGGGCATCACTGTTCGAGTAAAATTCACCTCCAATTAAAAGCGGCCTAAGAGCCTTCTCCTTTTCCTTATAAAATATTCTTGTGTAACCAATTCCTCTATTTGGGGCATGCAAATCTCCTACATTATGAAATCAGTTTCTCTAATGATGCAGCTGGCATAAACAAAACCATAATTCACAGCCTGCAACAAAGTGAGAATTTTTTAACAGCCCTTCAACTTATTCTTTAAAGCAGTTCCAAGGTCATTGTACTATTGATAGATTTGCCCTAAACCAACAAACGTGTAGTAAAAGCCTGAGTACAACTATGTGATGGAAATGAAGTGCAAGGGGATGGAAAGGAGGGAACCACACCCTTTATAACAGTATTAAAATTATATTGAACTAGAACCGGACTTGTATCCCAGACAACAGCTACTTAGGAAAGAATTTCTTCAGAAGTCATCAATTTCCTTCTCCCCCAAAGAAGTTTAGCATTTTGGGGGAAACATCATTTGTGGTGTATAGCTTCAAATATAAAACAGATTTATTTGGCGTAGCATCTTAAGTAGGTGATATTTGCATGAGTATTCCCTTTTCTACTTTTTGCCAAGACAGAAAATAACATTAATCAGCTTTGTTAAAGTCACTCTGCTCCATTATTTCAGGTAGGAGGGCCCATGGGAAGACAAGGTTAGAACTCAACAGAAAGGAAGAAAAACTCAGGGAGCAGTAGGGAGGAAAAGAAAGGAAAGAAGGAAAAACATTAAAACCAGAGAAAATGAGAATAAAGGAATCAAAGTATAGAGATCCTGATCAGCAGCGGTGTTCAGGTAAATGATTAATTTTAAGCCCTTTAAGGCTTTAAATGTTCATTTGCAAGCTTTGATTTGCAAATGAACATGTGCTAATATCAACCTACAACTGAGTTCACCAAAATTTAACCATCCTTTGGTATTTGCCATTCCAAGTCTATCCAAGCCTGCTATTAGGCTTGGTTTCCCCTCCTGGTTTGTATACCACTTACCATTTCAGCCATACTGAGGGAGAGAACTCCCTCAAGCTCTGCTAGTAACTTTATCCAACTCTTTCTTTTACGAGCTTTGCTTTCAACCTCCTGTCTGTCCTTTACATTGGTAGGCAGAACCTTGGACTGTGAATAATAATGTTACTTCAGGGATCTTCTGTTATTATACCCTAAAACTGCATTGATATCTATTAAATCTCAGTTTGAATTTTCCTCACTGATATTTGGATATAATAGTGAGAGACCACTTAGCAATGTCCCTGATAGACTTAGAAGAGTCCTGCAGTGGATGTCTAGGCATAAATTGGCAGTGGTGCGGAGGGAGTAACTGAAGACATGTGGTAAGCTTCGACAATGGTCAAATGATGAAAACAACTGAAATGACATTGAGCAATTGTTGTAGGTACTGTGAAATGATCGGCACAATTTCTAAAAAGGGAGGAACGAAAGGCAGAGGCCCTGTAAGAGCAGAAATTTATTGTGTATTTCATTGCATGCACGGGCAGACCAGCTGGATGTGGTAGTCTGTCTTAAAACACAGGAGCCAGATTTCCTGAGGTGAAGAGGTGTCAAAGGATGAACACAATCAACCAGAGCAACAGTCTCACAGGGGACTAATCTGCATTATAGGCACTTTGAAAATATGATCTTAAGTTTTAAGTAAATAGCTACCTGTTTCCTAATGAAGTAGGCAAAAACAAACAACCAAAAAACAACAAACAAACAAACTAAAAACACACACAGAAAAAAGCACCTGAGTCTATCGAATTCTGAATACATTTTCTAGAAATTACTTTTGTACATTTGTACATACTGTAACATTTTTTGTGCATGGAGAAGCTTAATGAACAGAAATATTTTTTAATTTTAGACATTTTTAAGCTAGTGTTATGTGTGTGATGCTGTTGCACTTTCTTAGACTGCACATATTATTTATTAACATACTTAAGGTAGACGTAGAACCACAGATAAAAAACTGATGCTGGTATTTTGAATTTGATGTGCATACCACTTTAAAATTAAGCTCATTAAAGATAATAGAATGATCCATCGGTAGGCCTTCAGCTGCAGACCTAGAGGTGACAGGCCATTTGGTGAACAATTTACTGAGTGTCTCACTCCCCCCTCCTTCTTAACCATGGGCATTGCAAGTTCATTCTATTAACCTTAATAGGTTTGCTCTCAAAGTGTTTTACTCTGAAGATTTAAACGTGAACTCTATCATATGTCAGCCTGCAGCTAACCTAAGCAACAAAACTAAAAGAAGATGCAATATATTTATCTATGTACATATTTGGTATGTATGCCCTGTATTTGCAGGTCCTAATACAAGAAATAGCATTTCATGCACACGGAGAAAGGATGTACATGATGTTCTTCGCTGTAGGTGTTTCATTGTTCCACACGGTCTCTCAGGAATTTTTCTTCCTCTCAATTAAAGACGCATTAACAGCAGGCATCCCACTCCAGCTAGCAAGTGCCTTTGCATGCACTTGCTGAAAAAGGTTGTGCAAGTGCGAGAAGCTTGTTTTCCTCACGCAACAACTCCAGCAGATGTGTCTGAGGGCTGCCCTCTCCCCAGCAGGGCGTTCTTCTCTCTCTCCCTGGGACCCTAAGACAGAATTAGCAGGCAAGTCATAACAGCTTTAGCATTTCAGTTGAGGGCAAGCTTAGGCAACTTTGCTCAGACTAATGGGATGGAATAGCAGCCATCATCTTTTCTCTATTACCGCCTTTTAAACTGCTCATCTTAGCATCGCCACCACCTTTATGGAACCTAACAAAGCCACTGAAGCGGCTGGGAGCCTTCCATCATTTCCATCCCAGAGATCCCTCAGAGTGGTTCCCCCTCGCAATGATGCTCTCCCTGACCAACATAGCTCCTTGCAGGACTCAACATTTCTTCCCTTATTTTGATGACTTAAAGCAGTGGCTCAAACAGGTAAACACAACTGTAAATGTCAGCCATCAGTGGCCCCACTTTTCATCATCTTGGCAGTCAGCACCACAGACAACACTTCGTGGGCCTTGGCCAAACTTAGCCCAGCCAAGACAGAAACAACATGAATGATTTGTGAGGAACTAGCCCTGTTTTTATTCACCTTCTGATCTTCACAGCTTTAGGTTCATGCTGACCTCCCTGCAGGCAAAGGTTTCCTCTCTGCAGCTTCAGAAGACCACCTCCTTCCTTGGGAGAGGGGTGAGAATCAGATAGACCGTCATGAGAAACTATTGCAACGTATTTTCTCTTACTCTGAATGCAGTTGCACATGCCAGAGAAGCAGGAAAGAATTCATCACACTTCAACACCCCATGCCATCCCATTTGTTCTTACATCAGGTCCAAATGCATGCCATTGATTTTCTAGATGCTGCCTCATTGTGTCACCTACTGAGAGCTATGCTTGCAGGAGTAGTGCAGGTCCCAAGAGTCAGGGGAAAGATACTGAGAATGAAAAACACATGCATTTTTGCGTGCTGTGGAATGCACTTAAATAAGAAATTAGAATTTGCTGAAGACACGGTCCTGAGAAGGAAATGCAGCATGATTCTCCACATTGACTCTCCTACTCTGAGAAGACAAATTACTTTAGAGCAAGAGTTGCTGTATTCGCCAGACAAAACAATACATTCCCTCCCATCAGAAAACAGTGCAGCATTTCTCTGGATTGGTCTTATTTTTTAAGTCTTGTTGTGCTGTCAGGACATGTACTGGGTCTGGCTGAGGTGGCGATGACCTTCCCCACAGCAGCCAGTATCATGCTGTGCTCCGCACTTGTAGCTAGCACAGCCCTGATATCACACCAATGTTCTGTCTGTTGCTGAGCTGTTGCTGTGCTGGCACAGCATCAGGACTCCCTCTAACCACCCCTAAAGGCCACCGGGCTGGGGGTGGGCAAGAGGTGGGCAGGGGACATCACCAGGGCAGCTGACCTACACCGCCCCAAGGGATGTTCCATGCCATGTGGTGTCACACTCAGCAATAAAAAGTGGGGCAGGGGAAGGAGGGGGAACAAGAGGGGGCCTCTTGTTATGAAAACATCTGTCCTCCTGAACAACCACTATGCACATTTAGGCCCTGCTTCCCAAAATGTGGCTGAACATTGCATATGGGAAATAGAAAATAATTGTTAAATGGCCTCCTCAGTTTTTGTTTTCTCTAATTAAATCGTCCTTATCTTAACTCATGAGCCTTTTTTTTTTTTTCATCATTTTTTCTCCCCCTGTTCTTTTGAGGAGAGCGGTGTGGTGGAGTCCATCTAGCCATCAGTGTGAAACCACCACAGGACATCACACTGAAGGCCTCTCAGAAACTTCTGGCTGGGTTGGTCAAGCAGCTTGCCTAACAGCTCAGCAAACTGTGTAGCCTCCAGACTCCAAGAAGCCAAGTATATAGTCTTATCTATCAGATTGCACAGTTCCCGCTTACTGTTGTCCACAGTGACTTGATAGCAGCTGATGTGATGAGAATTCCTTATTTCTAAAAGCTATCACTTCAATACACAATTATCTTTCCACAGTTTACCTTCCGTCTGACAGAACATTGCTCATGTTCTTAATGAATATTCTCCTCAATTTTTATAAAACTGATTGATAAACAAAAGCTATTCTATCTGTTCACTAGTAACACAGATTAACTTGTATTTATCTGTTGATCTCAGGTTGATTGGGTATACTTCACTGATGCCACTATACAGATGAAAAAACAAAGGCATAGTATGCTCCAAAACAGATCTATAAAAGTTATGTTAGTTGCTCAGTCAGTATATAAATTTCAGGGTATAGATCCATGTGGTTTGATTCTGTCTACAAGTGTCTGTAGTAGCGCACGGATTAAAACTCAGGTCTACTGTTCTCAATGTTCTGCCTGGTGAGTCACATAATTATGATACCACAATTTTCTTCTGCTTTACTGTATGACCTAAAATAATCCAGAAGGTTGATCTCCAGCCTGCTCTGCATCACATAGAAACAGACTACACTTTATACATATATACATATATATTTACTGTATTCTGATCTCTTAAGGACTTGAAGAGAAAAAAAAAAGTGAAGTTGGCTCTAATAATTGTTCCAGTAGCTGGACTCGAAGAGTGTATGTGTTAGATTTGGTCTGGCCATATATGCTGGTGACTCTTTGCACATCTTTTTTTTTTTTTTTCTTTTTTTCTCCTCAGTGATCGTACCGTTCAAATTGGTGTTTGAGTTTTAAGCAGGTTGTGGGGACTTAAATTGTTGGCACAGGAGAAATGCAAGGATATAATGTCTATAATAAAGCATCCCATTTATCTACTGATGCCTGCATTTTTTGAATTATAAAGCACTTAGGAATGTTCAGACAATCAGATAGCTGAGCTAGCTAAACATCCTCAGCCTTATTATTCTGCATAAATACTGGAATGGGTACCAGAATAAACTGTCCCAGCCTGCTAGTTTTAACTTTGGGTTAATTTTAATCTAAAGTTAAGCTGTGGAAGGAAGGAGAAAAGATTCCTAATGTTTACACATTGCACAAATCCTGATTGCCAACTTGTACAAACTATTCTGGGTTAGCAATGAAGTTGGAATAGCAGGAGGAACACCAACAGAAAGGTTTCCTACTTACAAGTAGCTCTTTTCATACATCACCAAGAGAAACTTCTGAAGGTACCTGGGTAGTTTTGATTCCACATACTTTCAAATGAAAAGGCTGCTGATACCTGTTGCCAGTTAGCGAAATCTGCCATCATTTTTAAACAGTGCCCAAAGTACTTTCATGCCAAGCATAGAGATATGATTCCTACTCTGACAAAGGATGGCCGAAGGGAAGGGACAAAAACCAGAGCATTAAATGGTGATGTCTGGCATTATCAGACCAATATGACTTTAGTATGGGGAGGGGCTTTATGTCATTAATGCTGGAGACAGATTCTCTCATTTTATTGAACAAAGTCCTCTAATACCTCTAGAGCTTCCAGCCTCAACACTAGATTGGGCTCCTTGAAAGGAGGAAAGAAAATTCTGAAAGCAATTAATGCTACTGTAAGTTAGCCTGGGCCATATATCAGAACTGGGATATAAAGAGAATGATCATTCTGAAGAAGCACGGCAAACCTTGTAGGCTTTAGCCCTGTTGTATACATCCCATTTAAATCCCCCTGCAATTAATGTTGAATACCCTCTACTTTCCTTGCTAAGTCTCAGGAGATGTTCTGAGTAAATAAAAGCTACCACCCTCCTACGCGCCCTTTAACTCTTCCCATCTGAGCAGTTTTAGTCATGCTGAAGGGCAGTGCTAGACATGTCATAAGCGTGCTTTATAAAAGCTGGCCAACCTACTGCTTCTCTGAATAACTTTCTTAAAGAAGATGAAGCTATCCGGAGCCTGATAAGAATAATGTATACATATATTTTTATACATGTTTTGTGTATATATAAATGCGATACTATATATATATAAAGAAAACATAAAAAAATACATACATAAACTGCAGTTTCTCAATATAGGGAGCAATCATTCAGTCAGTACAAAAATAAGAGAAAATATATCAGGTGAGAGCCCTGACTGGCTGGCTAGTTACTAAAGGAGGTTTAAAAGGTCTGAACACTTCCTCAACCTTTCCTGCCAATCATTCAGAAACTTCCTCTGTCAAACAGCCCCATCTGTCACTCAGGAACTTCATCTGCTTGCCTGTTTATTTTTGCACTTAGGGTTGAGGTCACTTGCCATCCCTTTAAGTAATCAGAGGAGACAGCAGTAATCAAAAGCACAAGATCAGTACTTCTGGGTTGTCTTTCTTGCATAGCCTATCTGTATATCCTTCTGCAAACATTGCAAAGTAAAGTAGGCATATACAAAGACACAAAGAGAGGAAAAGAACAGGGGAGAATGATTTTTATTTTTTATCTATTTTGAGATCCAGCTAGAAAAGAGGAAAGAAATATTGCTGAATCTTATATGCTACCTGGAAAAACAGGTGTAACATTTTTTTTTACTGGGGAATTTCCCATGCATGACAGGAAAAACTGATGCTAGTTCATCAAATAGTAGCCTTTCTCAGGAAAATTAAACTGATACCCCAGTACAGAGTGAAAGTGCAAAAGGCAGATGAAAGTGTGTATTTTTCAGCAATGTAAATCAGCCTCCTGATGGTTTGTTGTTCTTGAGGGATTTTCTGCAAAAGAAAATGCCAGGCTGGGTGGAGCTATTCATTTTGCTTATTTGAAACTTCCTACACTTTATATGATTGTTAGGCTCTGCTGAAAAGTATTAAATAGTGGTCAGGTTCTGCCTTAGAGATCTGTGCAATTCAGCACTGACAGAAGCTATTCCTGTACAGTTGACTCTTAAAAAGAGCTTTGTACTGTGGATGAGAGATTCATACTTTAAAGAAAGGGCACTGAAAGAAAGCCAGAGTTATCAAGAAGAGGGACGAGCATCTGACATGTTTGCCCCTTGCCTACTTGCACAGTAGGCAGGCATTTTGCCTTGCCTTACAGACTGTTGAACATTTTGAAAGGATTTCAAGGATCCCAGTACCAGCCTGCTCTCTCAAGACTGATTTCTCCTTGTAATGCTATTGTTGTTATGAATCATGCATTACTGTGATTAGCAGAGAGAGGTGCGATTACTTTTTTTGCAGTAGCTGGCAAAGGATTGCCCGGAACACCTTTTTCTGATAGAGCAGAAAAAGAATCTCATCAGATATGAAGAGAGCAGAGATTGAAATTGCTAAAATTTCCATTAAAAAAAAAAATGTTGAAAGAGCGTAAAGGAGAACATGAGATAGAAGCCTTGTAACTGAACACTACAAGAAATGGACCCCTGACTAGGATGGACCTTCACTCTGAGCAAGTACGGCTGTCCTCACATATAAGAAGCCACTGCCACTTATCAGCAACTACTTGCATTAGAAACAAAAAACAGAACAATTTTATTTAAAAAAAAAAATTATAGAAAGACTGAGAAAATAGAAAAATAAGCTATATTGGAGAAGGTTTAATAATTTTACCTAGTGGTGGGAAAACACTTGGCAAAATTGAAGGTTTTCCTTCTCGTTTTTTAACGAGCAGAAGAGGAGACAGTTAATTAAGAGGGTGAAAGCATGGGCTATCTGCATGGTGGTCCTCACGTGGCTAGCTTCCTGGGAGAGAGAGCGCAAGCTTCTTCTTCTTTATGCTGATTGTTCTTAACCTGTTTAAAGAAAGATGCTGAGATAATGTCAAAGTTCTGTTCAATATCCTCTGAAATACAAGTTCTCAGTGTGGGGGGAAGAAAACTTTCACGTGAGACAAAAGTAAAATATTTTCAAATTCTATAGTGTAAGCAGTGATAATCTTGATATCCTTTTATCTTTTCCTTGTGTTTCCCAGTAACTTCTCATCTCTCTCATTGCCAAGACATGAATGTTTCCAAAACTTCTGAATTGCTTATGATATTTGTGGTCTAAAATTGCTTGTAATCTCTCATAGGTGGAGGCCAGCTTATTTGAAAGAGCCAAAGCAAAGGCTTAGTGCTTGCACTGTTCAGATCAAACATGCACCTACCAGGTAGCATAAACGCGGCCCAGCCCTATCCAAAAACTAAAGTTACTGCAATCCTGTTGATTTGGCTGTGAATCTCAGGCAATCCTGTTGATTTGGCTGTGAATCTCAGACTAACAGTGTGGACTGTGCATGGGGATGACATGTTGGTCACACATTCCCCCCGTTAGGCTGGAAACCTCAACTGCGTGCTGCCTTTTTGCAGACATCTCTCAAAGCAGTCCTCATCCTCCTGTCTTATCCTACCCTCCAAGTGCCTCAAATGGAGAGCACGATGGAGAAAGCGACCTGCTGGCTCCTGTGAGGGACTCAGAGGAATAGCCACCGCAGAACCTCTCGGGTATTCGAATGCTGTTTCGGGGGAGGGGGGCGAAAACAAACCGGCGAACTGCAGGACAGGGAACCATCGCTGTCAGCCGGGAGCCATGAGTTATGCTCCTTTGCTGCCCTCTGCTGCAGGGCCCAGCATAATTCCCCTGAACTGGCGAAGTAGCTGGAGTTTGAAATGAAAGCTGGGGCTGCCAGCCCAGGAACCTGGGGAGAGCTCAGAGACAGCAAAGGGGAGGTGGAAGATAATCTCGATGCCCTGTACCATGAGAAATGGTGTTTGTTAAAGATAAAAGTCCCTCGTGGAAATCAAGGCAGGGATACCAGCAAAATCGAACACTATTCTGGAAGGTGGAAACACATCAGTCACATTCTGGGGGCCTCAAATTGGGACCTTCACGCTCCTTGCACAAGCTTGAATTTAATGAGCGTTATGTAGTTTAGGGCTGAAGATGATTTATTTTCTAGTTAAAAGTCTGTAAGCAGCTAGAAATTATCTCTATAACAAGTTTTGTGACTATATTACAACAAAATAATTTAAATTCAGACTTAAACTGTGACTGTAAATGTCACACTATTCTGCTAAGGGCTTGGGAACTAGGAACAAAAGATAAATACGGAAAACAAATACAGTCTGTGCTATTTTTACTGTTCAGACTTTGTGCAGGGAGAAGAGGGCTAAGCTAGTACCTGAAACAACAGCAATAAAGCCATATTATTATTACTGCAGCCAGTTTGTAAGCCTCCAAAGCGACACTCTCCTGGATTCCTGATGCAGAAGCCGGCTGGCAGCAGCATATGGGCTGTACACACGATGCTGAGCTCTTGCTGCAGCTGAGGTTCAGAGCTGCAATTTTATATATATATATATATATATATTTTTTTTTTTTTTTTCAGTTTCCACGGTTTACTCTACCGGGCTGAAATGTATTAAGGACTGTTCTTTTGACTGAAGTATTCATTACAGGATCTGAAACCAGAACACTTTTAGCAGGGACTGCAAATGTTTTCTTTCAAATGACGGCGCCCATCACTCTCTGCCCTGTGTAACCCCTCTCTGTACTAGATAAAGCTTAATAAAAATGAAGTCTCTGCGGCTGCATTTACAAAAAAAAAAGGGGCAAAAAGCCCAACGCCGCACAGCCCCTCATGTCGGGGCCGCTCTTTCTCTCTCCTGGAGGGGGGTCAGGACGGGGTTTTTCAGCTGCTGGAAACCTCTCGGGGGCGGCAAGGGAGCCTCGCAGAGCAAACCCCGGTTGCCCACAGGCCCCATAAACCCCACACACCCCAGAGCACCCAGAGGCCCCAATGGCGGCCGCTGCCCGCCCCGCCTTCCCGGCGCCGAACCAACCGCCGGGTGGCAGATGGCGGCTGAGGGCCTCCCCGCCCCGGCCGTGCCTGCGGGAGAAGCCGCTCCCCGAGCCTCGGAGGGGGGCCATGGAGCGTGTGTTCACGCCGCTGGACTGCCTCCTGCCCGCCGGTATGGTACCGATACCGAGCCCGGCCGGCACCCCACCGCCGGAGCGGGGCGCCGAGGCCCCGCCATGCCGCCGCCTCCCGCCCCATGGCCGCGGCGACGCAGTTCCACCCCCCGCCGGCCCGAGCTGGGCTTAAAGCAAATTTGTCGCTCTGCGAGTTCAGCGGGGCTGTTTTGCTGCCCAATTAGACCCTCGTAAACAGGCTGTCTGCATTGGTACCGTACTATAAAATGATTTTAAAGCTGCTGAAGGGTATTGGGGCACGGCAGCTGGGTTTTGGTCTGATGTTGCTCGTGTCTGGTCTGTGCTGGTACAGAAACTGAAGCTGCCATGCGGGGGTATGGGTTATTTGCTACTAAGCTCTGAAGTAAAGGAAGGCTTTAACAGAATGTATGCTTTTAGTGATTCAGTATGCTTTTACAACCAGCAGCTTAGCAGAGTGCATGTTTAAACACTTTCCATCTTTTTAATTGTGCTTTGCTCTAATGTTTAAAGGCTTCTTCAAGGGCATGTTCAAAGTTAGTAGCAGGTGAATTAGTAACAGGTAAAGCAGTACTCAAAATATTCCTGCTGGAAACATGGATTTAACTCGCCGTGCCTGTGTGTTTTTGAGATGTGTGATTGCTTGAGGTAGAATGGGAACAGGCATGGAGCAGAGATTTCAGAGGGCTACCTTTGATTCAGTGCAGTGTGATGTTGTCTTGTGTGAAATGAGGATTAACTGCTTAATAAAAACAGATAGTAAGGTTGAGACAAAAATAATACGTTAAGAATTTATCCCTGTGGAAGAATAGGCATTTATTTATATTCCAAGATACTTGCTTTTGTTAGGTGTTTGTATGATATTAGGGCTAGCGCACATCCCCAGTTTCCTGGAATTGTTCTTTTTTTTTCTTTTTTTTTTTCCTTTTTTATGTGTGATTGGAGCTGAAGACTTGGGATATCTATTCACAGTTTTCAGATGACCCACAGCCTTGTCAGAGCAGAGCCTTCAGCTGGGCCACAAGAAATGTGCTGCTTCTGAAGAAATGGCTGCTACAAGCATGCAGATCTACTCGGTTACGCAGGGTAGTGTGCCTATGAAATTCACAGTATCTGGAGCCTCATCATCATTACAAGCATGTATTACCAGGGTTTCAGATTGGTTTAGCCTGCTCAAAGTATGTGAGGCTGAGCAGACTTATTTGGCAATTCAACAGGTTTAAAATACTGGTATCCTACTTAGGGAGCTCAGAAATAGAGTTTTCAGAACTGGGTAGGTAAAATGGGGCTCCAGAAGCCTTCTTGAAAAAGTACTGGCAGTTCTGGCAGTTCCATCTCCTTGCCTCAGTGGGGCGTGTATTTATGTGTCCAGATAATAGAAAGCTAATCTGTGTAGAGTGTGACACTTCTTAGAGGCCAGCTGTGAGGTTATGGAATAGAGCTCTTGCAAGGACATCCAAGTACTAGGACTTTGTCCCCTTGTCTTCAATAACATAAAAGTATAGCAATGTATGTGATGTTTCTGGTCACTTTCTAAAATCCTGTGCAAATACAGTGGCATACTATGGTGGGGAGAGTGTGAAATATTTGCATTCAGTGTTTGGAGGATATCAGTTATTTTACTTCTGTTTTTGACGGTGTTCAGAAATAACAATGCTCATAATTGTACTAGAATAAAACACAGGTTAGGAATCTAGTATTAGGATTGATAATTTGAATTAGAATTACAGGGCCATGTGCTGTTTGGTAACTTTAACTAGTGTAGCTCTTATTTAGTTGTTAGACAGTATGTTGCCCTATATGGCACCTGACTGAGGTCCAAGTAGCAGAAATTTGGAACTGCTATGCTTAACTAATATGCTCAGAGACTTTGAACATTATTCAGTCAAACAGCTGGAGCACAGTTGAAAATCCCCATGCTACAGCCAGAAAACTGCTCTGTGAACTTCAGAACTGTGTTGATTTGCTTTACATAGTTTAGAATGGATAACAAGGTGTAATTTAAAAGTGGGATTGAGCTCTGAATTTGAGTATTGCATACTGAAACAAATATGCATTTCTTTCTTCATGAAATGAGATTGTGAAGAGGCTCAAAGAAGTCCGCTCTGAAGTTCTGTACCCTGCTGTGAAAGGGTCAGATGGAAGCCACATTGGGTGAAGCTGTGATGAAGCTGTTGTAGAAAACTCATAAGAGATGACGTCACGCTACGGCCTGTGAATCCTTGCAGGAGTAGCTTTCTTTCTTCTGTAGCATCCTTTGAAAGACTGTTTCCTTCTGCTGTTGATGCCCTTGTCTTGCACTGTTACTTCCTGCTGCTTGTCCCAGACTATGCTGCAGGCACCTCTGCAGAGAGAAAAGTATTTCTTTTTTTTTTATACCATGAACTTTAGGAGCTGCGTATACTATGCTTGTGACCGCTTAACAGTAGAAGTGCCGTAGCATCCTCTGAGAAGGTTGCCTGTGAATACAACTTGAAAATTTTCAGGGGTGCACAATGCCAGATTTCTAAGCTGGCTTTTCTCACAGGGAGCATTTTGTATTGCATACCATGGTGTGACCTGGTTTCTCACTCATTTCTGGATGTGATTCATCATTTTGTTAGCCTTGCACAGACTTGAAAATGTAGCTCACTATTGGTTGTATCAAGTGGAGTGGTGCAGAAAGGTACTTTTCTCTGGTTATAATCCAACAGCTCCCAACAGTAGGGTCTTGTTTTGTTGAAGAGGAGGGACTGCCAAGCAGAGGCACTTCTGGTCCTTCTGGTGTGTTTTGTGCCATGCAGAGCGCTCACTGGAGTACATGCTCCCTGGACTGACAGGGAGCATGTGCTGCATGGGACAGCTGGTTGCCCCCATTCCTCCCTGCCCCAAGTCCTGTGACCAAGTGCACTCATGAGCTATACTGCATCGAGAGCTAGTGGTTAAGATTTGGTTTGAAATCTGAAATAGGCAGTACACCTCTGACAAGAGGTGTTTCCTCACCTTTCTCAAGCTTTAGGAGGCTTTATGATTTCTTCAAGACAGCTTCTTTACATATATCTGGACTGATCGGAAAGTTTGCATTTAACCTTGAAATTTGTTCATTTGGTCCTCGTTTCAAGGACCAGTGAGATATACATGTAACTGCATGAGATATGGTGGTTTTGGGTATCACTCAGAAATATTAAATGGTTAGAAATCAGGACTTACCTGAATACCAGGAGGAGGTATGCATGAATGCATCAATGGAGGTAGATGAAGAGAGAAATATTTAGAGAAAAACCTCGATGGAAGTGGTGGGAATGCAAAGTATGCATCTATGCTGCTGCAATTTTTGCTTGGGAGGCCCAGTGATGATTAATATTGAGTAACTATGTGCTCTGCTACTCTGTTACGATAACAGCACAGCTCCTAAAGAGAGATGGAGAAGGCAGTTTCTGACACTGGTCCTGAGAGAAGATGTGAGGTCAGCTGCAGACAGTAAATGCCTCTTGATAATCAGCAGTGAAAATGTCTTTTGCCTTTTTCTTCTGCCTGTGATTATGGAAATGTGACTTTTGTACATCCTTTCCCAAAGTACAGGAATGCATCAAGAAATTATTCAATGTTGTAGATTTCATCTCATGGATAGAATATTCTGGTTAGCTATTACGTGAAACTGAATTGTTTGTCAGTGTGCCAGTGCCATCCGGAATCAAATCCAGTTATGCTGCTCTAGGCTTGCTCCTGATTTTCAGAGAGTATCACTGGGTGATCTGCCTGTAGATTCAACTTTATTTTGTAACTGAGTTGTCCTCGTTTTTATCCTTCCAATGTTCTTGAACTGTAGTTACCTCTCACTTAAGCAAGGTCATCTATGTGTCGTGAGAGACAGAGCCACAGCCAGTAGGACAAAGGCTGTACCAGAATTATGTGGAAATAGATAGTTGTCTCTTTGTGCAAAGGGACTATAAAATTCTTCATTGAATTTAACAGAAGGAGAACAAGAGGAAGCAACAATACACTCTGAATGCTCTTCCATCATTCCTCAAGCTTAATTGTCTTTTGCTTTACTATATGTCGTCTTTTGGAAGTGTTTCTGACTGTAGGCAAGTTACCTCTGAAAGGTTTATAACACTGGATTCCTTTCTAAATGCCTGGGGTTTGAACTCCTCCTTTGAAGTTCCTTTTCCTTTCACACTGAGGACTGAAAGTTACTTGTAAAGCAGGGATGTGTTTGCCATGCACCGAATGACCTCCAGCCCAGTATAAGCATCGGTAACCATCAAAATGCTCCTTCACTGGAGTTGTGCGTGGCCTCTTTAACGTGCTGTCTTGCAGTTTAATATATAAAATCCTGTGGAAGGAAATCAGCCTCTTTTTTAGCTGTTGAACATTGAAGGCATATTGAACATGGCGGAACCCCAGGTTAGCTTCATAATTCTGTGGGTTTTGTGCTGCTGCCATTGGGTCAGACTAGTGAAGTTTTTAGGCAATTCAGATCATTCAAAAGCTGTGACTGAGTCCACGAAAGTTGGAAAATGTTACCAGGGATGTTAGTCCTTTAAGTCTATTTCAGGAATCCCTCAAATTAGCAAGCACTTCCAGATGGCTATTGCATCATTCTAGCTTTTTAGTCGAAGCCATTTTAAGACACTGTTAAATGTGCGTGGTGCTGACCTGCTCCGGTTCCTCACTGCCTGTGAGGATTAACACCCTGCATTTGGGAGAGTTAGTGGGGATGCCTCAGCTTGTTCTTGAGGCAGCTCTAAGCACTCAGCCTCAGCCCCTGCTGTTTCCTAATCCACTGTGCTGGATCAGCAGTTGTTCTGTAGGCTAATTGTGGTATAGATTACTGACAGGTGCACTTACAGGTGGGGTGGTACAGAAGGCACTTAGCAGACAACATCACTGTTAGCCTCACCACTTTCTACTGGATGGTTGCTTTCACCTAACGTTTGATTTTGGAGTTCTTTAGTTCTTTACCTTTTTGGTTATGTTTTTGGTTTGTCTTTAATGCTTTGTATGCAGATGTATTGTTTGGAATAGGGCAGCAAACTATCTTTAACCATTTGAGCTAGGAGGAAGATGAATGTACATTTACTTACTTTGGTAAACATGTTTGTGTGCCTACACATAGTCCTCTTGAAATAATTTGGCATCCAAGCCAGTTGCTGTCTGTGTGGATGGCAGAATTCTTACCTTGTGTAGTGCAAATGCATCGATAGTTCCATATCTTGCAATCACTAACAGAGAATAGCTGACTTTCTGTTGGATGGGAATGTAATGATGGAGGGGCTGAAGTCATGTTAAAAAACAAAAGTGTAAGACCAGTAATGATGTTACTGGAGCTTTTTAAACAAAAACTCATGCTCATTACAGCTTGTTCAGATAGTAAAGCACCTAGGACCTTCCAAAAGGAATTTATTTGGTATTTTCTGTAAGCTGAGGACTTCAAAATCAGCTTATATTGAGTTTTGTGAGGAGTTACATAGGTATAGCAGATTGAGGCTTAAAGCTAAGAAATAGGCTAGCTGGCATTTTATCATACCCTGTAGTATATATTTCTTTTATTATTTTTTCCCCTGTGATTTAACAAATTGAATAAGGAGGTGGGAAATATTCTGTACTTCAAAGATCTTCATGTTGTTTGTATCCAATTAAACATGTGCAGGACTGCTGGAAACCATGTAAAGATGTTCAAAGAGCAAAATATTAAGAAGGGATCAGAAGAGGAAGGAAACAGAGGACTCCATTTTCGTTCTATTCATTACTGAATTTTACTTGCGTGTCTCTGTTCAGCTCTTAAGATACTTTATCACTTTCACAGCAATGTTAGTATTGCATTATATCTCAAAACTGTGTATGGGTATTTAAGTTAGTTTTACTTTCTGGAAGTGGAGACAGGAGGCTTTTTTCTCTTTTTTTGTGTTTGCAGAGCTCATCCAAGTCTGATTTATAGAGAAGCTGAATATGAAGCAAGTAAATGAGGAAGTTTATTTACATAGGAGAAAACATAATACGTGTAGGTTTCAGATGTTTCAAGATCCAAAATAAAAAACTCCAGACATACTTGTGGATCTGCTTTAGATCTGAATATCTGAAGGCATTAATCAAATCTATGTGGAAAACAGCTGCATCTAGAAGAAAACCTAGAATCAATGTCTTAAAAAAAAAAAAAAAAAGCAAAGAAACCACCTGAAAAACAGTAAATGGCTAGCAGCTTTTTAGCATAAGCTGGTTTTCAGCAGCTTTCATGTCTAGTGATTTTTAGATTTGGATTTAATGTTAGGCCCCTTAAGAACAGTGCTGTTAACTAGTGTCTTAGTTCTGGAAAATGACTAGCTAGAAATCCAAAAATTTTTTTCTTGTGTAACATAACAAAAACCACTTATGCTGAGCTCAGAGTGCTGTAGATGAATAGCATGGATAAAAGCAGAGGAGAGGAAAACAAAACACAGGTAGTGTATCTTATCCAGAACAAAATATTGTAAATCAACAAGAGAGACCTCTCATGGACACACCTGCATGTTGGCACGTTGTGCAATATTCCCCACCTCTGATATCTACAAAGAGAGGTAAGTTTTTAGTGTGTCTAGGACATTAACCGATCTGATCTGTTGCCAAATAATTTGAAGATTGAACTGTCCGTCAGCTGTCCTTCCACCAAAGTGACTATACTTGATCACACCGAAGGATAAACAAACAGTTCTTAAGACTCGGGTTTAAAGTGCTCTGTAAATTATAGCAGCGCTGGACTGCATGTAAGTAATTTATGGAAACAGGATTCTCTTGGTGCCCAACTCTGTCTTTAAACATGTTTGTCTAGGACTGCCTTTGCATCATTAAAAAGAGAATTAAAAATTTAAAGTTGCTACAGGAGGAACAATGATTTAGTTAAATCTTACAGAGAGTGCACATAGTAGCTTTTGGACTGTTTTTAAGTTACAGCTCTTACTGTACATCAGTTACCATTGAAGCCACTAGAAGGATCTTCCTGTCACTTCGTAGGTTTGAATCATATTTTGAATGGCAGCCGAATTTTCTCAGCAGTAGTCCTGATTCTTTGTAGCTTGTGTTGATGGATTGTCTGCCAGCCCTCCTCTCTGGCAGGATGGAAGCTAGAGGGATGCGTGTGTTTATCAGGCCAATTGAAATAAATGGGAAGCTAGCCAGTGAATTCAGTAGGAGCAGAACCTGTCCTTTCACAATTAATTTATTTTGTAGTTGGTGACTGCTGATGTGGGCCCTTTTTTTCTTTTTTCTTTTTAACTGTAGCCCCTTCTTTTTCCTTGTATTCTTTCACCCCAAATTATCTGATCAATGTTTCCCTGAGCAATAGCATCAATAAGAGTAGTTCAGAAATATTTATAAAGTACAGTTTTTGACAGAAATGCTTAGTGGCTTTGGTGGCAAAAGCTCTCTGTGATGAGGAAATTAATTGTGCTGCAAAAGGAAAATACATGGATGAAGCAAAGTATTAATGCTTCAAGAGTTTATCTCACCTAGAGAAGCTATGACCTCCATGACAGAGCTGAGAAGTGTGTCTGTGCACCTGCTTGGTGAAGGCACAGCAAAAGCTGTCAGGAGGCAGCCTGTCTTTTCTTCCCACAAACATAACTCCCAGTTACGTATGTTATATAAGCATATGTAAAAAGAATATTTCTCTGCTTCTGGAGCAGAAGGGCAATGCTTTGTCAAAGAAATCTTGTGAGGGGGGGATTTATTTGCTATTATGCTTGCAGCTGCTTTAGCTGTGGTAAGCAAAGCATTAAAGTACAGGCTAGATCTAAGCATAGGCTGAAGCTCCAGTTGTTCAGGATGAGTTAAAAGGATGCTGGGTTGAAACCACACATAGGCAGTTGTTCAGCAGATGGTGTAACTTAAATCACTTGAAACTTTCCTGAGGTTGATTTGTATCGCAGAGCAGCTGTGTGAATGCAGTCAATCTCCTGGTACTCCATTTTGAGACTTTGCGCTCTTGATGAGAGCATTACGTATGGGGGAAGTCCTGATGGCTGGGGCAAGGTCTGTACAGCAGAGTTTGACCTGTGTATCAGTAATTTCTGCAGATATCAAGATCTATTTCTGTTTTAACCACGTAACTAAAAGCTTTTAATGCAGACCCTTTTAACACAGGCAATACTTCCACTTTTGAAATGAGTGCCCTGTGAGCGGTTCAGGGTAATGCACAGCCTTTCAAGTATGGTCTGTGTCCCCATATAGAACGCTTTACCTGAAAATATACCATTATACTTAATAACCATCTAAGCAGTGCTTTCCCATACTGTGAAATCAGAAAAGAAAAGATGTTAAGGATGGCAGCCTGAGAATCAAGTACCTCAAGATTTGCTGCTTGGGCACTTGGACCACAAGAGGATGTGGCATTGTGGCTTGGCTGCAGTGGAAGCAACTAGAAAAGCTCTAGGACAGCGTATGACTGCCTCGTTTCATAATGACTCGATCTGGGTACCCTGGAAATAATTAAACTATGTTATGAAAGTGTCTATCGCCATTTGTAGGAGGAAGTGGTGATAAGGAAAATTTACCTTTCTAATTCTCTAAAGGAGAGCTTGATTTTTTTTAACATATCTTTTATTTTTAAAATATATAATAAGGGCAATATTGAGGAAACTTTTGTTAAGGGCAACTTAGTGTTTGTCTTTCCAAGACTTTTGACAGCAGTGGTCTTAGGTTACTGCCACAGGAATTTGCTTCAGACTGATGTAATGACTTGCACTGGGCTCAAAATAGAACGAGGGGTGTTATCTGCATTACTGTCTTTTTAGGGTGCTGGAGTATTCCTGCTGTTTTTGAGAGTGCCCTTCTATTAGCTCTTCTTTCTTTGCCTGGAATCCGCTCTGGGCATGGTGTTTAGCACTGTATTCACAGGCTTTGAGCCATTGGTTTGGGCTTCATCCTGATGTAAATGAGTTTTTCTAATGGCTTCAGTAACTGTGAACAGAGAATTTAAATGGTCATTTTGTACCTTTGTGGGAAATAAAATCAGAGATACCAGATGTTCTTCCTTGAACTGACTTGTCTGTAGGGTTTTCCATTGGAAACTCAACTTCCTAGCTCCCTGCATCTCTGTTACATAAGAATGTTAATACTGCTTTTATGTACTGATGGGTATTACTGCTGCTACTGTATTCATGTGATTCACAGTAGGCAGTTTTGGTACTTGAGCCTGAGGAAGAATTTTTCGTCCTAGTTTGCCATTTTGCTGTAAGGTCATAAATTAAATTTTTGTACCAACAAAACACTTCAAGTCAGTAGGAGAGTAGATCTGTTAGTTATTGTTTTGCTTTGTCATCTGTGACTAGCTTTTGGTGATTTTTTGTTTTTAATCTCATATCCCCAGGTACAACAGTTGTATTGACAAAACCCCAGTTGTGCAGGGTGCACGTGAGTCTGGAGGAGAAACAGCAACGTTAGAGGAAACTTTTAGGGTATGGTACACCTCTGCTAGGGGAGTTTTCTGGCACGGACACAGGTGGTGCGTGTTGTAGCATGGACAATACCCTGCATGTCTTCTTTCTCTTGCAGCGGGCTGTTTTTCCTGCTGATGGAGTGTGAAGTCTTTGTGAAATTATCGCTCGATGCCCGGCTTCCCCAGAGAGGTCAGAAAGTGCTGAGAGCTGGGTCACGGCCTTGCTGTACCAGTCGGTGGAGATGACCATATGGTGCGGGAGAGAGGGTACTACGAGGGGTGCCACAGCAGATGTTTGATAGCACACTTGTTGCCAAAAGCTTGAAGTGTCAGCCAGCTCCAGTAAGGCAGTGTTAGAGCTGTCCCAGGGGTGCAGTTAAGGAGGAATGCTGCTCAGGTAACATGTATTGTAATTTAGTATTTGCATTCGTACTGAAGTAGCCGTGTTTTGTCAGGCAGACAAATGCATAACAAGACCCAGAGGCTGGACATTGGAGCCAAACATATTCATACTTGAATTAGGGACAGATTTTTAACATGTAGGAGAATAACCAGCTGTTTGGTCATTGAAGAATCCACCTTTCTCGAGCTCCATCAATGTAAATGAAGCTCTGTTGCAGTTTCAAAAGACATACTCCATTTAAAACAAGAATGAATTTTAGGCTGTGTTTTATACAAACAGCCAAACTAGATTGTCACAGCAATCTTTCCTGGCCTATGAATCTATAAATCTGAAGCACTTAGGCCACCAAAGGAGAGACTTCTGTTCTTTTCTGTTTAAGTAGACAGGACAGACAAATGGGAGAAGTGAATTGGTATATCCTGCGGTAGTGCAGCAGGGAGCATCAAGTGACTAGTCTCACCTTCCAGAGCAGGTATCTGAGAACTGGGAGCAGATTCAGAGCTCTTCTGATGAAAGTCAGAAATTCAGAGGACTATACTTCTCCGTATTTGAATATTTTAAATATTAATTATTTTTTTTAAAAAAAAGGAGCTGTAGTACTTGATTGTGGTTCCTAGGCAGCAAGAAAAACTTATTGCAATAAACCTATAGTATGCAGTGTATTGAATTTACTGCTGGTTACTGTGAGCTATCAAAAGCCTTAAAATTATTTCTGTAGATTCTGTCCTTATTTATCTATAAATATGATAATTGTAAATTCCACAAGGAAGAAGAGGCTTGAATTTAGACAGTAGAGGGAATAGCTATGCTGAACTTATACAACATTATGCCCAGCTATTCTGTTTCTTGCGTAGATTTACATTTACTGAATACATTTACAAAAATAAATAGCTATTTTTCCTTTGAGAACAAATCTGGAACTGAGTAAATGTAAGACTTCAGAGTACTAACAAAAGGACTGAACTTTAAAATGCAGTTGTGCAGCCCAAATAATGTAAATTAGAACAGCAGAGAGGAATTGTAAATTCAGGAATCCAGAGGAAGAGCTGGTAATGTTTTGTGTGAAATTATAAACTTAGTTTTGTAGTCTGATCTGTGATGCTGTTTAATTTTCCCTTTTTTTTCTCCTAATGGCAAATGCATATGGAATTATTATTATTGTTTGTAATTATAACAGAAGCTAGAAGGAGCGCCAAATTTTTATTTCTTTTCTGAAGTGGAAGAACCTATTGAAAGAGGAAAACTTGGCAAAGAGAGCGTGCTGTTTTATACCGTGAGGCACTGTCAGCTGCAAAAGTTATCTGTGCAGAATTGTCCTATTCACAGTTTCTCCGACAGCATATGTAACAGACCGTGGAAATACACAGTGGTTATGTTACAGACGCATAGGAAATGAATTTCAATTTTAGGAAAATGTCAAGTCAGTTATCAAGGAAAAAGTATAGGCAGCAGGAGGAAGCGCTGGAATACGTCGCTTGGGAAGATGATGTGTTCCCTGTCATTGGGAGCCTTCCTTTTTTAGGTGTAGACGAAGAGCAATTACCTGGAGACCTGATTCTGGTTTGAGGCAGAGGAATGGACTAGATGATCTCCTGAAGATTTATCTGTACAAAAGTGTAGCAGATTACACATTTGATTCTTAAACATATCTCAGAGTCAGAGAGAGTTTTCTGTATATGTGCATTGGGCACCAAAGGACCTGCTGTTTCTGCAGACCTTTTCACTCAGTTAATCATATTAGTTTCAGCTGGGCTAGTCGAACAAGCAGGAGTTCTTCTTTGGTTTTGAAGGTTTCTGTCTGTAAATTACTAATGCTTTCTTCTGCATTGTGGTAGTGATATTTATCCAAAAGTGATTTTTAGCAAAATCACAGATGACACTGAAAGCATACAAATGTATGAAATGTAATATGAGGAGTCAAGCTCCATAAACTGAAACAAGGACTGAAAACTGTGTGTAGGAATTATGGAGGATTTGCTAGACAGTGAAATATGTATCTGTGAATTCATTTAATCATTTTCCATACTGTTGCTAATTGGCATTTGAATTTTTACAGATTTCAGAGAGATTACCTTGGGAAAAAAACTGTAAGTATACGAATTTTCTTATTCTGTTAGTTTGTACAGTTTATCTTTGGTATTGAAAAGAAGTAGAAGTATCCTATAGAGATAGCAACAGGAGTCCTCTAGGAATCTTTCTCTTGGTGCCCAAAAGGGACTTCAATTTATCAAAAAGAAAGCTTCCTTCAGAAAATGGCTCCTAGTTTTTCTCACACAAACTTGGAGAAATGGGTTTCTGAGGGTAAAAATACACAAGAGAAAGCATCTACAAAAAGTTCATAGTTTAACTCTTATACTGTATACTGACGGAATTAGTTTATTCAGTTTTCATCATGTCACCGTAGAGACTAACGCTGTTGTCAGTGCAGTTTATACAGTTGTTATCTCCAATAAGAATGCATGCCTCAAATTACAGGATTCCCAGTGGTGTGAGGTACAACTGTTACGTACACTCCGTGAAGCATATTCATAGCTGCATTGACAGATGGCTGAGGTGTGGGCATCCAGTCTCTCTTCAGATTTAAAAATCAGAATTGGTAGCAACGTTGTCAAAACATGTCAGTGCTTGAAAGGGTGGTGTGCAGCAAACCGCTGGCTCCACAACACATCTTGGTGCACAAGCTGCAGCTTTGACACACCTGATACTTTTACTGTGCAACTGCATTTGTTTTGTTTTTCAGATGCTATGTATTTAGTTTGAGCTGCTAATCTAGAAGACAGCAGCAATTAGGAAAACAGCTCAGGGCCATATTCTTATTCCTTTATATATCAAGAAGCAACTATCATGAATATCATGAATTCTACTTAAACCTTTGTCTGCAAGTTGGATTTATTTTGATGGTCCTAGGTAGTTATGTCAAATGCCAGTGCTTGGTAGTTCCCAACAAGTATTTCATAGAAATAAAGTACATTGAAATGGTAAGGGAAAGGGGGCCTGGGAACAGTATTTTCTGAACTGCTATATCATAAGTTCCTGGATAGTGTGGAGTAGGAAAAGCCATAGGTTATTTCTGTAGGGAAGGGAATAGGGTTTTCTCTGCCACTGTTCTTAGAGTGGGCTATGACTATAGAGGGCACAGAAGGATAATGCAAAAAAAAAAAAAAAAAAATGGAGCAAGATGCAGAAATAAGTACAAGTAGCTACTAAATGATATGCAGACTTGAATTTATTTGATGGATGCCAACAGTCTTTTTTTTTTTCTTTTAGAAATGACAACACCCTGCCTGAGAGGACAAAGAAGGCATTTCATTCTTTAGGGGCATAAAACTAGTTTTCCTAATTATTTGTGACATTTTGTCATTCATGCTATGAGCTTCCTTGGAGAATAGAAGTAAATAGCCAGTCTCCTGTGAGGGTGAAACATGAACGGAATGAGTGTAAGGTTTGAAATGTGCTCACGTAGGCACCAAATCCTAAAATGGTGTTGGAGTTCCAGACTAAGACAATGGGGAACAGTGCAAGATAACTAGGGTAAGTTAGAGGGGCAGACACAGTAAGTTTCTCTGGATAAAGTATGCACAAGTCTAAATCAGGAAGGGATTTATATGCAGCTTTATAATTCTGAAGCTTAATTATTAGTTAAAGGCTGAACACTGAATGGATGACTGCTGTCTTATTTAAGCATCCTCAAGTCCTCACAGAGTATTTGTGATGGAGGAGGTAGATGACAAAATGCTCGGGAGTGTTTGAGGCAGGAATAGCTTCATCTTGTACAGAGAATTCCCCTGGCTGGACCTAGCACTTTCATGGCATCCTGCTTGACACGGAAGTATTCAGAGCTTTGCAGAGGTGTATCTTATAGCACTGACAGTCAACAGAAGCAGTAGCAAAAGAAGCATGTTTGCCAAACAGTTATTTTGCAGATCCATACCTTTATATGGGAATTCAAAGGTAGATAAACACATTATTTAGAAAACATCCCAATTCTGTTCCCATGATCTATGAGCTTGATACTCATTGTAGTTCTTGTCCTAGTTTTCTGCAACTTTTCATGTATCAGAGAGGGTTTTTTCTGGCGTTCTGGCTGTTCACTGAAGTTCGATGTTTTTTAGCTGTTCCATACAAAGTTGTACTTTTGTTCTTCATAGCCACTAAATTTATTTTTGGCCTTAAACATTAATGTTGCTGGCTATTCTACTCTAAGAAGGGCCCTGTGTTCAGTGACAGAAACAATAGCATTTTTTCTGTTTATTCATTTCCAGTTCTCATGAAACTGAAGATACTTGAATCCCTTTCCGGAGTCCTATGCAGTGTAATTTGGGTGGTTTTAACCTTGCTATTCTTCTGTTCCCCATCTGTAAAGTAGAGACAGTGGTATTTTTTTTGAAATATGCTACTGGAGAGCTCTGAGGTTTAGCTAGTAATAATGGTATTGATATAGTTGTTTTTTTAATGTATATATTAATTACAGATTTCAAGATAAGTCTTCTTTGTCAGCACCTGAAGGACAGTCCCTGAATGCTTTCAGCAAGGATGATGTTGATGTTTCTTAGGTTGTAGCCTTTGCATCTGTTAGTCTGAATGCCACCATCAGAAGCAAAGCAGATGTAGTTGAATAGATGTAGTATAGGGAAAAGTACAGGTCTACCGAAGGTTTTCTTTTTTGTTGTTGTTTGTTTGTGATTCTGAGACAACCTGTTGATCACATTGTTTTGTCTGCTGTTTATAGTTCATGGAACAGCAAGTTACGAATTCTGCAACAAAATCGCAGGAAGAAGTGTTTTGTTTTTGTTTTGTTTTTTAGGGGAGAGGAGTCAGAATTTTACAGTGTTTAGGGGCTAATTTAAGAATTCTGTCTCTTTTCAGAAGGAAAAGGGCCATTGTGGAAACAAAGCTGGCCATGGATGGGCTGATGGTATTTCATAAAATTGTTTCAATAAAGCTAAAAAGTTCTGCTTTTATGAGAGAAGCAAACAGGGAGGATTCTTGGTTTTGGTATGGTATAGTGCTAAATGAGAAGTCTTTTCAAGTGACCTTTATGTTAACATTAATCTATCTTAACCTCTTTGGGGAAGCTGTATTATCTGATTGTCTTCTATGTGTAAAAATTTGCTATACCATTCTTTAGCAACTTTTTTACTTTTCAGATGGATATTCATGTTATTAAATTAATGATACAGTTATGAACAGGACTCTCTTTTTGGCGTTTAAAACAACCTCACAATATTAAAACTGCTTATACCATTTGTTTCATCTAAAAAAAAAATCTGTCAATCACAAATAAAAATAGGATTGAAGGATTGAGATTAGAATTCTTGTATTGAAAGCCATGAGTTTTAAATAATGTCTTTCCTATTTAAGAGTTCAGGTGCTGTGAGCTGATGCATCAGCAGAATCTGTAGCATCTTTTGGATGTTCCGATTCCCAGTCCTTTCAGAATGAGGCGGTGTATGTGGAAGTAATTGGAAAATAACCTTGAAGGTTTCTGTGCCTATTTGAGTGTGAATGGATGTACATCAGATCTAATTGGGTCTATGGAGGAAAACATGAATGTCAGTTGCTTTTTACCAAATGCATCCAGATACTTTTGAAATTGGGAATGGGGTCCAGTGAGCATACAGCCAGCTTAACATCACCTTACTGTCTTGTCTCTTATTTTTGTCCCCTGTGATGTATGGCATTTGATTTTTTTTTTTTCCTTGAAGTCAAAGAACTGGAACTAGGCATTGCAACTCCAGTGCTTGCTTAGATAATGTGTCCAGAAGAGCTGGTGACACTGAACTAATTTGGAACATTTAATTAAAATAGTGTTTATTTCACCTTTCAGTGGGTTATAGGGTTTCACTGGTTAGATCATATAGCTCTTTCATTTGTTGGAAACTTGATGAACCCTTCAGTGCCTTCTCTGGCCTATTTTTTTTTTTAATTGTAAAACTAGACTTTATCAAAACGTATTGGATGTGTGAAATGCGCACCTGTTGTCAAAGATGACTCTATGTGGAAGAATCTCTCCAGCTAAGTTACGCTTGGGTGCGCTTGTTATGTACACTGTGTTCATTCTTGGTGGGTGCTGCTCTGCTGGGTTTGCAGGGCCATTGTGAGATGTGCTGTGTCTCAAATCTTTTCTGTCTGGGTGACTTCTGTAGAAATACTTCTAAAATTCCATCCGTGTGCCCTTGTAGTTTGGTAGGAACTGCTAAGTTTCCCTGGGGATCACTGAAGTTGATACAAGGAATAAAAAGGGTATTGCCTAGGAGTAGCATCACTGAGTCAGTAAAGTCTCTGTGCTGAAGAGGAAAGATCCACCTTGCTTTAAAATTTGTTTGGGGAATTTGGAGACAAATAACAGTTTGATATTGTCCACATGAGAAAGTTTATTTAAAGGCATGAGCTACACTGTGTAAGTAAACTTTTATAAATCCCTTTACGGACTCTGTTTTGTGGTATGAAAGCAGCTTACTCAGTCTAACTTAAATGCATCCCTAAGAAAAAGAGCTTAAATAAAACCAAAGTAAACCTAGTGGGAGCTGCAACAAGGGAGTCCATGCAGCTTTTTATACTAATATAGTTAAGGTGGTTGAAAATAATACATTCAAGATAGCAACTCAGCATTTTCTTGGAGACAGTCCCTTATCGGGAGTGGAGAGATGAGAGACAGGGCTTCCAGCATTAGCATTCATGACATGGAAATCGGTTGCAAAATCATTTAAGATCTCATTTTGGCCCTGGTTTGAACAGGGGAGTGGAATTTTGGAAACTTTGCATTCATGGCTTGCCACTGGCAACTTAATGATTTGAGCAACTGTCTTCTTCCTTTTGGTCTCTTGCTTTCCCTTTCTGTGAAATAGAGATCCTTTGAAGCATCTTCTATGCCTTGCAGTGCTCAAAAAAGCGTGTATGATTCAACAAAGATGTGGTCAGTGTGTGAAGCAGCATGTGCTCATGGAGGTTTCTGTGTAGATTATGCTTCTGCTCTCAGAGTTTGTTATAATGTTTGCTCAATGTTAGCCTTATTTTCTTTCAAAGTGAATATGTTTGGTTATTTTGATTAGTCTTTTTGGTGAATCACCATAAATGTAGTAACTTCTTTAATATTTTAATTACTTCTTACAGGAGCGAGACAGTGGAATCTCCTGTTTTTTGGTGTTTTTTTTTGTTTTTTTTTTTTTTTTTAGTAAAATAGATATGATCCTTTAAGGGTTTCTTTACAAGTATTTCTTCCAGAGTGTTTGCTAGAGTTACTCAAACTTCAGGAATTGCCATGTAGGATCCAGGGTGTTATTCTCACTTGGCTTGCTGGAACTTAAATGTACAACTGTCATTAAATGTAATCGGTTATGTGCTTTAAAATGTTGCATGTTGTAACATTATTATCTTTAACAGCTATTATCATTATTCAGTTGTTAGCGTTCAAGTCACCAGAAATGCTCTGTCTTTGGAAATGCTGTCTATGCACGGCGTGGAGGTGTCAATAATCCCAGAGTGAGTGGAGGAGGATTTATATCATGCCAGTGCTCTTTATATGAAACATTATGCTGATACCGCAGCACTCCTGTCAGGACCTGATACTGTCTCCTTGTGTGTCGCTACCCTGTATTGGATGGGCAATTACCAGCCTTCTCAGAATTCTGCCCATACTGCTTGGTGTCCTGTAGATGTTAGCTGAAGTGTTCTGGTTTATATGTGATGGAGAGTGGCAAGGTAATTTCGATACTTGTGAAGAGTGAGGCTTTATCCTATCCAGACCTGATCTTTATAATGCTTAGAATAAGTGTATAGGCTGGCTAATTGGAGAGAACTGAAGAGCTAATTTCTGAGAAAATACTTTCTCCTTTCCTCTTGAGAATGCACTTGTCAACACTTCGTTATTAAGCAGCTATATTTTATACAATGTTATAGGTTTGCTTGATGGTATACAGACAATGCCCCAAGTTGTTAAAAGGCTAAACTAGCAAGGAATGCTTCTGAATACCATAAGAGGGTATCTTTTCTTCCTTGCATTGCATGTTCTGCATTTAAAGAACTTGGTTTTAGCCTGTTTCTTTCTTGTTTAGTTCATTGTCTCTCCTGTACTTGCCCTTCTGTCTCCTCATGTCTGGAAAATTTCCTAAGGAATTCCACACTTTCTACATTATGTTATTCTGAGCACAAGCAGCACCCACACTTATATGAGTGGTTTGATGGCTATTAAAAATGTAAGTAAAACTTTTTATTTGCAATTTATTGCATTTTTTTTATTTGAAATATATCCTGAAAGATGAGACCTCTAGGCTAGTAGAAAACATGTTTACCGGTTCTTATTGAAACAGTTCACATATGAGTTTGACAAAAGTTAAGATATTGAGGATAAACTGCGAGAAGGGTGGGCAGGGCAAGGAGGCACGTAATGAAGGTGAGATGACTGCAGTCCGCACTGAGTAGTGATCACAGCATGCAACCTGCCTAAATGCAATTTTGTGTCTGTAGACATTGTGGCACCAGATAAATTTAAAGAGATTTTTTAAGGATAATGTATTGTGAGCTTAAATCATCCCACCGGTGGGAAAACTAACTGAAAACACTGAAAATCCAGATGCTCATGCTGATCCTTTGGACTGAAATTGTTGCTTGACTTCCATAAGGAACACAATAAAAAGATGGGCTGACATTTTATTGCCGACTAAGGAGCCAGGAGTGGAGAGGTAAAGACAGTGCCATCTAATTGCTTAGTAGTGGGATGGGTCCTTCAGAAGTAGTCTGAGGAGAGGGATAATCAGAGGATCTTTAGAGTTTGGGAAGAAGATATGGAGGAAAATGGAAAGAAACAGAGCAAAGAAATGATAAAGGAACATTTGGAAAGCAAAAATAATGAAACGAGACACATGAGGTCTGATGGGTGACTGCATGTCAAGAAGAATTTGTTGGCAACATGAACTAGAGTCTTGAGACGGTTCAGTACTCTGTCTCTAGCACAGTCCTTTCTGAACCAGGGAGCATGAAGTGTTCACCTGCAGTCCCAGCTTGAGATGGCGTTGAGTAGGAAAGACTGGTCACAGTGTAAGTTGTCTTGAGAAGAACAAATGCCTGATTTTCAAGTTCTGTGAATTAGAGTAGTAGTGTAAGGAGGATAAGATCTGGCACGTTCTGGAGTGTCAGAAAAGTGTTTTATAAAACAACATAACCTGTAGATTTCAACCTCTATTTTTGCATGTACCTATGATATCTTAGTTAAGAATCTACCCTTTTAAACCTTACACGTTTTTCAGAGTGATTAGCTAACTGCATGACACAGCTTACTGCTTTTTCAGCACTCATTTTTCTCTATTATACCTTTGCTATTAGTTTTGTTTCTGGTACTCATAAAATCACTTTATTCTTAAAAAAAATATAAAAAATAAAAAAGACCAACCCACACCCAGATAACGACAGATCTTTTAGTTTTGGTGTGTACAAAAAATAAACTACAGTCTATCCGGGTTCTTATAGGTGATTTGTGTTTGAATATGTTGTTTTGGATTTTGTAGTCTGTTAACTCTTTACCTTTTATCTTGTTTTTGTTTTCATATTCCTGTCTTAATTTTCACTTGGCTTTTAATTGGTTTCATTATATTTGATGGCAAAATGTTTGCTTTATCTTCACTGTTAATAGTCTAATTGTTTTTCCTGCCTTAAGTAATATCTCGTTAACTTTATAAGCCATCTTTTCCACATCGTCTACAGAATTAATCTCCTGAGCATGTAGTTGTATTGTCTGCCACATTTTTACCAAAACTTTCTCAATTAACATTTTTATTTTGTATTGGATTTTTTTCTGTAAGAATTAAGCTGTGAAGAAAGTTGATTTTAAAAAAAAAAAAAAAGTATAATCAGTTGGTGATATTTTCAGATGTCACTAAAAGTCTATGTATTCCGTATGGGAAAACCGCTTTGGAGTGATACAGATCTTAAATATATTTATATTAACACGTAATAAGCGCATGCTATTTTCTAAATCCAAATTTTTGGTGTGTTAACAACAGATGTGGATGTTAGTTTTACAAGAAAAGAGGTGTGTGCAGTCATTGTTTCTCATGGTATTTTGTTTCCATTTTCTGTTGGTTAAAATCAACGCAAAGATTTACTCCTTGTTGACAGCTAACATGCTGCAAGCAGGTATGTTTTAGTTCTTGAAATACTCTTCAGTATTCCCTACCTTTCACTGAAAGTACATAAAAGAAATATAATTAAGTGATCATGGAAGACTACCACATCATTTTCAACTCATCTTTCTTTTACATCTTTAACAGGAATACTGCTTTCTTGTGTGTGCGTGCACATGTGCCAGCAGTATCGTGACACTTCGTGGTTTTCAGAGTGTAGTCATTCATTTTAACAGCATGCTGCCAAGTCATTTGTGGATATTGGAAGACTGCAGGCTCTTGTAGGGGGATGCAGTGATACTGCAGGGGTTCTAGCTCTGCTGGGAAGGTTACATTGCTCAGACATAATTTACTCACTACATCATTAATGTTTTTGTTGTGAAGCAGGTTGTTCTTGGAGGAGCAAAGAGCTGAGGAGTCATTAGCATTTGTCATAGAAGAAGTCGAATTTAGAAAAATGAGATGAGCATCCGTGTTCAGATATCTTATGCCTTTACTGGGTTGAAAGAAGATTTTCCAGGAAAGTTCTGCAGATTTTTAACAGATGCCTTTATCCTTAATTTGGACAAGAAGTTGAATTCTCAACAAAGTCCCTGCATTTTAACTGCGATCAACCAAAGCATTTTAATTTAAACCATCTTAAAATGTCTGATTTCAAATATGACTGTTGAAGTTCATGCTCTGGCAGTGAAAATTCTCTCAATGAAATATTTCACTTGGAGAATGACAAGTGGGATAGCTTAACAGCTTCAGAGATTCCAAAAACAAAAATTATCAAAGTTCACCTTTCCTGCAAATAATTCAGGTTTTGAATATGAATATTTATTTATATTAATGTATATTTATAAAATATTTATATTTTACATATGAATGTTTGTTTTCAGATGTTTTCTCAAACTTTCCAGTTTGCTCTACCTGCTAGATGTTTTCCTTCTGTAAACTCAGAGCCTAGTACTACATGATGAAGTATATGTACTTCTTAAAGAAATATTTTCCTTCCAACGTGCTTTAAATTTAATGTCAGCTTATATTTCTTTGTAAGACAACAGAAAAACTGACAGTTGAGGAAAGACTACTTCTATAAATAACATAACCCTTATGTAAAAACCAAGGTAACAGTAATTTATACCTATACTTCAAAAAGGGAAGTAAGACAATGTAAGGTAATTCAGATGAGTATTAGTTTTCTGTTAATGTTCATATGTTTGCTGAACAATCCTGGCAAAGAGAAGATCATTATGCAATGTAAAGACCTATGGTGAATTATGAGATGGAAATAATCATTTCAAACTAGGCATAATTAAGCCATATACAGTTTTAACTAAGATGTATCTATTGTTGGTTTCTCACCTAATATGCTTCAATATTTCCTCATTAATTTTGATATTGTTGTTCCCATTCATGCTAGCACTGATTGTATTTCTTATATTAAAGTTCTTTAATCGGTTGCTAAGATACTTCAAATGTGCGCTGTACAGCATGAAAACAGTTAGAAGTTTGACTTGGATCACTGAGTGCTGTAAGAGATCTGTTTGCTCTTACAGAAGGGTGTTAGACAGACACAGGGTGGGACTGCATTGAGCGTACAGGTAGGAAGTCTGGTGGTACGGATTGTTTCCATACAAAGAGACTAAGTGGATTAGAATTTCAGCTTGGAAAAGAGAAAACAGAAAATGCAGCAGAAGCCCATAAAGCCATAATTATTACCGGGGGAAAAAAAAAAAGCAAACTGGAACCAATTCTTTTGTTTTCTTCCAGTGCTGAGGGTGTAAAATTAAATAGCTGCAGAGAAGTTTTGAAGCAAATAAAGAAAGTAATTTTTGTGTGGAGTGCAATTAAATCGTAAACTCATTGTCATGGATATGGGGGAAATTAAAAGTATTAAGAGTTTTAGAAGGATTAGAGATATTCATGGAGAAATAAATAGCAGTGGCTGGTAAAGGCCTGCATGCAACCTCTACTTCAGCAAGTCCCTAACCACCAGTTGCTGTATGATACTACGAGGGCAGCATTGTTTCATTCCAGCCTGGTTTCTTCTGCTTTTCCCAAAGCATGAAATGCTTGTAATTGCCAAAGTCAGAACAATGGGATAGATTTTTTTTATTAATTATATTTTTTCCAGAACCTAGTACCTTTTTTTTTTATAGAGCTAAAGGCATAGGTTGCTTTTAACTGGAGAAATAATTGGGAACACGGTATAAAATCTTAGTCCACAACAATCATACCCTCTGTATGTTTGTTACTGCTCCTCCCCTGGACCTTACCTTGCCCCAGTTGTGGCAGGGGGGCAGAGTGAGCCCTCCTGGTCTGTTTCGGTGTGTGGGGCACAGGTTAGCTCCAAAGGTCGCACAGAGACTGCCTGATCCCTCACTGGCTTTGTGGGGATCACCTCATAATCACCTTAGTCACTTCATTCAGCTTAACAGGGTGTTGGGAGGACTGGGAGGGAAATGATCAAGGTAAATGCATCCACATTATATTTTGATTTAACATTTCAAAATTGGAGGTCAAATCCTGTACCCTTTGAAATTGGTGGCAAAATTCTTATTGAGGCAAAGTTTTGTAGCACTAGTTTAGATAAGTACAAATCTGTATGCAGAAAATCTCTTACGTTGTGAGGACATAATTGCAGAAAACAATCTTATCCAGAGCTGAGTTTTATGCTGCCTTGTTCTTACTTGGGGTACTAAATAGCATGGGGTAACCCAGTCAGTGACAGGACAAGAAGCAATGGGCACAAACTGAAACACAGGAGGCTTTTGGAAACATCAGCAAATGCTTCTGTACTGTGCAGGTAACAGCACTGGCGCTGGTTGCCCACAGAGGTTGTGGAGTCTCCTTCCTTGGAGATCTTCAGAAACCTCCTGGATATGGTCCTGGGTGTACTCTAGGGATGTTAGACCAAATGACCTCTAGAGGTTCCTTCAAACCTTAGCCGTTCTGTGAATAAAGTATTTTGTGCATATTTTTTTCAGCAGGCTTTGTTGTCACTCTCAAAGTACAGGTAGGAGTATTATCTTTCAGATATCACTAAAGTTCTGTCAGACTTATCTTCAGTGTAATGAATTGTACTTCTTCTGTTACCTGAACTTTTATCATCGCTTTTCCTCAACAGTAAATAAACACTATGTGAGATCTTAAAGGGCATTTGAATAGTACAATGTTTGGTAGGGACTTGACTTCACATATCAACTATTCCTCATGAATGAAAGCACATCTCCTAGCAAGTTAAAGGATAGAAGAGCTTTTCCTCTTCATTGCTTTGTAAAGTGGTTGAGCTCCTTGCATGGAATACTATGTAAATGCAAAACAATTATATTAATGATGATTATGGCAAAGCGCTGAGGAAAATGATACAGGAAAGTGATTAGATCCTTCTCTCCCTTACAAAAGAATAATATGCTTGAATAGTTCTTTGTTTTTTTTAATTACTGGAAAGCTGTGTTAAAATAAAACAAATCTGGCTTTTGTGTGAATATTTAAGAAACTCAGCGTATGTGTAGAGTACCTACCTGAGCGCAGGAAAAATACATCAAAAAGCTGCCTGCAACATGCAGAGTTGCAGAGTATTCTAGTCTTACTTAAGGGAGGGGAAAAAAAAAGCTCTAATTACTTATAGATGTTTAAAAATAATGAGCTTATTTTGAGCCATCAAGCATTACAGTTTGCAATACAGATTTCCCATCAGAATGGAGTGATAAAAACTTGTTTGCTAACCAGTCTTCCAGTAAAAGCAAAGTAAATATACTCGTAACTATCTGTCAACACACTGTGCTGACTATAGAAAAAGCCCTATTGAGTATAGATCTCAAGAGAATTAATCACTGAGCAACATGTCCTCTTTTGTTTAATTCTTGTTCAGACCTCACTGAAATGACAGCTGAAGAAGAGTTCTCTTGAACCATGGGGTGCAACGGTAGACCTTAACTGGCTTTTGCTTTGTGGACCTATAACATTAATACTTGATAGAGGCTGCTGCATTATAGCTAGTAAATAGTTGTTCTTTAACTCTCACTTTTAAAAGTTTTTTGAATGTGTGTTAAAAAGCAAGTGAGTCATTGATGTCTAGCACCTCACAGAACTCAGTCTCCAGTGCTGGAACACAGAGTTGTTCAGAAACTGTTCAGTTTCTCAGTCCCTCCTGGTAGTTGATAGTATGGTGAATATATTCCCAAATGGGAGAAAAATGCTGAGTTTTAAGCTGTTTTATGCATTCCAGTATTAGATTATATAATTTTATAACTAGATACAGGTAGAGGTTTTTTGTTGTTTTTTTTGCTTTGCAAATGAGATGCATCCAGGAATGGTCTTCTAATTTCTCTCTTAAATTCATGGACAGTTTATCCATACCTATTAATTTTTGTGATCATTTTCCTTTCAGTCCCGTTTTCCTACATGGGATCTTCCATAGGAGGTTCTGCATCTTTTACACAAAAATTTTTTGTTCTGTGTCTACCAAATGCAACATTTTGTTGTTTAGCTTTTTTACGACTTTTTTTTTGACTTACAGCAATCTTATGACCAGTTGACATACCTATGTACTTCTCATTATGTGTTACTAGTCCATGAGCAACTATGCACAATGTATATAGCACAATGATTTGTTTTTAGACCCCGAAACATATGTAGATCCCAAAACACACACTGCTGCTTCTGGTATTACTGAGTTTCATCCTATTTTTGCTACTTTACTTCTCAAAGCTGTGCATTGAATTCCATGAGAATCTACTTCTTTGTGTTGCTAATGCCTTCTGACTTTGTCATTAGCAAGCTTCATCTTAAGCCACAGCTATTAATTAAAATGTTAATACTAGTCCTAGCACTGATCTCCGAGGGCCACATGAGTAGTCTATACTTTAGTTTTATATTTTTCCTTTTGAAACAAATAGGTATCATTTGCCCTTCAGCCAATTTCTATCCCTATTTAGCCCTCTTATACTGAACCGTGTTTTCTGTAGTGTAATTGATAATTTTCTGTGCAGTTTCATGTCATATTTGTGTGCAGTTCCAGATTTTATGGCGTAACTCTTTTGAAAACTAAAGACAAAAATTAATCTGATGTGATTTTTCCTTCAGTAAATGCACATTCACCAAAATATACTCGATTTCTTTACTTCATATTGAAATACTTTGTAGAATAACTACAAACTTCATTGTTAGATGCTTTTAAGTCTTCTTTCTGATAGTTGCTATTGCCTGTGCAACTGACCAAGTCAGGAGGCCTCACAGGGTGATTTCCAGCCAGACAAAGGTAATTCTTAAGATGTAAATCAGTATTGACTCAACAGAAATCTATGAAGTCAGCTGTTGTAAATTGTGTGTAAACAAGAAGAGGCTTTAAATTCTGCATTGCCTTGTTCAGACAAAATTCTAGTTGAGTAATTTAATATTGCATAATTGCGATAAAATGCAATTCTGATAATGCATTGTACTTCTCTGGAGTTCTTCCCACTGGAGTACTTTTTTCTTTTTTTACATTTTTGGAAGAAAATACTACATTCCATTATACCCGACAGAGTAGGTATTAGCTAGAGATAGTGGAGGATTTTTATGTGAAAACAGTTTTTATAGGAACACAGGCATAATAAAAATATTTGTTGGAAGAGTATTCATAGTTTGAGGGTCAAATCCTATGTCAGAACAAGAGAAATGAGACTCCTGCATAACACGTAGATAAATAATCCAGTCATTGATTTGCAATTTTGTTTTATTTGGAATGTTTGTTTGATTACCACACCAAGCAGCTCCAAGGCACCCAAGCCACAGGAGTGCATAGGATGGTGCCTGGTGTGCTCAGTGAAAAGTGTCATACCACTTAGCCTTAGCCGTGTTTAAATGGCAGTGCTTCCAAATGTGAGCATGCCAGCTACCTGGCTGGCAGCTGAGCACGTGAAGTATTTATTGTACGTGATGATGATTTAGCTTTACTTGGCTTGGACACCGATAGCAGCATGGTGCCTTAGACTGAAAGAGACCATTTGTTCCACATGCTTTTTATCATCGTGTTGCTTACTGTGTTACTAAGGTTACAGACTTTTTCTGCTTCTTCTGAACTTCAGTTCCTGCACCTCCATTTCATATCTCTGTGTTGCGATCTCAAAGCATTTTACTGAGAAGCACTGGGGGAACCATCTCATCCATTCATAAATGGGTATCTGCTATACATTTCTGAATTACATGAAAACTGTGGATTTCTACTCGTTTCTTTTTGGATCTGGCTTTTATCCAGTTTTTCCCTCTCAAGCCACTTTTCTACTGATTTCTATTTCAGTCATTCCAGTTCCACATGCTTTTCCATGTAGTTACTTGCACTTGAAAGTCTTCCTCATCCCTGTATAGACATAAACTCCTTTCCTTTTTCATATGACTCCTGAATGTCATTTTTGTCAGTTTGCTATTTATGGCTTGGCTTCTACTTTCTAACATCTGTCTTGGCATGTTAGGTATATATTTTTCTGGTTTTGATCAAATGGATTTATTAAATGGTTTCTTAAGGTCCCTTCTGTCTTAATTTTGTGTACGTATTTTTCTTTGTGCTTGAGCTTTTATAGTAAGAGAAGTGTTTGGGATTATATTCTTGGCTTTAATAAATGTTTTATGCCAATTGCTTTATAAATATTAATAAAATTGAAATAGGAGAAGTGTGTACAGATGCAAACAAATGGATGTTAAAAGCAAAATTTCAAGAGAAACCTACTGGGGGGGAAGAGGACACTTAGGAAACGTTTAGTAAGAAAATCATAGGTCTTATCATATTATGGTTGTTCCGAGAGGAATGAGAGGTTGCAGAGGTAGATTATTGCCTTGTTGGTTTATTTATGAGAAAATAGTACACAAACCAGTATGGTATTTCCAGCTTATTCCTTGAAATTTAGGGGGGGTACAGCATTACTCTGTTTAACGTTCTAGGCTGAAACCTCTTCTAGCAGAAAGCCTCCTTGTAGTGCTGAGTTAAATAAAAGTGTTACCTTTTAGTAAGATGCAACACTCAGTTTCATCTATTTCTATTATACTTCCCCCTGCTATAACTGGGGAAACATAGCGCCACTTAAACATGATTCAGTTCTTTATCATTAGAATGACTAAAACAAAGAGAAGAGTTTCAGTAATTTCAAATCCTCTAAAATTTTCTGAAAGACTTAAGAGCAGCTTTGTTAATTTTCCAAGAGGGAAAAAGAAGGTGTTCTTCAGTAGTAGTTTTGTTGGTTATTTCCTGCCGAGAGCTAGCAACTGCCTCTATCTTCAGTACAGCCTTGATGCAATGCAATTAATCAGGTTATGAATATACCTTTTCTTTCTAAGCATACAGACTCAGCCTCGCTGCGGCTCTTCAAATCACTCTGAAGCACGATTGCCATGAAAAGCTTGGGAAGGATTTGCAGTTAATCACTTCTTTTAATTAAAATCTTGTCCTCTTCCATCAGATTCTGCGAGGGACCAATAAATCATAGATTTGTGATATTAAAAAGGGGTCTTTTGCTGTGTTTGTTTTACAGCTGTCTACTAGTGACTTCATCCAAAATATTATTCAGTGCTTTGGATTAAAGCCTCTGAATTTGCCTACTCTGTTTTGTTTGGTTCACTGATTGTTTGAATGTCTCTTAATTTGTGTTGTCCAGCTGCAGCATGTTATTCTCCATTGCTGTAAAGTTTCTTTGATAACAACAAATAGCAGTGTTCTTACTACATTATCCTGTATAGCTCTTACATGGCAGTGGTTTTAAAGAAAGGCTGCTTTTGTGAGACTGCTTTACAAGTCTTCCAAGCAGGTACTGGAAGACAGTAAACAACAGTATCTCTTCTTGTTTCAGAAACTTGCTTTTATTTTTTTTAACCTTTTCTTTCTCATTCAACCAGTACCGTTTAAAATAACTGAGTGCTGTATAACAGCCTGTAGTAGACCTTTGTCCTGTTGCACAGACCTACGGATGTCAGTGAAGCTCTTAACATGTACAGGAGAACAGCAAGCTCTTGAGACATCTTCCTTAAGAGAGCAACAGCAACACAAATAATAAATATAAATTAAAACAAACAAAAGTCGTGAAATCTGCTTTCCTGATGTAAATCAAACAGTAGTTCTGCTTGGGGAGTGGTTGCCACCACTGGTAACAAAGAGCAGCCAGTCCAAAATAAGATTAAAAAAAAAAAAAGTCGTATGGCAATAGGATGGTGATTAGGGGTGTAATAATTCACATACAGAAACTCTGCACTGCTGTTGTAAATGTTTTAAATACTAATATGTATTGAATAATACATGAATAATCATAATTAAACATGTTATTTGCAGAAGTCTTTTGCTTTCTCAAAGCATTTCAGTAGTGGTTGGGGTTAAAATTTTATACGACTGGCTTTTGGTGTCAACAGGAGAAATATATGAGAAGTGTAAGAGGGATAGCAATTTTTGCTGAAAGCCAATTGGTTTAAAATAAATGTATAAAAGTTGACTCATTTAATCTCTTTGTGGTGAGTTAACAGTATCCACACAGCTACCTCAGCAAAGCAGATGGGAGGGTTTTTTTAAGCTGACACTATAAAAATCCACTTCATGTATATTTTGTGCAAAAGCGCTCAGATGGCTTCAGCAAAAATACTTGTACATCAATTGTTTGGCCCGAGAACTGTTATAAGAAAACAAATATGTCAGGGAGGACAGTAACACAGAACAATGAAATGCATCCTACAATAAAATTAAGTTACTAATTACTTGGGAGAAGGTAGTTATTTAAGGCCAAAATTCAGCCTGAGTTAAAGGAATACAGCTCTCAGTAACTTCATCTTTCTGATTTCTTTGGGGTTATATTTGTTCCTCAAATGGGTAAGTAACTTAGAAATTCACTTTGTAAAACAAACAAACAAAAGCCATGTCTGCATATCAGCATGGATCAGAACAGCTGTGAACAGACGTTACTCAAATGCTGCTCGCTCCTGGAAAAGTTGGTTAAAATGTGAGGATGTGATTAATGACTTGGTGCAAGTGTTTTCAACTCATATGTGCCAGTTTTTAATGACTTAGCAGAATCTGAAATGAGGTTCTTTTTCCCTGTTTTTGTGTTTTAGTGTCAAAAAAATCATTGTACTAAAAAAAAAATGCCTTAAATAGAACAGTATAAAGCAGGAAAAAGAGCAATTTACAGTTGTTACAGGAATATCTGATTTGAACCTTCAGAATGTAGTGTGCTTGAAAACGATTTAATATTTGCCTACACAATTAGCTAGAGGAATGCCAAAATGTAATTTGAATTGCAAGGTAATATGTTATTTTAATTTAATCATAACTGCAAGAATAACATTCTGCTTCTTTGTTTACTGTTAAAATTTGGCTGCTGTGAAACATCTCCACTAAACCCAAACTATACATATCATTATGGTTTTAAAAATATTATTAACAATGATAAAAAGCGATGATTAAAAAGAGAATTAATAACTTTGCAGAACATGTTAAATGAGCTTGCTGTTGATGCTGGCTTCAGCTGCTGTAGGTGAGGAGTACTGTAAGGCTTTATATTAGATGTGAACATATTTATAATTTACTTAGATTATTTAATGCATTATTTTTTAATACCTGAGAACTAAACAGAGCGTACTGAAGTCAGAAGAGTTATTAAGCTGATAGATAACTTCTATGAATTAGGGATAAAGTTCTTAGAGGTCTCTTTCAAATGAAGCAGTAAGCCTCGTTCCTTTCAGCCTAGCAATGCAGCACATGCACCTGTTGCACTCAAGCTTGGCCAACAAGGGAGAACTTAAGCTTGTATTTAAAGTGAAGCATGTGCTTTAATTGTTGTCCCTGCCCCCCCCCCCCCCCCCCCCAAAAAAATAAAAATATCTATTTTCAACGATCTTAAAAGCCATTCATTAAAGAAGCATTTTACTCCTTTGGCATGGATCTACTGTGGTATGTATTAATCATACAATTTAAAGAGAGACATCTTTCTAAAAGTGTGTTTCATGTGCATATTTGTATTAAACAGCAATTGTGTGACCCTATCTTGACAAATGTTCTCTATCACAATGACTTTGTTTTTCTTTTTTTTCCTAATCTTTTCAATTAAAAAGGTTGTAGCTTCATGTTGCATCCAGTTATAATACAATTTGCATAATATTAATTGAAAGTAGGTTGAAGTCTGTAAATTATATTCATTAAACAAAAAGTTGACATTTAGTACCGTTTTCCCAAATAACGGGGAGTGGGGGGTGGGATCATGGTGTAAAATATGTCGAAAATGGGGAAAAACAGTTAACTGGAGCTTGCAACGATGTGAGTATTCCATAGTGCAAGAATGGACACTTTTTTTCCTGTCCAGAAATATCATATAACTTACTCATTTTAGAACTTGCATTATGCTGCTAATGCATTTCCTATATTACAAATGTGTATCATTTTTTATAATCTTATAGGGGAGAGGAAGAAAGGAAAATATGTAGACACCTAACTGTAAGCAAACAAAATTGATGCTTTTTGAAGGATAAAGGAAAGGTGGTGGAGTTAATTGCGTACAGTTCCAAGTAGCTTTAGAACTAGCAGGAGGAAATTAGCTGTTGTGTGAAAACAGCATGGAATGTAATTCAGAGCAGCTGTCTAATTTATCAGCAAGAACAAACTGCTCATGTTCTTAAACTGTACTCAATTATTCTATCCAACCTTCTTTGACCTGTTCAGCCTGCTAGTATTTGCTTAAAACTAAAAAAAGTTTGTCAGACGTTTAAAATAAACCAGAAGAATCCCATGAGTTTTCTTTGCAATACACTTTCATTAATTTTTGAATTTATATAACTCTGCATTCATAGTTTCTTTGAAAGAGTTATGACATTCTCTGCTTAACAGTGCAGAGTCAATAAACATATTCTTGTGTGGCCAATTTTAAAATATTGCAAAAATGATAGCATATAACATCAAGCAAAAAGATTCTTTGCTCTCAGAAATTACTGCAAAACCCTGAGATAAAAACAATACTTTGCTGACAGTCCGTGGGGAGTGCTGTTTTGCTCTGTGGTTGGAGTAGTTCCTCATGCACTGACCATGGCTATGTTAGTACTAATTTTCAGAACAACTTTTTTAACACTATTCCCTCTACATTCTCAGTGGGAATTGAACAAAATATATAAAACAACTGCAGAACAGGTTTTTGATCAGAATAAAACAGGGGAAATTGCCTCTAGTTCCATCACTAGGCACCACTGAAGAGAGCATGGCTCTGTCCTGTGTGCACCTTTCTTTCAAATATTAATACACATCATTAAGATTCCTGGAGCCTTCTCCTCTCCAGGCTGAATAGTCCCAGCTCTCTCAGCCTTTTCTCACAGGAGGGATGCTCCAGTCCTTCATCACCTTTGTGGCCCTTCATTGGACTCTCTCCAGTATGCCCATGTCACTCTTGTACCGGGGCGCCTGGAACTGGACACATTATTCCAGATCTAGCCTCACCAGTGCTGAGTAGAGGGGAGGGTCACTTCTTTTGACCTGTTGGCAATATTTTGCCTAATACAGTACAGAATACCATTAGCCTTCTTTGCTGTAAGGACATGGTGCTAGCTCATGTTCAACCTGGTGTCCACCAACACTCTCAGGTAATTTTCTGCAAAGCTTCTCTCCAGTCATTTAGCCCCCAGCATGTACTGGTGCATGGCATTATTCCCTAGTTCAGGTTATTCACATCCTCATTTTTTTTTTTTTCAAAGCAAATTTGGCGTATAGTTCTAGTTAATACTCTTACGGCAGACAGAAAGAAAATAGTGTGGTTTTTTGTTGGTGGTCGTTTTTCTTTTTTTTTTTTTTCCCCAAGGTGTCAGGCTATTTAGATGATTTAGCAAACTTTGCTTATTATTCTTCTGATTACTTCCATGGAAAAACTTGTGTATCTTTGGTAATGCTAATCACAATGGAGCCTTTTGGTTCTTGACCAAAAAAAGCCTTGCAGATCATGTCATTTTTGCAACTGAAATGTAAGAAGCATCCTACAGTCCTTTTTATAATTTTAGTGCTTTCAACTTTTTCCTCTGTGATTCAAAGATCATTTCTTCAGTATAGAAAGTGGGTAACAATTCTGTTGAACCAGTGTAGTTCAAGCATAGTTTTATCTGTGCTAGTGATGCAACTTAGACCTCTTTGGACGTTTTTGAAACATTTTTGGGGTCTTGGTAAACTAAGTTCTAAATATGTGTGTGTATATATATACAGTGTATATATATATAGGTATGTTCTGCTGTAAGGCAAATAGAAGCATAGTCTGAGGGTTGTATGTGTGATGGGTTTTTTTAATTACTCTTTTTTTTAACAAAACATCTTGGTAATAGTTAGGCCTTAAATCTATAATTAAACCACATGCTACTGAGAGTGTACTGGGAGGTTATGGTAAAAGGTGCTGTCAAGTGAACTAGAGTTTGGATAGCACATTTATAAGAGCGGTGTAATATCCTTAGGGTTCTGTAAGACATAGAAGGTACTTTTGGTTTTAAAAACGAATGACATAAAATCAGCACGGTACAGCAGTACAGATGAGATTGACTGTGTGACGGGCCTCAAAATACATTAGTATACAAGTGCTTCTCAGGACGTCTTGCAGAGTTTTGTACTTGGTTGTACCTTGTCTGTGATGGAAGATAATTCCAAATCATTACTGGAACTGATGATGGACTTAAAGATTCATAGAATAGGAAATAAGCAATGAAGAAGATGAGTACCAGCTACAATGGCATCCAGATTTCCAGGTAAACTGTTCGTAGGGCAGATACGGTTAAGTGGCAGAAAATAAATACAATTCAGTGTATAAGTCAGAAACAAAAATGTCTTGAGTTCAGGGAAGGAAGCCTTTCAAGTGAGAAGCAATGGCACTGAAAGAAACTGAGTATGAATTCACAGTTAGTTGCTGTGGCAGAGACTACTTCTGTGCGAGGGAGCATTATGTAAGAAGGTATCTGCTACCTCTGGTTTTATCTTTTGAACTTGCACTAAATATCATGCCCACCTTGGCGCATACTAATGGAGAAGAGCACTGAGAAGTATGGGATAGTGTGAGAAGTATCACAGTAAGAAGCACAGGTGTAAAGGAAGACTCAGAGCTGTATTTGTTGAAGTTTGTAAGATGGTGGTGGGGTATGACAGGAATTTGTTAATAGAGTACTTCAGTATAACAGGCAAAGGTATACCAAGATGTACAGTGTGTTGTTGTAGAAAAGGTTCTTTCCCTTCCAACTACTGTCGTATTCCATCTCAAAATGTTTTAGTGCCTTCACCTCATGCAAAGCTTGCATCTCATGTCAGCACCTCTGTGACCGCTCGTGACGAAATTCGTGTTCCACTGGTTTCCTAAACTCACCCCTATCAGTGAACATTTTTGTATCTGTCTGATACACTTACATGCTTGGAACACCCTTCCTTGCCTTAGCTCCCTCTCCACGCATTTATTTTCATTTCAAACAAAAGTTCTTGCATGAGGACCCACAACTATCAATTCTAGAGTAATGTGATAAAAAGCAATGAAACTTAAGGGAAAAACACCGTCCATTCTTCTGTGCATTTGACCTTATTTGACACCATTACACTGGTTTAAACCTATTTGCTGCTTGATTCTAGTTCGCTTTATCCCATGGCATCATTATTTTTCTGAGGTGCAAATTGTATGGTTTTTAGCTCAGATAAAGTGTATTCTTTATGTACCGTACCGGTGATGCTGGCAGGCATCAAACAGTTGTAAGCCTTACTTGGGGTTGTGGTACTGAGCAAAGATCATCCTTATGTGCTGTCCCCACGTATACATATGCCATGTAGGTGGGAATTTTGAAAGTGCGTCTGTATTTTGGCTGGCTGAGGCTTGCTAAAAGTCTGTAGAATTTATAGAAGGAAAAAGAAAAACACCCAAATCCAAACATTCTGCACTTTAAGACTGCTGTTTGAGATGACTAAGTATCACAAGTGCGCTTGAACAGTTTAGTTCCAAACCTTTCTTACTCAGTTCTTTTTTTCTTTTCCAAATATTAGCCATTTTCTCTTGTGTGCTTTCAGTTTTCGTGGGTCTTGTGTTCCCAGAGGGTTATATGACACATTCGGGGGGGCACAAAGCATTTTTGGTGCCCAGATCTTCTTTGCTGTAGGGAGAATTTCTGCAAAGTGAGAAATCTGGGGAAGGGGAGAATGATCAATGGGAAAACAGGAGAAATCTTTCCCTTGAAAATAAGCAGATGAGTCTGTATTTACTCATCAGTTAATAAGGCATGACTTATACTTTTAAATAAAAGCATACTGAAAATAATTGTCAACATTTTTTTCCATAAGCATTTAATGATGAGATATGAACGGTTTAAAGTTAGGAAAGAATTTCATCTGGAAAACCATTCACAGGTGCAGAGTTTGAGACAAACCTTGATTGCGAACATTACTTAACAGTAACAATTCCAACTTGTTTTACAACAGATTTTAAAATGGTAAGCTGAAATGACCGAGAATGGTTTCAAATCATCCTTGAATCTTGGAAGAGCCTGTTGGCAAATAGGGAATGAGCTGATGTGAGATCTGTAATAGTTCCCAAGGTGCAGAAGAAGGATGTTCAAGGGAATGGGAAGGACCACAGTGGATCGGGAATGGATAGTAAATTACAGATGAGAGGATAAGCTGTCTTTACTGGTTCATGAGGTGAAATTAGCTGTTATGTTAGTTCTATTTCTAAGGTCGGTGTGATGGAGAGGGATATTTGACTCAGCGTTTTTCTACAAACACAGTTGGTTCGTGGTTAAATCTTGAATGGTCTGGAAGAAAAAAAATGTTTTATTTTGGCAAAACAGGCTTGAGTACATTAGTGTATAGGATATTTATTGTAGTCAAAAATAGGTTGGATGTTAGGAAGAACTTCTTTACTGAAAGGGTTGTTAGGCATTGGAATGGACTGCCCAGGGAGGTGGTTGAGTTGCCATCCCTGGAGGTCTTTAAAAGACGTTTAGATGTAGCCCTTAGTGATATGGTTTAGTGGAGGTCTTGTTAGTGTCAGGACAGAGGTTGGACTAGGTGATCTTGGAGGTCTTTTCCAACCTAGACGATTCTGTGATTCTGTGATCTTGTTGAGGCATGATGTTTTGGTGTGTTTATAAACAGTAGGATCGACATACACAGCTAAAATAATTTGTGTTCTTGTAACTTTCCTTTGTGCCTTTATAGTTTCAGGGTTGGACTTTTTTTAATGATAAGATGTTTTACGACTGTGATTTTTTAATGATCTTTTTGGTTTGTAACTGTATATGCTGCTAGCATGATTCAGAGATACTTTGAGGCAGTGGCTTGATCTGCATTCCTCTCCTCTTATGGCATTTAGATATAATTACAATTCTTAAATCCAGATCACCTTTTCTTATGTTCTTGTGCGGTGGCATTACAGTGAAGCTTCTGTCTTCACTGGAGCCCATAGCTGTTATTTTAAAAACAGTAATAATACAGTATGAATGCTCAAAGAAAAAATAAAAATACACTAACTGTTTATCAAAACAGCCTGTCAAAAGGCTGTCCTTTCCTATAATCTTTGAATGCTTTTATTTTTGATATCTGAGTACTTTATTGTACAATCACCGTCCCTGCTAATGATCCCTCTGTCACTTAAGGGCAAGGATAACAAGGCCACTGGGGAGAATAAAAATTAGAGCAGAACACACTCTTTCTGTGTGTGTTGTTTTGCTCATTGAAGTATCTCTCCTTTATAATCTTTATTCTCCATAACTTGTAAATAACATGATTTGACAGAAATATAGATAGCCTTACTCTGCACAGTAATGAATGCTCTAAGAATTGTGATCATTTGGGAAACTGTGCCAAGAAGCAGAGAATTTTGTCTTCAGTCATCCAAAAGTGTGCATTATAGAGCTCATCTTTGTCTTTGGCATCTATCAAACAGCTTGCTGGAAGCAGCAGAGGTAGTAAACAAAGCATGTTGGAGGAAAATGGTCCCCCATGGGGAATAATTTAAGGCCATAGTGAAGTGTTGTTTTCAAAAGACATCAAATTACATTTCCATTGTAATATCAGACATATGAAATGCATGTAGGATGAAGAGTTCAGGTTAAAAGGGGCTGCTGCTCCTGTGTTTGCTGAAAAGCTCAACAACTCCCATTTATCTCAGTATCTCACATTCTGGCTCTGTGCTAGCCTGCAGTACATCTGCCAATTTGTTAGAATATTATTTAAGACATGATAATATCTTTTTTATTTTCTGTTTTGATTTTTCTTTTTTAGCTGTCTGACTTATATGTACAAAAGCAGAGTTGAATAAGTAAGTACAGTTTTATTATCTTCCAACTGGGCTATTTTTATGTTTCCAACTGTATCCAGTGTGTCCATGATATATTGATAGACAGGATGCAGGGATCTCTAATAAAGAAATGGGGAACTGCAACTACAGCTTTTGTTTTTTTCCTTTTTTTTTGAAATTGTTTGCTTGAAAGAGTTCCTTGACTCTTCTGTCTCTTTGTGTAGCTGGAGATTGCATTTGGCCCAGGCAGTGAATTGTGTTACCTGAAAACCCAATTTCTGTCCAGAACCCTTAGCAAGAATTCTTGCATTCTCGTTAAGTCCAACCCTACAACAAGTAGTAGGTGTACACAGTTGGAAGGTGGTTTATGAAGAGGATAAGGAGGTGGGTTGTGGGTCATACTTTGCACTTTGTCTGTCAAAGGTCTTATTATGCTCTCCCTTTGTGTCATCTGCTTAGAAAAAGATTAAATTTTAATGTAGTGAAAAAAAAGCTGCAGTAAACTGCTTTGAGCTTTTCAGAACTATGAAGGGGTCATTGTTTAGGGAATATTGAAAGGTAAAGTTTAACAAAAGGATTCATAGGCTGAACCATTGTTCAAGCTAGAGACCTGTCAGATCTATTACACTTTTAGCCAGAATTCTAACATTTCTTTACATTAGTAAACTAATTTCCAGTATTTCCAGTTAATGTATCAGAACCTTCCAAATAGCAAACTACTGAAAATCACTCACCTACATATCTTTTATTGTTGACTTTATCTGGATAGTCTTTTTTTTACTAGGATAATAATATTTAATATTATTTACTGAGGGGTTAATTGGGCTACTAGAATGTGTAAAGACACAGTTCTTTAAGATATGTTATCCATCCTGCAATCTCTGTGATCAGGACCCACATTAATTTGCTTTTGCCCACACTCCTCATCTCTTCTGGATGCTGAATTCCCGCCTGCTTCCCATTCCAATTACAGCCCCATTTCAATGCTTTCTTTCCAGGAGCCAGACCTAATTCCGTGGTTCTTGGAGCCTGGCAAGGGGGAGTGGGATGCTAGGTGTCAAGGGCTCTGCTCTGGAGGGCTATACCAATGCTCCAGACAGCAGATACTGGGGAGTGGGGCTATTTTCCTTGTCATCTTCTGTGCCGCATAGTTCAATGGGCTAGAGAGCTAATTGTGTGCCTGGGTGTATTAGAGTACCAACCGTGTCTGACCTGGAGCATCAGGGATGCTCCTGCACACCGAGGCGTGAAGTTGTGCATTGTTATGCATTGCTATGTGTTGTTCACTGGGGACTTCTCAAAGGTTATCTGAAGTTCATGCACAACCGTACTGTAGCCCTGCTCGAAACTATTACTTGTGTAAAAACTGCTACCTCAGTTGAGTAATCGACTGCTGTTGTGCATTTACTTAATTTGGGGGGGTTGTTTGTTTGTTTATGTTGGTGGGGTTTGTTTCAAAAACACAGATCAGTTAATGAACTAATACACTGCCACAATCATTCAAAAAAAAAAAAAACCTTCACCTACCGGTTTTGGAAAATCATCACCTTTTATGTTGTATTCATTTTGTTTGTCAGCCTAATTCATTGTGTAAGCATAGCAGCAAGCTTGATGCTTGGTTCACTGCTAACTTGGTAAATGCTACCTCTTCCAGTTAGGTGGCTGGTGTCAGATCTCCCATCAATGTGTGCGTCTGAGTTTTCAAGGTGCAGCAAGAAAATATTATATTAGAGCTTTTGAAAAACACACCTTAGAGGAGCACTAGCATTTTAGTGTTTTCCAGCTTCTGGAGGTCAGAGCACATGATAAGCAATTTTTGTGTTGTCACTCAAGAACGTTTGTCTGGATAATTACTCAGTTCAGATCCACATTACTTTGAAATTCATGGCTTTTAAATTTGAACTGGATATTCAAAAAGTGGAAATGCATTTCAAGTTCCTTCATTTGTTTTTATGATGGTAGCATTTGGTGCCAAATGGGGCATTTTAATCACTTTTTTAATGCTGAAATTACTTGATTTTTTTTTTTTTTTTAGCATTCCACATCAGAGAACTAAGGTAATTAGAAGAAAAGATTCATTTGTGTGTCTGTGGAGCTATACTTAACAGTCTAGTGAATTGTCATTTGAATTTCAAAATAGAGACGTACAGGTTTACGTTTAAAAAAAAAAAAAAGGCCTCAGCAAGTATTTTTTTGCAGGGCAAGCACCACATGTAGTTTTATGGTATGGTATATGAAGGTGATTTTAGCTTTCTAAGGAATACGGAGTTAGAAGTAAACCTGCATCTGCACTCTGCTGTTTTGTTTTTTCATCATTGAAATTGCATTGATTTCAAAACTACAGGTGTGAAACTTTCCTCATTAAATCGCCTACTACAGTTGATAGGGCATATCCATCTAAACCATTATCTTCTGTCTGGAAAATTAAAAAAAAAAAAAAATGTTGCTGATCTGTTTTTTTCTGTATCATTATAGCAAAAAAAAAAAAGGATATAAGAGAAGGCATCCTCCTAAAATATTTAAGGTATTGGAATTAGATGCATCTTTTATAAAAGTAATACTTATGGAGACTGAGAAGAAAGAGCTTTGCATTATTTGGTATTAGATGGTTCTTATAAGCACATCTAATGCAGCTGTTGAATGTAACTCTAGTGTGTGAGTACTCTTGTTTGTATTGATTATTCCAATAAGATCAAAGGTAATACAGCTACATTCAGGAATGAGGGAGTAAAGGTTTTGGGGATAGGGCTTAAAATTCAACATACTGGCTGTGAAGGAAAAGCTTGAAGAGACCTTGCTTCATAAGAACTGTTCTGCTGAAGCTTTAATTTCTATTTTGTTGTTGTTGTTGAAGGTGAAACACTTGTGCACCCTTCATATCTAGAATTTCTCACCAATTTACCTTCTAGTGATTAAAGCAGTCCGGTTTGTTTGCTTCACTAGGTGTCAGGAAGAACAGCAGGGAGATGGAGGGAAGGTAGTTGCTCGTACAGTTTTTGCAGTTGGCGTGTGGGGTGAAGCAGTGGCCCTTTTGAAAATGAGTGCTGAGCTCCCACCTGGGGCTGCAGGATCTCCACAGAGGATCTCCTTAAACTTAGCAAGTCGTTTTGACACTATGGCAATCCCTGGGATAGGGTTGGTACTGTGCCTTCTAAATTTAGATTTGACGATACATGATAGTGCCAGTGAAATATATGTCTGATAAAGTTTTTACTAGGTGTTGTGGTTTAACCCGGCTGGCAGCTAAACACCACACAGCCGTTCGCTCACCCTCCCCCCTCCCTCTCTGGGATGGGGGAGAGAAACGGGAAAGTGAAGCCGGTGAGTTGAGATAAAGACAGTTTATTAAGACAGGAATATAATAATAACAATAATAATAATAATAGTGATAATGATAATAGTATTAATAATAATAATGTGTAAGAAAACAAGTGATGCACAACGCAATTGCTCACCACCCGCTGACCGATGCCCAGCCTATCCCCGAGCAGCCGGCCCCCCACCCTGGCCAGCCACCCCTATATATTGTTTAGCATGATGTCAGATGGTATGGAATACCCCTTTGGCCAGTTTGGGTCAGCTGTCCTGGGTCTGTCCCCTCCCAGCTCCTGCTGCACCCCCAGCCTGCTCGCTGGCAGGACAGAGCAAGAAGCTGAAAAGTCCTTGGCCTGGTGTAAACACTGCTCTGCAACAATTAAAACATCAGCATGTTATCAGCGCTCTTCTCATCCTAATCCAAAACATAGCACCCTACCAGCTACTATGAGGAAAAATTAACTCTGTCCTAACTGGAACCAGGACACTAGGCATGCATGCCAGCTCTGGAAGCAGCGAGACATACAGGAGTCTCCAAAAGTCACACTCGTAAAGGCCCAGGTGGCAAAGTCAGCATTGCTACCAGTAAATGCTATGTGCCAACTCAGTGTATGCTTAATTTGGAAAACTTGTCCCAAATTTTGTAACCTTTGTTGTTACTTAGTAAGAGGCCTCCAAAGATGTGAATATATTTGGCTTACTGGTTAATCTCAAGGGTGTTTATGCTTCTTAATTATTTTTTTTAAAGTTCTTAAAAGAAGTTAATGGACTCCAAGTTTAATCTTATTTAAACTGTTTAACATTTTGCTTCTAGGCACATGTGTTTTCATTTTGCATTTGTACTACTACTGTTCGCAATAGTCAGAGTGCCATAAGTAGCACCCAGTGCATCGCAAGTGGTTCCTTTTGCACGCAGCAGTTTCTGTGCTTATTAAAAAAAAAAAAAGTTTCTTTTCTTTAAATAAAGGATTTGATTTTTTTATTAGACCTAGAGGCTATTAAGTTTTAAATGCCATTTGTTTTTCATTAAAAAGGATTTTCTATTTTAAATCCTTGACTTATTTTTATTAGAAAAGTAATATTCAGCTTATTTTTTTTTTTAATTTATTGGTGCTTTATCCATCAGCTAAATACAGAGCTGTAATCCCATATGGCAGAGTGTGCCTTGCTGTGTGTGTGGGTGTGCACATGTGTATGTACATGGTTATTTTTATGCTTCCATAGTTCTTTATTTTTTCTCTTTTTACTTCCCTTGCTTCCTATAAATTTGTCCTAGGACCTTGGTCAAAGGTTCATTTATATTCAGATATAAAATGTGAATATAAATACTGTTCTGAAGGGACTAGTGTTGATCCTTCTTTTATTTCACTCTCTCCGTAATTAGAAATGCTCTTTGAATGTACTTGATAAAAGAAAAGTTTGCACTTGATATGTTTTCCTCAGTTCATCTACATGTAGTCACAGTGCTACCTCTTGTTTGAAAATCAGACAGATGAACCATCTGCTGGAGGCATATGAGCATTGTAGATAGGATCAAACCTACAATTTATCAGCCGTACCCTTGTTAAGTGTTGTCATATTAGTAGATAATGATCTCAGTTGTGGCTTTAGGGAGGAAGTGGGAGGTGGCATCAGAAGCCTGAAAGCTGTTAAGCTAAAAGTAACGTGTATTCCCAGTAGATCTCACTGACAGGAAACTTTGATTTGGTTGTAATGCAGTTATAGTGGAGTAGAATCCAAAGATCTTAACCACAAACGTACACTAAAACAGCAGATTGCAATTTCTGCAACTTCTCTATTTTGAGGAAATTTTATGCCAAGTGTGAGGCTCCCACACAACATCCTAACTTTTGAGTGCTATGTGAAGGAGACATTCCTTGGCAGTGAACTGTGTAATGCCCTCGCTTGGGAGGGAAAGAGGCTGTAGGTAGCCCCTTTGCTAACATCCAGAGCTCTAAGTGTTGACGTCTGCTTCTTTGAAGATTCACTTGCCATAGCGTGTTGCAGAACTGATAAAGAGATCTTGATGCTGTTTGACAAACTAAACATGTTTAACTTAGGGTTATGGCTCAAAGTTTTCATTTTTGCCTGTCACCATCATCAGTATACACCCATGTGTTAAATTTTGATTAACTGTGTCTGTAATCAGTAGATGTTAAAATATAATTGTGTGAAGAAGCAGTGCTATAATCTCCAAAGACATGGCATAACAGTTACCACACTAGACACAAATTAGCCTATGGATTTGCATCTCAACACAAAACTAAGACAAAGGGAGGTGATACAGTCCTGAAATAAACTGAAATCCACAGCAGGTTTTTCACCTGTTGATATTTCTGACTAATTCAAACAGGTCTTACTGTACTTACTAGAACTGTAAGAGAATTAAAAAAAAAAAAAAATCTGTTATGCAAGTTAGATTATGTAATAGGCCTTTTTACCTTTTGTTTATTAATTATAAATTCCAAAATCTTGCAGGGGTGTAAGCCTCTGTTGAAAATCTGAAATTATTAGAACTGCAGTTTGGCATCTTCACTTCTTTCCCTGACAGATTGGGCTTGGAAAAGTAGAATCATAGAATCATAGAATATCCTGAGTTGGAAGGGACCCTTAAGGATCATCAAGTCCAACTCTTGATACCGCACAGGTCTACCCAAAAGTTCAGACCATGTGACTAAGTGCACAGTCCAATCTCTTCTTAAATTCAGACAGGCTCGGTGCAGTGACCACTTCCCTGGGGAGCCTGTTCCAGTGTGCAACCACCCTCTCTGTGAAGAACCCCCTCCTGATGTCGAGCCTAAATTTCCCCTGCCTCAGCTTAACCCCGTTCCCGCAGGTCCTGTCACTGGTGTTAATGGAGAAAAGGTCTCCTGCCTCTCGACACCCCCTTACGAGGAAGTTGTAGACTGTGATGAGGTCTCCCCTCAGCCTCCTCTTCTCCAGGCTGAACAGGCCCAGTGACCTCAGCCGTTCCTCATACGTCTTCCCCTCCAGGCCTTTCACCATCTTTGTAGCCCTCCTCTGGACACTCTCCAACAGTTTCATGTCCTTTTTATACTGTGGTGCCCAGAACTGCACACAGTACTCGAGGTGAGGCCGCACCAGCGCAGAGTAGAGCGGGACAATCACCTCCCTTGACCTACTAGCGATGCCGTGCTTGATGCACCCCAGGACACGGTTGGCCCTCCTGGCCGCCAGGGCACACTGCTGGCTCATATTCAACTTGCTGTCAACCACAACCCCCAGATCCCTCTCTTCTAGGCTGCTCTCTAGCGTCACATCGCCCAGTCTGTACGTGCAGCCAGGGTTTCCCCGTCCCAGGTGCAGGACCCGGCACTTGCTCTTATTGAACTTCATGCGGTTGGTGATCGCCCAGCTCTCTAACCTATCCAGATCCCTCTGCAAGGCCTTTCCACCCTCATTCGAGTCAACAACTCCTCCAAGTTTGGTGTCATCAGCAAACTTGCTCAAAATACCTTCTATTCCTACATCCAGATCGTTTATAAAAATATTGAAAAGTACCGGCCCTAAAATGGAGCCTTGAGGGACACCACTGGTGACCGCCCAAAAAAGTAAAAAAAAGTAGTTTGATATGTGTATTTCATACTCATATTCTGCATTAAATTTGCTGAACTATTGTTGAGTTAAAAACATTTAAGATTTTCTTGTTTTGTTTTGATAGTTCACTTCTGTGTACTCTTTTCTCCCTTATGTACAGAATTATTTGTCCATGTAGTTTTCACATGCCCTGGCTACTAGAGCTGAGAAAAATACTGTGGTTAAGCAGATTGATTTCAGTGGCAACTATTGTTGTTTTAAGAAACCAGTTCTGCAAATACTTCAGGTCTCTGTAAATTTGAAGTTAAAGGTCTGCAAACAAGTTTTTGGCTTAATGCCCTAACTGTGGCAGCTATGGTATCCTTTCTTGGCCAACTGATACTTGGAAGAAAAAGAAAAAGAAAAAGAAAAAGAAGGAAACAAAATAGTTCTGAAGCTGCTAACACACAAAAAGACTCTCAGCTCAGCCAGCAGAGGCCTACTAGGCCTGCTGCATCGGGGGCCTTAGTGGTTTGGGCCTGACCCTGAAAGTAAGCAGCTGTTTGATGAAGTTTAAAGGTTGCAGCCTTGAAAATCCTTTTTCCTGTATTAGCCTTATAGGCCTGATTTTTATGATTGACATAATCTTGTGACATGTCAAACAGAAATGCTCTCCAAGACAAAATTTGGATCCCATAGGTTTCTACCTTCCTACCATGTTTAGGAGCTGTTGCTGAGAGAAGGAATTGTATAGGTTAAGAAAAACAGTGTTACAGGAAATTTGGGCAGGAGATTATTTGTCAGCAAGAGAAAGGGAGAAAAAAATTTTGATGAGGGGAATAAAGTGTTCTAATCAAACATGTCCGTCTACTGCTATTTATTTTATAATTTTATTTTTCTTCTGAAAAGGTGCCATTTCATTTCTTTGCACATTTTTGTGTCTGGATACTGTGACGACCTTTTTCCCAGCAGTCCAGAAAAGTGAATTTTGAGAGACTTGGTTGAAGACAGGCAGAAATTATTCAGATCTATGTCATGAGTTTCTGGCCTGAACTTCTGTTCCCACACAGAAACCCACCAATTTCAGATGGACCATGTCTGTTTCTGGCCCAGTGGTTTTCACTGTAGACTGAAGTATACAGCTTAGCTGGGAAGAAAACCCTAGGGAGATAATTTCAGACTCTTAACTTATTCACTAGAGAACACTGCTTCTCATACAAATTGCTGCAAATCTCTGTACTTAGTGAGGCCAACTGTGAAATGAGAATAATAATGCTTATACACCTTTGTAAAGTGATTTCAAATCTACAAATGGAAATTTAAGTTCAAAGCATTATTATTAAACGCATTGTCTGGATAGGGTAATGAAGAATTGAGAGACTCAGCTCCTTTTCTTAGCATCTCAGCTCAAAATGTATTAACTCTGGTCAATTTGTATTTTCTGTACCTCTCTGGATCTGATAAACAGCTGTTGAAAATCATATACAGCTTTGCAGTTCTACAGTTTAGTCTACATAAGTTATGCTTTTGGATTTTCAATTAGAATTTCTTCTAAAAGTTGACCGAAGTGTTGCTTAATGTGTAAAACAGTGCTTACTCCAGGGCCTCTAGAACCTCTTTCAGTTTTAAGGTAACTTTTATTTTAAGGGGGTGGCTGTAAACTGGCTATTAGCTGACTGGCAGTTCTATAAATTGCAGTACTCTGTTTCTTCATCTGCTTTCTGTGGAGCAGATGAAGAAAGCCAAAGGTTTCTCTGGGCAATCATATTACAAAAATCATTAGATTAAGAAATAGTAATAAATGTCATACTGCTTTTAATCATCTTTCTGGTTTTAAGCCTTTAGGATTTGCATTTTCAAGTGTAGCTTCTCAGCTGTAAAAGCCAGAAAATTGCTTTAAATAAATGGAGGTTAGTGGTAAGACTGTATGTGGGACATTTTTAACACAAAAAAAATGGCAAAATTCCATTGATTTTTAAATCTGTCAAATACTGTGAGATTCAAGCTTTTAAAGCACTGTAAGCAGTTGTCTGTTAAATTTCAGTTTCTTGTTGAAAATACCAATATGATTCAAACTATGTTAACTGGCTGTCATGCTCACAAGGACGCTGATTTGACAGAGGTTCTGGTGGAAGACTTAAACACAGTTAAAACTGAAGCATATACGTAGCTCCCCTAAAACAGGTAAGATTGCTTTAAGGTTTATATCTAAGCGTGTGCTGCAGTGTCATTTTGGTGGATTTTGCTTTATTTGTTATTTTTGGAGTGGGCCATTGCTCTCTGGTCCTTTCAGACTGAGTGGTAGAGTGTTGAATGTCCAAGCACTTTTTAAAAGGCAGCAATTAATTGCTGAACACTTGATAATTCCTTTCTAAATAACATTCTGCTTGAGGCTGTGGGGACATGTGGATGGATGTGCATGCACACTATCTATGTGACTTTAGAAAGAAAATATTAAAAGCAGCTGGATGCAAATGCAGTTGTGCAGAATTTTTGAATGATCACAAAATCTGTGGTGAATTTGGACAGGATAAGCACTAGAATAAGCATTGAAGTCCACTTTAAATAGTCAAATAAACCAGAAGATGTCAGGATGAAATTATTTTATGACAGTCTTTATATTCACGGCAGGAGAAGCAATAAAGATATTTACAATATAAAGTTGTGTATAAGGAACCTAAATTAGGTCTCAGAAAGAGATATTGCATATTTAAAAAGAGATGTTCACTAAGGCAGTCATGTTACTTTTCTGCTGTATGGATTTACAGTTTTGAAATGGTTATGCCCTGTAACTCTTAATTAAGCTTGACAGTTTTAGTATTGAAATTGAAGGAGCTGGTTTGAAAGACAGTTTGCAAACAAGGGCCTCTCTTAATGGTCCCAGAGCTTGTCTTTGTTTACAGGCTTTACCATATTGTGGGGGAAGGAAGAAAGTAACAGTTATCTTTAATTATACATGATCTGCAGCATGTCAAAACAAGGGACTATAAAAAAGCACAAGTTGCTTATAATAAAAGCAGTTAGCATAGACTGTGGAGTGACTAAACCTACCAGAAGTTATTTAGATGACTGGTATCTTATGGTAAGAGATTACCATACTCATTTGGTGAGTCTACTTGTGTAAGGAATCTACTTAAAGGAGTTCTGTGGTGGACCTACTTTCTTGTGAGCCTGAATTCGCATGATACGGTATCCTATAATGCCAGACTACAAAGTGATCCAAATAATGCCATCAAACCATTTACTTGCAAAGGGTTTTCCCAATCTTGTTTAAAAGTTAGATGGAGGTTGAACAGTGCTAGATATTCTACATGAAATAATTTTTTTATACTTCTGGAAGAATCATCAGTATTCTGGCAGCATTCTACATCTATTTCTTTATCATCAAGTAATTTTATTCCAAAATGGAAATGTTGGCCACTTCCTGATTCTAGTAAGCCCACCAAAAAGCTTATCAGACCTCTTCAGTCCATAGAACTTTGGTTTTAGATCTTATTTTTTTTTTTCTGCCAGAAGGCAACACAAGAACGTATTACAGAATAAAATCTGAAAAGGAACCTAGTACAGGTTACATAAAAATTCCTTACATGGCTGATAATATAATACAATTTTCATTGCCTTATCTCTGTTTTAGTTTGAGTTTATTTTTTTTTAGATGTAGGTTTACCTATTTGTAAAATAGATAGAAGTATGTCTTAAATGTGTTTTGTTTGTATTGTTAAAAAAAAAAAAAAGCATTAGATTTAAAGTTATAGGATGTAGAATGTCCTAAAACAGGTAGCAGAATTCAGCTGCCCCCATTGGGTAGCAAATTAATTTTCAAAATATTACAGAATCACAGAATCACCTAGGTTGGAAGAGACCTCCAAGATCACCCAGTCCAACCTCTGACCTAACACTAACAAGTCCTCCACTAAACCGTATCACTAAGCTCTAAATCTAAACATCTTTTAAAGACCTCCAAGGATGGTGACTCAACCACTTCCCTGGGCAGCCTATTCCAATGCTTAACAACCCTTTCAGTAAAGAAGTTCTTCCTAATATCCAACCTAACCCCCCCCCCCCGGTGCAACTTTAGCCCATTGCCCCTCATCCTGTCACCAGGCACGTGGGAGAATAGACCACCCCCACCTCTCTACAGCCTCCTTTAAGGTACCTGTAGAGTGCGGTAAGGTCTCCCCTGAGCCTCCTCTTCTCCAGGCTGAACAAGCCCAGCTCCCTCAGCTGCTCCTCGTAAGACTTGTTCTCCAGACCCCTCACCAGCTTGGTCGCCCTTCTCTGGACTTGCTCGAGCACGTCCGTGTCCTTCCTGTAGCAAGGGGCCCAAAACTGAACACAGTACTCGAGGTGCGGCCTCACCAGAGCCGAATACAGGGGCACAATCACTTCCCTAGACCTGCTGGCCACACTGCTTCTTATACAGGCCAGGATGCTGTTAGCCTTCTTGGCCACCTGAGCACACTGCTGGCTCATATTCAGCCGACTATCAACCAGTACTCCCAGGTCCTTCTCTGCTAGGCAGCTTTCCAACCACTCATCTCCCAGCCTGTAGTGCTGCTTGGGGTTGTTGTGCCCCAGGTGCAGGACCCGGCACTTGGCCTTGTTGAACTTCATACAGTTGGCCTCAGCCCATCGGTCCAGCCTATCCAGATCCTCCTGCAGAGCCTTCCTACCCTTCAGCAGATCAACACATGCACCTAACTTGGTGTCGTCTGCAAACTTACTGAGGGTGCACTGGACGCCCTCATCCAGTTCATCGATAAAGATATTAAAGAGGACCGGCCCCAGTACCGAGCCCTGGGGGACTCCACTAGTGACCGGCCTCCAACCAGATTTGACTCCATTCACCACAACTCTCTGGGCCCGGCCATCCAGCCAGTTTCTAACCCAGCGAAGCGTACGCCAGTCCAAGCCCTGAGCAGCCAGTTTCTTGAGGAGAATGTTGTGGGGAACGGTGTCAAAAGCCTTACTGAGGTCAAGGTAAACCACATCCACAGCCTTTCCCTCATCCACTAAACGTGTCACTTTGTCATAGAAGGAGATCAGGTTCGTCAAGCAGGACCTGCCTTTCATAAACCCATGCTGACTGGGCCTGATCGCCTGCTTGCCCTGCAAGTGCCGCGTGATGACCCTCAAGATAATCTGCTCCATTCCTTGCCTTTACTTCTTACATCTGTTAGAAGGACTCTCAGGGTAATCATGGAAGACTTTATGCTCCTCACCACTCTTCACCAGAACCTCTGGGGGTCTGAGCGCCCTCCAAGCATCACCACTGTGGCTCAGGTGGACCACCTGACTTCTGACCGCTGCAAAAACACCTTCTGCCTTGTGAATTTTCTGGATGGCACTCCAGATCTTGCATCAGATCTGCTCCCTTTGAAGTAGAGAATAATTTGCTTTGAGAAAACTGCAAGACTGAGAAGGGGCTCTGGTTATGAGCACTAATATCCTGGCTGTCATCCAGTCAGAACAGGTTGAAGAACCTACTGTAGGTGTTGCAGAACGTACTGTCTCAGTGTGGATTTTCATCAAAGCATACAAGGTAAAATCCTGGGAATTGATAGGAGTTTTCTCATCAGTTTTACCAGTAATTCCTGAGGAGTAAATAATTGATGGTTGGCAATCACTTTTTAATTTACGTAACTCTTTTAAACTTGGTGAACCTTTTGAATACAGAAAAACAACTGATTCCAGAGTCCACCTTGGTTTAATGCCTAGTTGAATGGTATGTGCATTTCAATAAGTGCTTGATTAGTACACATGAATTCAAGACAGTAAGAGATGCTGTATTTCATTGAAATGGCTAAAGGGAAATAGGAAAACACAAGTTCATAAACTTAACCAAAATAGAGTTTGGCCAGAATTCACTTGTGGTTTGTAAAAATCACAGAAGCCTTCTGTAAAGCAGAAGGGAACTTTGTTTTTAAGTATTTACTCACTTAATGAGTAGAAACGTAATCTTTCTGGGGTTTCATAATGCCTTTTTCCCTATTTCTGCATTTCTGAAAAAGGAATCTTACTCTCTGAACCCACAACAGTATTCTGGAGCTTAACTATTGTGGAGTTTAACCCTGGGAATATTCAGCAAATTCACACAGGACTTTGAGCCACAGTGTACTAATCTTGAGTATGATAGTTAGACTGTGTGTGCGAGGCAGAGGGAGAATTTAGTGTATACAAATAGTAAAAAATGTGCTAAGAAGGAATCCATCTCAATTTGTCAATGGGAATACCATGTGGAGAGGGAAGAAAGACAACTAAAATCATACTCTGTTAGATTTAGAAATCTTTTGCTGTGCTGCTGTTTCCTTCTTTTATGACTCCATGTGCTGAATCTTCTGAGGATAGTCAGAGAAGCACTCTTCTCACCTGAAAGATATTTTACAAACCAGAGGTTATACTTTTCTCTGAAAGAAAATCCACATGTTACAAAGGAGACAGTGGTAAGTATAATGTTCTTTTAATGCCACGATGAAGTATTTATTCAAGTATTTACTATGTAATACCATGATGAGTATTCATTTAAGGTGTGAAAGGGAGGTTTTGATAAATAAGCTTTGGAGAACAAACCGTATCCAGGTCAGTGGACTGCAGCATTGGGCTTCCACATGCTCTTCCTGTTGAACTCTTTTATGAAAATAATTCCAATAATTAACTTTTTGCAGCAGGGATAGAAGGTTCTGCTTCCCTTAGAATAACATCATGTCTGGTGATGAAAAAGCTGTCCTGACTGAAGCGGGATTTGGATGTCAATTCCCTCTGACAGAGGAGGGACCTGAATGTGGGTCATCTGCCTCCTGAGGGACTGCTCCAGCTATTAATCCCTGCTGATAAAAGGTACAGCGCATTCCCAGTTTTAAAAAAAAATAGATGGTTGATGCTGTGAAGCCAGATCTATTAGGTATGCTCTGAGCACAGCTACTTCAAACGTGCCCTTCAAATGAGATCAGTAGAGAAACATGGATAGCAGCGGTGTTTTGAGATCAAAGAAGGTATCCGGTTGTGTCAGCCTCTTAAACTTCAGGTGCATCTTGGTGCAGATAGAAATCAAACCTTTATGTGCCTAGAAAATGTTAATACCAAGAACTGAAGTGTCACTGGAGTGCTCGGTGGCAGCAGAGCCAGGGGTTTGAGCGCTACGATGTCAGGCACTTAATGTGTTCGTGTGAATCTTAACTCTTTGCTCAGCACTCTAATATGTAAATCATTAGTATCTATTGAGTTTTGTTATTCCTATAGAAAATACCTAAAGATATACCTTAGATAGGTAAGATAAGGTGTTGGTATGCTGTCAGCAAAGTTGTCCTGAGTGTTTGCTGAGGGTATTGTGCTTTGTACCAACTTTCCAAAAGAGACTACTGAATAACAGCATCTGCCTTCTGTGCCTTCTTATTCCTTGGGGTCACCTTACCCTTAGCGTGCACATTGAGCTAACAATAGTGGCTGAAGTTCTCAAGTCATCTGAGAAGCTTGTATGCCGAGCTGTATCTGTAAAAATAGAAACATGCCATATAACAAGTATTGTAAGTATGGTGTATGCAGACAATGTGATGCTGCGTTTCGAAAGCACAAGGAGGACATTAAGTTTGACAGGATTATTGATCAGCTAGAAAGTGAGCAACTGTCTTGGGTTTTCTTATAAGCTTGGAACTTACTGAAAAGTAGTAATTCTGGGGGCACCGAAGCAGTTGCTGGTTCCTAAAATTTATGTAAAGTGAAGAAATATTAATATTTTGTTGAGGGGAAAAAAAGTTAAAAGGTAATGTCTTACAATAATGCATGGTTGTTTTTCAGCCTGAAGATAAAATGGAAATTTCATAGATTCTCTCTGCATCTGTTTGCGTTTTCACTTAGATGTAGATTTGAACTCCATTCCTCCTAATGGTCAGTGCCTAGAAATTTTAAACAAGAAAGTCAAGTTTACCGTAACACTATCAATATTTTTATAGCAAGCCTGTATGTCTAATTCTTGTCTTTTAAGAGCTTCCCACTGTTATCAACCTTACAGGGGGTAAAATAGGTACTATCTCAGAAGATGTCTGTGAAATACAAAGCTAAACATTACTGTTTTCATATATATATACACACACATATATAAGACAGTTGCAGCAAAATTCCTGCACTCTTCACAGAATCACAGACTAGTTAAGGCTGGAAGGGACCTCTGCAGTCCATCTTGTCCAACCCCCCACAGCTCACGCAGGGCCAGTTTGAGCAGGTTGCCCAGGCCCATGTCCAGACAGGTGTTTAGTAACCCCAAGGAGGCAGACTCTACAACATCTCTGGGCAACCTGTGCCAGTGCTCAGTCTGCACAGTAAAGAAGTTCTTGCTGATGTTTAAATGGAACCTCTTGTGTTCTAGTTTGTGCTCATGGCCTCTTGTTCTGGCAGCGCACACTGTTGAGAAGAGCCTGGCTTCATCGTCTTTGCACCTTCCCTTCAGATTTTTATAGTCATTCATAAGATCCCCCCTGAGTCTCTTCTTCAGGCTGAACAGTTCCCACTCTCTCAGCCTTTCCTCACAGGAGGGGTGCTCCAATCCCTTTGTTATCTTGGTAGCCCTCTGTTGGACTCTTTTCAGTATGTCCAGTTGGCTCTTGTACTGGGGTGCACACCACTGGACACGTTACTCCAGCTGTGGCACCACCACTGCTAAGTAGAGGGGAAAGATCACCTCTCTTGACCTGCTGCCAATATGCATAATGCAGGCAAGAATCCCATTGGCCTTCTTAGTGGCAAGGTTTATCTTTTTTCTTAAGGTTTATCTGAAATGTGAAAGGTTCTGTCAGATTCTCTGGATTCTTGGGGTCTAATTTTCCACTTCTGCAGAAAGTTGCCCTGCTATTCTACTCCCTGGTTGTGTCTTCAGCCTTAATTGGCTGGAATTTTTTCCTTACCTGAGGGTAAAATATAATGGACTAATAGCCTAGACCCTTATTTGTCTGTTTGTATAGCAGAAATCCTTTCCTTTGGCTCTTGCTGGGCAATTCGAGTCCAACTGGTAGTCTGGAGAACTGGAAGAGTATAACTGATCAGGTGATCATATATCAGCTAAAAATAAAATGTTGTTTTTGGATAATTTTAAATGTATTTGTGCTAAGGATGAAACGACAGACCTATTTGCACAAAGCACAGAATCATGGACGGATAGTCAGTAACATCTCTGGAGATGAGCACCAAGGGGGTGTGATAAACCAAGCCAAAGGCCTTGCAGTAGCAAATGGTGTATATGTCAGTGTATGTCTCCAAGACCGCCTTAGGGTTTATGTACTTTGCAAGTCCTTATATCCCTGAAATGATTATTTTGTTTTGTTTTCAGACAAGAGTTGGCACAAGCATTGTTTTAATGGATATAATAGTAAGAAGCGTGATTGTTATGATATATATTTAAATACACTGTTCTGAGGATACAATTCATGTATAATCTCATTCTGAGGTATTTGATGCACAAAAAGCAGAAGTCCCAAGCACTCAGAAATGTAACCGGTAACTAGAGAGTTTGTGTGAAAATGGTGTCCTTTCTCATCAACTGATCATATGAAAAATGCAGTGCTCGCAATCTGCAGAGGGCCATCAGAGTTAATTGACAAGTTTTCATTCCAAAGTGTGGTGCTCTTTTAGGAGCAGCAGTGATCAATAATACAGGTGGCTTGTCCCACAGGTATGGCTGTGTTTGTGACTTATTCTGAAGAATTAGTTGGTTTGAATTCATCCATGCAAATTCTTGTAGAGTGCTCTCTGGAGACTACCATGTTTTAGCTTTTCAGTAGGACCGTTTGCACAAATCCTTTCTTCCTACCCTTCTTCCTGGAATTTGCCTTGACATTGGAGAGCTGTGAAATATTTAAAAATCAATAGAATTCACATTTAAAAAAAAAAATGGAGTGCATCGACAGTGGTAACACTGCATTTGCACGAAAAACAGCTGGGTATGCATATTTGATTTATTCATTCAGTAAGTCTTAGAATGCGTTTGTAAGGTCTGTGATCCTTTTGCATAATTTGTTCTGGTTTATTATTGGTGTTGTCACTCTTACAAGGAAAATTAAATGGCTTGTTTGGAGGCTGGGGATTCAGCAGGGTAGAATGCAGCTACGCGGTGTTTTGTAAGTAGTAACTATAATTAACACAATAGCCCAAGCTTAACTGTTTCTCCAAGTTAAAGCTGACAACTACCTTGTTAGCAGGAGCACAGGCGAAGGGACTGGATTTTACTGACTGACTTTAAAGAAGTTTTTCCATTTTAAATGTAGCAGTTCAGCAAGATTTGCTGTGAAACTTCTTTTACGTTAAGCATTTATATTTCAGAGTGTTGATTTGGGATGCATAAGTTTGAAATGATCTTTTTTTTGATTCCCCAATGTCACAGGTGAGCAGTGGTTTTTCTGGTGAAGAGAAGCATTGGTAAGAGGGAAACTTAGTTCAAGCAGCAAAACAGCAGAATGAGGACCATTTTTATATAACGTGCATTAGTTGTTCAGTGCGAAGTGAGTTTTTATTATGAGAGGTTACATTAAAAGTGTTATCTTAGGTTCTGACATTGTGTTTTTCAAGGAATTTGTAATGCAAATAATAAGAACTTTGGGTTAAACCCTCCTATAAACTTCCCTCTCCCCCCAGCTAAACCACAAATAGAAGTGTCTAGTTGGCTGTCAATTATAACAATCAAAAGTGAGAGTTGAGTGTAAGTATACTGATGAAAATAAGATTACAGACACCTAATGCTTATTAAAATTAAGCAGATCTTGTGGCATTAGTCATTTTCGTATTATAAAGGCATTATAAAAAAAAAAAAAAGCCTTGGTAATCCAAAAGCCATGTGACTATTGGTATGTTTACAATAGCATTTTATTTTGGATCAAGAATATTCTATTGAAGCAAGTCTTCTGCCTGTGTACTATGCTTTGCTTTAAATTGCCGAGTGGTTTTGGTATATATAAACTAATCTCCCTGTGGATGAAATTAAAAACATGCTTCAGAACTTACTCTCCTACTGCTAATGCGTATTTATTGTACAGGACCAGACTAGACCAAACCTGAAGTAGTCTTCCTCCCTCTTTTCCTTCCCAAAACATGTAGTGTGAATATCATACTTTCAGCATCACCAGTTTTGCTCTATAGAACTGATTTTAGTATGCCATGCTACTTGCTAATATAGTATATGTGTAGATAGTGTACAATCGTTGAGTTGCCAGTGAAACTCAGTTGATAGAATCTTGTCTTGTGAGACAGAAGTGAACTCTAGATACCAATTCCCACATCAGCCAGTAAACTGTGTATTAGGAACTGGACCTGTATGTTAGGTAGGCAACGAGAGGGTTGGTGTTTTTTGTTCTTTTAATGCTTAAAAATAAATAAATAAATAAAAAGGACTTCAGAGCATCAAGCATCTAAGGAACTCATTCTCATGTGATTTTGCTCCTCAGTGTCTCAGTTTATTTATTTATTTATTTATTTTGTTAATAGCCATTTATTTCATTTCTGATGGGGACGTTGTTCCAGTTGAGTATGTTTGTGAAGTGGGTGGTAGCTCCTATTTAAAAAAAAAAAAAAAAAACTCTGAAAGCAAGAGTTCCTTTAAATAAACTAGCAAGAATATTTGTAGTAACAAGCAAGTAGTTCTTCCCAGAGTTTCAGTTTTGGAATTAACACTCGGGGACGGGTGCTTCCTTGGCAGAAAATTATGTATATTCCTTGCTGATTCCCCAAACTCCTTTATCTCAGTTCTAAAATTCCCAGTTCTCTGTATTTAGGTAACATCTGAGTATGTGCTGAGCACCTCTTTGCTTTTTCATAAACGCAAGGTCAAAAAAAAAAATAGGCAGCACATTGTCATTCATTTAGTGGAAACTCTGCTTCAGTCTTTGGATTATGTAGCCCACTATGACCACAGTAAATATGCTGATGACTTTGAGCATTTTTCAATGTTAAAGAAACAGCTAATTGTGGCTCTAAGACTAACGCAATAGAATGAACAATGTTTTACTAAGAAGATTTCTGAGGTTGCAGTGGGCAGTTAGAATACTTTTCCTTTTGGTGTATTCAATTCTACCATCAGTTTCTGCCGTTGGAGACATCAGAAGATACCATTCTAAGGTCCTTTCTCTCTCACGGATGTAAAACCAGAATACTTTGGTTGTAATCAGTGATTTTTCCTACATAAAAAGAAGAATGTGGGTTACTTCAGTAGAGTAGTATTCTTTAAATAGTTATGTTTCTAATTTAAGGAATATCCATATTAAAACCTTTTTTTCCACTTGTTTGCTAAAATTGCCTACTGAAATTTATTCCATTGTATGCTAGTTTCTGCTTATGTCGTAATGAATACCTTTATAAGCTGACTTATTAATTGTCCTGTGATCGTGAAATCTGTTTCACCAATAGAAGAAGTACCCATTCCAACCTTTCTCTGACTTAATAACCTTTAGCACCATGCAGGTGCCAAGTCTTTCAATCCACACAGTATGTTAAGAAAATCTTTAAGTGAAAAACTGATTATTTCTGATTATTTGGTGGACTGCATTTCAATTGAATAGAAGAGTTTAACATACTCATTAAAAAAAAAAAATCAACAGGTTGCTTCAGTAATTGTGCTTTGCTTATCTGTAGCAATACCCTTATCTATCTTCACTGCAGTTTTGCGTGAGCATTATTTTGTTGTGTTTGCTGTTTTCAGGAACTGCTTTTTTAGGTTTTGTTATGAGATGCTCCCACTAAATATAACTTCTCTGGTACTCTTAGAATCACAATTTCAATGTTAATTCTTCTACAGCACAAGAAACTTTAACTGCCATATGGAGAACAGCCTCAGCTGTCTTTTGTCAGTGTTGATATTTTGGAATTGTGAAAAAATTCCATGTCCCATCCCACATGCTCTGACACTTAAGAAGGCAGTGACTATTGATTTAAAAAATGGATCTGTGGGGCAGGAACTTACTGATTGATGGTACTGGAAACCAAATCACTTGCTTTTTTTTTTTTTTTATTTAATCCTGGAAAATTGACTGGTGCGAGAGCAGCAATGTGAGTGTCTGTGCACTGTCCATACAGGAAGGAATTTTCAGAGGGATCATTCTGAGCTTTTCTCTCAGGAGCTTGTATTTCTGGGCTCACACGTATGTGATCAGAAATATCTGTAGCCCAAATCTCTGCAGTATCTTTTGCAAGGATCTTGATTAATATCTTCGATATCTAGATGTATTTCTACAAGTGCAGAGATTTTCTGAAAATGTGTAACTGTCTTCCAACTTTCAACTTTATACTTTAAACTCACAAACTACTTTACTAGTGGTAAAATCCCTGATCCCTCATACTACCTGCCTCCTCTTCTTCCTCTGTGCTAAACCTGCCTCTCTTAGTGGAAGACTCTTGACAGACCATTGGAAAGGAAAGGAATGGCTCCTCTACAGACAGGCAGTAAAATACAAAAATACAACTAATATTGCTCAGCAGAAGGTCCTTTCTGTGGCTGAAGTTCTGACTTGGGAGTCGTACTTCGCTAGCACCTTGAGGCATGACAGTATCTGAGCACAGGAAATCCCCCTGTGGTGTGGTACTGCTTACATCATTTCACAAAGAATGAGTACAGCAGTGGTCTTTCCCAGAGGCTTCTCTGTTTGAAGTAATGAAAGCCTTTTTCCCTCTGAAAATTCAATAGCCAGAAGCCTCACAGTATGTGGAATAGCTTCTAGTGATATTATTTGAACACTGAAGGGAAACAAAGAAGGGGCATATATTGTGTTATTGTTTCCCAGACAAAAGATTGTATTTAAAAATATATATGCCTTTTGAATATGCTTTGTGGCAGACATAGAGCTTGAAGACTGGCATATGACAAGGGGAAATCAATAAAAAATGCATAATGATATTATAAATATTTATAGAATAGCTAGATAAGTATAATATGACAGAGAAGCCACGATGGCTTTTAGAACAGAAAATGTGTGCTCTAAGCCATCCTAGAATTATTCTGAGTTAAAACGGGGTATAAAGGCATTACATAGGCTGACAGAGAAGCTCACTCCACCTTTGATTAAAATCCTTTCTAAGCAAAGCTTAGTCAAAGAACGTGGCTAAAGAGAAGTTGGAAAGCAGAAGGGAAATAACAGTTTTCAGAAAGGAAGGGATTGTTCAATGACGGTCCCCATGGGACACAAAGGAAATGTTGGTTGATTTGCAACCGCAGAAAGTAAGGAAGTAGTTCTCTCTGTTTGTGCGGGATTAAAAAGCTCCATCTTTTTCCAAAGACTGTGAGTTTTCCAAGTCTGCTCAAAAATATGGATGAATGTTTTTTTTTTCTTAACCACAATTTTTGCATATAGCTGGCCGTTGATGTAGTTGTTAATGCACCTGTTAATATGTACATCTAGGAGTTATGCATGTCAGACTGCAAACAGTAAATAGGACAAGAAGTGGGTAAGAATGGAGATGAACAAATTTGGTTCCCTGAATACATGTAGAAATTTCCTACAGCCATCCTTCTGTCCTGTCCTGTAAAAATTTGTCATTACCGTCTGGCCAGTTCCACAGGTCAGACACTACGAGAGGACTTACATTGTGGTGCTTGGCTGCATTCATCCTCTGTGTTGATGTAAACACCAAGAATACACTGGAGGTTTTGTGTGGAGGAATTTATTCTTTTCTGCTTGTGCTGCAGATGGCTGAATTTGCTCAGTCGGCAAAAGCTGCAAGAAAAGTACATAATGAAAGAAATTTATACTAAAAATGGAAGAAAAAGAAAAGGCAGCAAAAGCTTCTTCAGTGTAGATATCCATATCTGGGGACAAGATATTTTTGCTGCTGAAATCTTGCTTATAGAATTCTCTTTCCCATTAGTCCAAACAGAGCACAATTTTGCTAATGGTTGGGTCAGGGTGCTAATTATCTATGTGAAAAATGGATGGGCAGACAGTCCAGGAGATAGATGCTTCCTAATTTGTTAAGGGTTTTAAAGATAAACGGCCTTGAAGTAAATTTGTTTTCAAATGAATAGCCACTAGAGTGCTGAGAGCAGTGGCAAAGTGAGCTCTCATCAGGTTTTCTCAGAGTGATGGATGCTGCATATTCTGTCCACTGACGTGGTCTTTGCCATCAGAAGTCCCAACTTATTAATAGCTTCTAGGGCAATGGTTGTAAATTATTGCAGCCCAATTTTATTACTGTTTTACATCTACCAAGGACTGAGCCCTTTATGTAGCTTTATATTAACTCAGTGAGCACCATTAAAATACTGACATTTAGGTTCATTTTGGTAGCATTACCCATAGCATTCTATCATGCATTAATTGCAGAGGTTTGAAATGACTGGAATGTTTCCTTTTCTAAAAGCACAAGAAAAAAGTTTACATTTCTCCCCCACTGCAACCCATGACTTTGCTGAAAAAGAAAAAGTAATTCTCCTAATTGTATGCTCTGGAGGCATCTACTTCTTTGCTTCTTTGCAACCATTGAGCAAATAATAAGAAGCAGCCCTTACGGGCTTCATTGGGCTCTTGGAAGTGTCGCCTCTGAAAATCAGCCTCTGAAGTCTCACTGCGGACACCTACATCTAGGGCTCCGACTTCAAAAACATATCTTAATGTATAGCAAGAGTCCTCCTAATGAGCAACAAAAGCTAAAATCTTATGCATTTCCATATGCTGATATGGCTTAAGGGTTTAAAACAGACAGAGAAATGCCTTCTGTGATTCACAGCAGGAACACGTTTATAGCATCCATGTCTATTTGTATTATCATATCACTGTAAGAACCTGCAATGTTCACTGGCTCTTTTCAGTGGAGGGCACCACTAGATGATTATGTTTAATATAAGGAGTTGGCAGCCTTTCTCACTTAACCATCATTAGGAGATCTGCTGCTGAGGTCCCATTTTGTGAGGCAGCTGGAAATTGGCACTTAGTTTGAATGTATTGTTTTTTACCTTTCTCTTCAAGGGCAAGGCAACACTGTTCAGACTAAGCAAAAAAGAAGGTTTTCTTACTCTCCTTTGTTTACTTGGTCCTCTGACCCCTCCAATCTTTTCAAAGTAAATTTACTCCCCTATATGTACATGAATTAAATAGAAATGTGGACCATATCATCAAAGATGCAAGTGTATGACTTGAGGGAAGGTATTTAAAAGGACCACACAGAAGGTATCTATGGTAAACTTGCAGACTTTTTACAGGAGTAAAAATTATCTAGGTCTTCGGTACCGTATCTCTACACTACTGGGGGACAATACTATCACTTCTGTTTTACAGATAAGGGAATGGAGACATATAAGATATGTGCATATACAGATAAGGAACGGAGGTCAGCGGAAAAGCCCAAGGTGATTGAAAGGCGAGATACGGAATAGGGGTGCTCTGTTCTCCTAATCCTCTATTCAGGCTGCCATTCATGATTTTAACTATTGTCCTCTTTCCACTCTCACCCCAAAACATTCCCGCATCTTCAGGAGTTTCAATACCTGTATTTTCCCTGGTAATGTTGTATGGCTTCAGCCACAGCTTCACCTGTAGCCTTTCTACCTCCTGCTGTACTGGATCCACTCAAAAGCCTGAAAGGCTTTCTAGTTACAGAGGCTGTCTATTTCAATTACAGTAGTTTCATATGACCAAATAATACTTCATTAACCTGATTGCCTAAGGATATCAAGCTCCAGGGGAAACTGATATTCCTATATGATAGCCAAGATAATTAAGAAGTGAAGTAATGCAAATCCCAGTACAAGCAACTGTAATAAGACAGGGGATGTATTTACTCTTTGAAGCCAAATTGTGCGGTATCTTAAATCCTTTTATTTTAAGGCTCCTATATTTGTAGATTTATTTTCATCCCTCACAGTGGACATATTGCTAGGACAGGGTGCTTTAGCAGCCCATTCAGACTAGTGGAGCAGTTCAGCTTGCTGGGAAATCCAGTGAGTTCCAGTGAAATCCAGTGAGTCTGTGGCATCACCTCGATAACACAGGCTAAAGAACACATTTGCTTCGACTAACTTTGATTTTGAGCTCCTTGGATATGACTTTTTGTTCCGCATTTGTAAAGCAACTACTGCAGTGGCTGTACTGTGACTGAAGCTTCGAGATAACACAGGGACAGAAGCCACTGATGTCAGTAAGAGTTCTGCATCCCCTGGGATAGTGGACTGTTGAACCTAGATTAGAGACAAGTTCATTCTGAGATAGCCACAGCCTCCCCTGTTAACAGAGGCCATGGCAAAGCTAATATCAGTAAATGCTGCATTCAGCTGGCACCAACAAGCAGGAGATTAAATGAGAGAGCTGTATAGATGAGGGGTCCTGTTGAGGGTGGCCTTCAGTGGATAACAGTCTCTTATAAATGAAAAGTTTTTTAGCAAAGCCCTACCAAGTAAAAGGTGCCTAATTAAGTTCTGGCTGCTTCTGTATCTGAAAACGATGAAACCTGAGAAGCAATGAAATGAGTGGAGTTGCTCTGAGGTAGCTGGACTAAAATTAAATGTGGCAAAAGAAAAGAAAAAAAAGCAAAAAAAATCAATATTCTTGCTAATAAGAGTCAACATTTATCTTACAGGAAACCTGAAGTTTTGCCTTCTGATTCTGAACCAGCCTTTCAACAAAGGTCATTTTCATTGTCTGTGGAGCAAAGGTAATAATAACTTACATATATCTTCATTTGCTTATTTACTTGGCTGCTACCTGGCTAATGAACTTCAAGTCTGTTGAATTGCTATGTGGCAATTTCCTCTAACTAGAGCAACCTTCTGGTGAGGGTGCGAATCAGCAGAATATGTCCCTTGTTGCAGAATGCAGCAAGTGAACTGATTATGCAAATTCTGCTTCTCTGCATTGCTTACGTCAGTGGGAACTTTGTGAACTGATCTGTGAAAGATTCTTTAGCTTTTGAGAAGCATCTTAGAAGTGATCATTGTTTTGCTGACAAAGTGTAGTAGATCAATGGTGCATTTAAAAGTCTGGGAGCAAGCATTCCTTTAAAGGTCATCAGTGAAATGTGTTAATTTTAATCAAAATAAAATGAACCGTGTAGGTATTATGTTGTGAAAGTGGTGGGAATTTGTGTGTATGTCAGAAATATGCAAATCAAATTTCACTACCCTTTTGTTTAATATGCACAGTGCTAATCAGCTCTGGTACGATAGCTGCAAATTTACTGACATTTTTTGGAGATGTATAAATCTTTAAAAGCTTGGAGCTATTAATTCCTCCAGTGCAGAAATGTAGTCCTTCAGAAGCTTTGTGACAAACCACGGGAAATGTCTCTAACTTGTTACCAGGCTGGGAACCTTGCAGAGAGATTCCTTGTAACTAACTGGGGCAGATAGCACTAGTTCATTTCACCGTAGGCATGGGGTCCAGTAGGGGGTAGCTGCACAGTTAAAAAGGAATTGGAGTAAGAGACAAAGTAGGGAGAATGTATTCATATCACCTAATTCCAGCTAGCCTAAAATAGTTGCCTATCTAGACACAGGAGATAAAAAAGAATGGAAACTTGCACGGGATGATTCAAAGCATCTGAATGAGTATTGTGTCTCAAATGGGCTCTGTTTAGCTTGCAGTGTCAGACTGTGCTCGGTGGAAGGACTGTCAGCTCTATTTGCTATATTTTCTAGATGCGATTTTAAGTATTTTTTCATTTAAAAAGATACACTGAAAGTACATATTCTGCATTAAATACTGAAAAGAAGAAGGGTATTTGTCTTCTTATTTCACCCCAGCTTTCCTCTGTTCTGAGGGTTGAGGTTGGAAAACAGCAAACAAGACCAGTTACAGAATGGCAGCATGTAGTGTACTGTAGTATGATAGGTACGTTGCTTTTATGCTCTGTTATGTTAAACCAGACTTTTTTGTCTGTCCTTTGGAATTTTAAGTTTTCCTCTTGCAATCAAATCTCTGCAGAGTAACTCTTGGGGCATGGAGTGCTTCTTACTGTAACACTAATGGGCCCTTAGCTGTAGTGCTTCAGTGAAGGACTGGGATGAGAAGTCGAATAAAATTGAGTAGACTACAGAATGTCTTGCTTGAGACTACCACAGTGGGTTTCTGTCCTCTGAGCATAACTACAGTGAAAGTAATTACTGGTGCTGCAGATAGTTTTTTCAAAGTGCCTGTGCAAGTTAGGAGCAGAAGTCCTGTTTAAGCTGATAGGACTTGTGCTGGTAGGTTACCTCCAGAAATAGGTGGATATTTTCTGTCTAAGCAAAACAAGAGAGGAAGATGGTGTTTTTTTCAAAACATCTCAGCTTCAGTAAACCTTAGCTGTGAATCCAGGACAAGATTCTGGTAACACCTGATTGACAGTCCTCATAGGCTGCTGTAGGCATCAGCAATCTTGTGGCTCCTGGACCCTGGCCCTGAAAGAGTCTCTGCAGAGAGCTGTTTCATGACTAGGAGACCCTGGGGTTTTGGTACGTGAACTGAAAGAATTTTGGAAAGAATGAAACATCCTCAGAAACAGCGCCTGATCACCACCTGTACTTCCTTGATATCTCATAAAAATTCTAGTGTTTGTGAGTAATGAGAAGGAAACAGTAGGGCTGTTGATCCACAAAATATTGCCAGCTACACAAATCATGAAAAAAGGGAGAGAAAAGTGTAAGGAAAAAAAATATGGACGAACTTCTTAAAGTTACTGCAATCTTGGATGTTATACTGAGTACAGAATGCTGAGACAGAAGTGTTATTTTCAAGTAGCTTGTGTCCTTCTATCAAAATAACTTGTCTCATTAGACCTGTCACTTTAGCATCAAGTAAAAATGAAGGTGTGATGTGATATGTCCTCAGTTTAAAAAAAAATCACATTGATAAGTGTGGCTATTCTAGGCTAAAATCATCCCAGGTGTAACTTCTCTTGACCTCAAGAAAAAGTGGTTGCAGCTAATTAGCCTTTGGTTTATTACAGACTTGTATGAAATCTATTTTTACTGACATACTTTGAAAAGAACTATTTCGATCAGTGCAAGTTTGCATGAACTTCCCTCCCTGTGCTTTGGGAAGGACACTGAAATCTGAATTCCGTGCTTACAGGGGACATTTAGCAGCTTTTACAACTCTTACCATACAAGCATGCAAAGAGTCAATAGTGAGGTACCGTAAGCTGAAGATTTCCATGATTTTCTTTTATTATATTCATTAATGTCGTTAACCAGGCTAGATGTTCCCTTTGTGTTAGGTACAGTCAGCAATACCTAGATTTAGATAGTGCTGTCCTAAAGGATGAAACGTTGGAGCAGGGTGTTATTCAAAATCAGAATATAGAGTAAAATGGCAGAAAATGCTGGTGGTTCGATGAAATGTTGGGTGTACTAGGGAGGGACAAAACAAGTTGAAAAAAAAATTGAAGAGAATAGGTGGCTAAAGGGGAGCAGGTGAAGGAAAACAGACTCATGACAAGTGAAGCTGATATGAAGACACTGAATATGGGAAGGTGAGGTGGATACAGAGAATTGAGAATAGACTATGAGTAAGCACAAGGCTGGGAATGTCATTCAAATCCATCAAAAGTTCTCTGAATATAGCTCTTACTGTAGCTATTTTTACCAGTGGAAGTGGTACAGCTTTCTTCGGAGTCCTTATCCTAGTTGTGGAAAATATGTGGAAGAGTCTGGCCACTGCTTTTCTCAGAGCTGCACATTTTTTGTGTTTAGGAGGTTCCTATAAGGAATACCTGGTTCAGTGGGGCCTTACCTTAACCTTATAACGTATCATACATTTCTGTTTGTATTTCAATGATGTTTGTAACTCCTGGTTTGATTCCTGTTTCTCCCCAGAAATGGCCAGGGAAAAATTTTGAACATACATTAGTCTGCAGTACTACATTTTAAGTGCTTTCAAATGTAAATATATCTTTAACAGAAATTACTGTGAGTTGAAAGAAATTACTGTGAGTTGAATGTCTGAAACTCTCTCTTTAATAAGTTTGAAAAATAAGGAAGCCCATGTTTTAGTGGCTGAAAAAAAAAAAAAAAAGGAAGCTTTATGAAGAGTAAATGAAAATTCCTGAGATTTTTGAATCTGCTCTTTAAAATCTTTAATAAAAAATTCACTTACATACTTGTTATTTATTGGTAGTTCAATGAAGGTGCAAGTGCCAGATTCTGCACCTTGGAAGGGGCTGCACTGGCTATACGTACAGACTCAGGGATGAGAGGCTGGAAAGCAGCCTGGCGGAAAAGGGTCTGGGGATTCTGGTGGATAGCTAGTTGAATATGAGTCAACAGCATGCCCTGGCAGCCAGAAGGGCCAAACATGTCCTGGGGTGCATTAGCACAGCGTTGCTCACCAGTTGAGGGAAGGGATTGTCCCTTTCTGCTGTGCACTGGTGCAGCCTCACCTCGAGTACTGTGTGCAGTTTTGGGTGCCACAGTATAAAAATGACATAAAACTATTAGAGAGTGCCCAAAGGAGAGCTATGAAGATGGTGAGGAGCCTAGAGGGCAAGATGTATGAGGAGCAGCTGAGGTCCCTTGGTTTGTTCAGCCCAGAGCAGAGCAGGCTGAGGGGAGGCCTCATGGCGGCCTGCAGCTCCCTCACGAGGGGAGCGGAGGGGCAGGCGCTGAGCTCTGCTCTCTGGGGACAGCGACAGGACCAGAGGGAACGGCATGGAGCTGGGACAGGGGAGGGTCAGGCGGGGTGTTAGGGAAAGGGTCTGCACCCAGAGGGTGGTCGGGCACTGGGACAGGCTCCCCGGGGCGCAGTGGTCACAGCACCGAGCCTGCTGGAGATCAAGAAGTGTTTGGACAACACTCTCAGACACACGGTCTGATTTTTTGGGTGGTCCTTTGGGGACCCAGGAGTTGGACTTGATGATCCTTGTAGGTCCATTCCAACTCAGGATATTGTGTGATTTATGCCAAGAATTTCAACAATGTCTAGCGATTGCAAGTGCTTCTGTATTTTTATTTATTTATTTATTTATTTATCGTCTCCATAGTAAAGTATTAGGAAAGGGGCAAAATTATTGCAATGCTAAGAAATCACCTGGGTAAAATTGTCTCATGATCAGGATCTGAAAATTGTTTCTTGTTTCTGAAAACATTTCCCTTAAAAGCTATAATACTCAAATGATCCAGAATTGTCTGCATGTCCTCGCTTGATGGTAGCATGCTAAGTGGCTCTACATCGTAGAGTACTTTTTGTTCTTGAAATATTGACAGCCAGTTATAAAGAGCAGGAAGTTATGCTCTGAAAAATAAAATTATTTTAAGAATTGGAGTAATATGACAATGTTCTACAGCAATCTGATGAAGTTCCCATCCATGCTGTATTTCTGGAAATGTCAAGGTGCTGTTAAATAACATCTTCAGATATACTACTGGAGAAAGACATATTACAATAGGTTTTTTCCATAGGTTCCATTTAACTTCTAGCAGAGTATTCTTGCATCCAAGTGCTTACTGATAAACACAGCTGCAGAATTAAAATATTGGCTAATCCAGTCCCGCTTAGCTGAAGAGGAAGGCTATTACACTTATACATTATGGTAAGGAAACATGTCCATGGGCATTTTTCAATCTCTGAAATGGTTGTGACACATTAGTCACTGTATCTTTCTCAGAAGTATTCTGCAAATAAAGGTTGTCCAGGAAAGCTTTAAATCAAACAGAATATCAAGCATTCATTTAAAAATGACCCTGACTGATGTACTAGAATAAACTACCAACATCCTTTTGGAGTGGGCTAACTGAATACTGACTTGTGGGATGTGTAAAGTTGGATAAGCAGACAGTAAGGAGACATGATTGTATCAGTCCTTTCTTTTTTAAAATCTATGAGACTGGGCTGCAAAAATGTCTGTCAATTATGACTTCTTCCCTAAATAGTCTCTTTCATGGACCATTCCTTAAGGAATTTGGAGTCTAGCTATGTCTCCTTACTCAGCTGCCCCACCAGTTATTTCTCTGTAGGCTTAATGTATGAATGTGGAGGAAGTCCAGCAAGATAAAAAGCTTGTTGTTCACCATAGAGATTTCAGCTCTTTATTTTTGGGGATCTGTATATTGAGATAGCAGAAAGCAGACTTCTACAGCAGCAGTGCAATATACCCAAATCTGAACTTGTTTTAGACTGTCTTCACTTAAATAGTATTTTCTTACACTAAATCTATTGTGAGTGCTATCCATAAATCGAGGTGGGTGTTTTTTGGCTTTGTTTCTTCAAATTTCCATCTCTAGCAACTTCGATTGTTGTAAAAGATACTGGATTTTAAATAGTATCTTGACTGTGAGGAAACTTTCCTGTCAAATTCAGCCTACTGTTTGGTGAAAATGCTGCTAATGAATGAATTGTTAGCACCTGGAGGTGGCTGCAGATTACAAAATACTTCCTGAGGAATCAAGTAAGGAAAGGTGTTAATTTGTATCATGAATTTCAGTCATCTGTCTTTAAATGCCTCATGCTTCCATTCATTTTATGTTGCTTTTGTCTTCAATATAATTGGTGACTGATATTTTGAGTGTCTTCTGTTGAGGTCCAAAAGCTGCGTATATAAATGTAAATACAAACGGCAAAGCAAAGCTCAGGCAAATACACCGAGCGAAAGGTAACAGATCAGTTAGAACAGCTTGAATGTCTAAGAGCAAAGAACAGGGTCCTGGAGTTTAACAACAAGAGGGAAATAACCTTATTTTCCCTGGTAACATTTTTTCTTCTCCATGATTGATACCTTTTCCTCCATTGTCTTTAGTGATTGAACTAAACATCTGGAATTATTGGTACGAACCACCATTCACTTGCCCTCTTACCTGTCAGCAATGAACTTGCCTTGTTGGCATATGCTGAACTTTTTTCTCACCTTTTATTTTCATTTCTTGTTGAACTTGTAATATATCTCAAATTTGTACTAGGCCCAGAATTGGCAGCTGGCATAAAGCTTCAGTGAATTTAGAGCAGCCTCTATTAATAAATAGGAGAATGTTCATAAAAATGGTGATTGGGATGTCGCATGGACTTGTATGCTTTATTGCAGTTTCCAGCAGGCATCGAGAGGAGCAGTAACTCTTACCGTTGGCCTCAGCTAAACTACTCTGTTTTCCCCAGAGTAATATTAGCCTCCTGATAAGTCAACAATGAAGTTCATTTTTCCGAATTTGAATCAGAAGACCAATGAAATTTCTAGTTTGTATCTGGTAACTTAAATGTGCTGTTCAGCACCGACTGAGGTAGATTTAAACAACATTTTCTTACGGTGGTGTACCTGATGCTGGACTGCCTGCAGTGAGCTAACATCCTTCAATTGCAGCAATCTGAGGACAGTTATTTCAAGTGTTCTTGAGGGTAGGGGACCTAGGTTATATTACAGGAACAAGAAAATCTGGCCTAGATTAGGGTTGGCTAGCACCATGCTTTAAGCTTGGAAACTAAATAATATCATTCTTAGGACCTGCAGCAGTTTTGCACTAGCTGAGATTTTGGGCACAGTTTCACCAGACCAAGTTTTGCCCATTACTCAGTGTATAACCTTGACCTCTACCAGTTTTCAGTGATGAGCTAAAGGTTTACAGTTCTCTTCACAAAACTCAGCTTAAAAGCTCAGAGATACGGTACACTTCTCTCATTTGTGACATGTATATTGTTAGTGCCTTTCCAGCTCAGAATCAGATCTCTCAAGAGGTAGTCCAAGTGTATGGATGTTTTGAAAAGTAGCTATTATTGATTTCTGCAAACTTTTAGATACTTCTTGGCAAAAGTGAGAGCTGGATCTTCCCAGCCTTCTGCACAATTCAAGTTCCCTCATCGTAGTAGTAGCTGTGATAGAATGAGGTCTTCAGGTAAAATTTGAGACACATAAGACTGCATTTTTTATTGATTTTAATTCTCTGCAAATCCACCAACAGGAAATTCTGAGATCTAAAAGGAATTTTTGTTTGTTTAATGAATTTGAGATTTTTTTTTGAAAATTGAAAAAAAAATGAGTAATTAAGATCCCCCTCTGTGATGCTTTGAAAAGCTAAACCCTGCTGTGCATAAGTTCAGAGCAACAGAACAATAGAGAATTGCTTTGAAGTACTAGTGAAAAGCATAACAGATGATTACAGCAGAAGAAAAAAAACGGGAGGTTATTACAGTGCTTTTTTCTATTGAGCTGGGATGCAAATCCCATTAGGGGACTTCTATTGTCAAAAGTTTTCTTATATAAAAGCCTTTGATAGCATCATACTATATATCCTGTTACCATGTTTCCCAGAGGACAGCTGAAAGAAGGAGCTTTGGAAAATAATGTCAGGAGGATGCTTTAAAGCACCCCAAGCAAAAAGGGAGACATAAGGCAATAGAAAAAAAGACCATTAATAGCTCACTTTGTTAGTGGTTCAACAAGAGGAATGGTCCTGGCAATGAACGCAGGGACTAGGGGCGAATGCAAGAGGTTAGCATAAGTAAGACGCGTGACAGAAAAGAGAAGGTTCCTAACCCCATAAAAGAAACACTTGTTTTTTCACTGCCTCAAGCTACACAGTGAAAAGTGTTTAAAAAGATGTGTTCTCTGGGAGTCACTGCAGGGCAAAAGTGTTATTTTCATAGCTAGAGCTTAGTGTGAATCCACTACTAGGCGGAAGATGTAAGATCTTGTAAAAGTTTGAAGTTTTCGAGAGTTGCTGATGTCAGACTTCTCACTGTTTACAATGGCCTTTGGATCAAACTGTTGTTTTATAGTCTGTCTTTCTTCTCTTATTCCAGGGTTGCTTCAGGGCAGACAAAAGTTTTTTTTTGTTGTTTTTTTTGTTTGTTTTTTGTAAAAAGCCTCCCTCAGACAAACTGACACTGTACCACCTCACCATTAGCTTTGGCCCAGCGGTTTTATTTAAATGATGATTTCTTTTTAAGTGCATCTCCTCATTTTACATTATCTAAATATGGTTATGCTTTCAGCCTTTTAATTTCAAGAGTTTTGATTACTGTATTACCATGATAATAAGAACAAGCAAGTTGGACAGTGAACAGTTTAGCTCTTCAGTACTAAGTTGAGACTATGAACGTACTTATTGGATACAGGGCTGATGGAATATGCAGCCTGCACTGCCTTCAATGCCTGAAGGGACATCAGTAGTTGGAGAAGATGCATGTTGGATTGCTCTTTTTCTTATCTAAATGGTTTACGTGCTGTTTTGTGCTCACACACGGTATCAGATATTAAATTGAACTTTAAAATCATGCAAGTCAGAAAATAGCTTTTCAGTTCTAATCATTGTCTCTGCTCTTTTGTACAGGTAGGCTGTTTTGTTAGATTATAGCAGTACCTAAATGTGATAATGTGATGCTAAAAATAGTACATGCATCTACACTTTGAAAACAGCATAGTGAGGTTTTTTTTGTAATATGCAATTGTTTAGATATTATATGCTAAGTTGTGTGGCAAGCAAAGTTCTAAAATGTTGGTCTTGTGTCAAAGGCAGCTGCTGTATGGTATAGAGCATGAATGCTCAGTTGTTTGCCTTCTCCTTATTATTAGAACGTTGGAGTATTAGTTGTTTTTTTCAGCCTTGGTTCTTTCTGATTGCACCAAAGATGTTTTTATGGAAATGCATGAAGCGCTATTTGACCGACTTTGATTTGGTTTCATGTATTTATAGCAGCCAAAAATTTAAAAATGTCAAAATGGGACTGGTATTGTGGCAATTAGCAGCTTTCCTCTCCCAAGTTCACAATTCCGTATCGAATACACTGAAGAGAGATGGTGACATATGGTAGTCTGACTTAGTTTCATTGACAGTGAATCACATTGGATTGGAAAGAAAAGAATGCCATAGATTTCTCATTCTGGAAAATCCCATTGGCCTCAGAAATAGCAGGCACAACCCATAATTTTTAGAAGTGTTTTATCATCATCTTCCATTGTTGGAAGTTTTATGACTTGGAGCATGATGTAACGGCTCTTGATATCAATATTTCTTCAGTTACTTTGAGTTAATTTGGTTCACACCTTCACAAAAATCTTGCTGGAGGGTGAGCACTTCACAAAAATCTTGCTTTAAAGATAGCCCGCTCCTGTGTTTGCTGAAATCAGTTTGAACATTAACTCAGACGTGCTAGATAAGGTATTAACATCACGAGAATGAATGTTGGTTCAGTGTAAGCTGAACTAGCACTGAAGTAGTTCAGGGCCGTAGAGTATGAATATTATCCAATTTGAATTTCTTTCCAAAAATTCCTAATCTTCCAAACTTCAACCTGCTACTGCCGGTGTTCAGAGCCCAGGCTCTGACTCCATGGGACTTCTGTTTCTAGCAGTCTAGGCGTTTTGCTTAAGTCTGAACATGCACTTGTCTTTCAACTTTGTAGTATTCCATGCACTTTGCATTAGTTCCTAGCTTCCAGTAGTCCGTACTGTTAGTTTGCTTTGTGTTTGTGAGGTGTAAGATACGAATAGTAGATAGTTGGGTCAGACTAGATGATAAAGTCTGGAACATCCGTCTAGAAACGTGTTTAATTCAAAGAGGGATGGAGGAGGAACTGTGTTGACTTTGCAAATCTTTGAAAAGGCCCACATATTTTGAAGATAAAGAACTGGAGAGGCTCAGAATGCCTCTACGCTGCGTTATTTGGCATGACTGCAAGCAAACAGCAGGACAAAGCTGCAGTACAGTTTAGTCTCTCAAAGTGTAAAATCTGCAAGTTTAAAAAAGTTAGAAGCCAGGAGAAGAACTTACTAGGAAGGCCTACGTTGTAGAAGTATTGAAATGATCTCACTCCAATTTTCATAGCTGTTTTTGCTTCAGTTAAAGGAATTTTTCTCATGTTCCTTTCAGATGATAGTAAGGCTGAATAATAGAATTGTTGTTGGTTTCATAACGTGTGGAAAATAGCAAACTCTGTGATAGATATGACATTTTAGGAAGCCTCCGTGGTTATTCAGACTCAGATGTTTTCATTTCTAAAATGATGTGAAGTAATTAGGGATAAGGAATGTGATGAATGTAAGGAATTTTTTATGAGATTTCTGGAGAAAGTGATTAGTATTGGTAAATAGTTGTCAAGAAGTCACAATGTTTAGTCATTACCAAGTGCTCTGACCCGAGAGTGACACAGATCATGTCAGCTCTGTTTAGCTGAGCTCTGTAATCCTTTTGACAAATGCATGCAAGGCTGTTATCTGACATCAAAAGGTGTATCTAAATTACAAAAAAGGCTTTAAACCATCTGCAGGAACTTCTGCCTCTTCTGATGGGAATAACAGTCTCACCAAGAACTGTGGGCCTATAGGAACTTCTAAATATCATCTAGAGCCACCTGTTTTGGTTTGCTCTACCTTCCTGCCTGCTTTTCATAATTAAAATTTATTTCTTCTTATGCTCCTTGGCTTGTGTCTTAAAGTTGTATAATTGTTTCAAAAGTTACAGTGGGACAAATACATGAGCAAATAGATGGACAGAGAGAAATGCACCTAACACACAGCACACAGCATCACTGTAGAATCCATGATCAGGTCAGACAAAGAGGGGTTACAACCAAATTTGATTCCTGGGAGTATCAACATAGTATGGAAGTAGACTGATTCTTCCAGTTTTTATATACTTTGTCCTTGGTGTTGCTGTAATATAGATAACTGTGATATTAGCAACTGCTTGGCAAAAGCTGTTATGTTCCATTTTTTGTAAATCCGTTTTTCTCTCTGCTTCCTGAAAGAGAAGAGAAAGCATAGGAGAATGGGTGAGGCACAGTAAATGTCCACTAAAAGTCACACTGACAGGGTTTAAAGTTGCACTTTCCATTCTTTTTAAGAAGTATTTCACTGTAGGGTACCCCAGTGAGATCTCACTTAACTTGGGACATTTAGCTAAAGTTTCTTAGTTTCTGAGGTCAGTTCCAGTCTTTCCCTCTTCAGTCAATGGAAAGAGAAGGAACACCTCCAAAACATAATTTATCCAACCTTAAGCTCTAAGTTGTCTCTTTGCAGAGCAGCTCAGATGTGAGGTTATTTTCTCTTCAAAGTTGGTTTCCTTGGCCAGTTTACTGCAAAATCACAAGTCAAGTGAATTTGTGCCAGGTCGTATCTATAGTTAAGCTGTGTTATTTGATCTCATCTGTCTTCTACCTCAACTCTTTGCTATTTTCCACCTCAGATCTTTCCTTTCTGTTTAGCCACAGAGGAAGGACAATGAGGTTAAGACTAGAGAATGCAAAGCTACGATTTTGAACTTGCCTTGGCTGGCCATCTTATTTTTTGTAGGCCTCTGCATCTTTGTCATAGAGCAACACTCTCATTAGAACTTTGAAAAACCCAGATACATCATAACAAGGCATCTGAAGTTGACCTTTTCTCCAGGAGGGAAAATGCTAATGCTTTTGGCAGTGATTTGTGAAGTTTGCTTTCCTCAGTGAATTTAGGATTGGGTTAGTTTTTAAACTTACTTCCAAATCAAGCGTTAAATTTTATTGCTCTTTCTTTAGATCTATAGATTTGAGTGAGCATTAATGCATCAGTCATATTTCATTTGGTGATTATAGTGCTTGATATCCTTTGTATTCACCTTCTAGAAATGCTTTGGCAGCAGAACTGACTATGCAAAAATGTGTAAGAAAGGGTCGGAATAATAAATCCACTGTCAATTTGGCTGATGCAGTTCAACATTTTAAGTTTTGTTTGTGACCCACTGTTCATATCTGGCAATTTGAATATACATATGCAGTGTCCTTTTTCAAAATGTGCAGGACAATAGGTAAGCCCTAGTGTTATTAGTATAGTAAATCTTTGCTGTAAGATGTTTCTCTTATATTGCAAGTATATGCTGCTGCTGTTCTCATTTAGATATTAAATTTAGAGGTGTGCAAAATCTGTTGAAATTTGCTGCAAGTCTTAACAATTTATTTATTTATTTTTACAAGTGTGCTGTCCTAGTGAGCCCTTCTGGGACTGCTTAAAGTAACATGAATAACTGCACATAGAAACTTTGTCCCTGCTGATGCTGTAGCATCACATTGTCTAGGGCACTACTTTATCATGGCAGTGCAGTATTCTGTAGTTGACAACCCATCTCACTAGCCATAAAAGTTGGGGAAATGATCTTGAAGGCACTTTGGGGCAACAAATTTGATTTACATTTTATGCGTCATGTTTGACTATAGTAAAGAAGGATCCAGTTCATTCCGGGCTCCAGAAGAATAGCACAAACATTGCCTTGCAAACTGAATGCAGCATTAAAGAGAGACTATAAAAGATTTTGTTTGGAATGGTTTGAGGGTATTTTCAAGCCTGCTAATCTTCTTCTTATTCCTAGTTCATTTGTGATACTTTACCTAGCATTGTATTATAAATGAACAGTATTGCTATTTCTGTAAATTAGTGTGGTTGTTTGAAGCAACATCATCTCAAGCTTAATATGATGTGTTTTTCTTCATTCGTAGGCACAGTTGTTGGGCCTGTAAAAGACTAACTTAAATGGACATTCCTTTTTTTATACTGAGACTGCGAGACCACTGCAGACACTTAGGTGGAAGGGAAGATGTGTAAGTTTGTCTTTTGAATTTCAGAGAAAGGTAGCACATAATTCTGTGGTTAGAGACAAAAGCACTCTTACAGAGGCTGGAGATTTTTTCGCTTAGGTTTGGGAAACAAGTGCATTTCTCCTCTTGTCTCTCCTCCATGTGGAGAGGTCAGAAGTCATTTCAATCTCTGCTCTCTTGGGAGCTATAGTGATGTCTTTTTCTTAGGATTACCTAAGAGCTATCGGCCTTTCCCAGGGGAGTCTAGAAAACCTAGGATATGAACTTGGACACAGACAGATTCGCATCAAGGCACGGAGTCCTTCTCTGATGTCTCTGTGGAAAAACATTTCCTCTCTGTCCAAATGTGGATGAGCGGGGCCACATGCTTCTGCAAAAGGTACACTTAAAAGATTTTTCAAGATTTAGAGGTCTTTCTTATTCTCACGTTATAGTGCATTTTCTGTTTGGGAAACACTTCCAGAATCAGAAGCCTGTTTAGAATCACACTGCAAGTACATCCATGTCTGTGATCTTTCTGAAGTGCTAAATGATTCCAGATGCTGAGGAAAACAGTAGAAAGGAGCATCTGGCACCGCAGCCAAGTTTCAAACATACGTCTTCTGAGCAACCAATACTGTGATGACACGAATGTTAAACTGTTTCTCAGATTTCTCCCAGTTCACTCAATATTTGAAAAATAGTGCTAAAATTTAAAGAAAAAAAAAGTCCTTAGGTTCATCAGTTAGAACTGAGAAGTAATTATTCATTTGCTTGCCTTAAAACAACTGTTTTTTTCAGAATGTACTTTCAGTCTATTGGTAGTGGTGTAGCAAAGTTTTATTTCGTTTAGAAAGGACATTCTGCTTTACATAGAAGCAGATGAGAGAAAAGCTGAGTGGGAAGATTGGTGCACTGTGTTTTCATGGAGAATGCTTTGCGTGTTTGGGTGCTCTGAGGGAAACGTTGTAGTACTGTACTCAAACATAAATAAGCATAAGGAATGCTTTTCCAAAGGAGCCTGGAGGAGTTGTGTTCCCACATTCCATTTAAAACTTTCATCACCTTTGGTTCTTTGTAAAATGCTGCCAGAATCATGTGAAAATACACGTTCATCTAACAGACATACCTAGATCCTTTTCTCCTCATTAACAAGTGAAAGTTGAGAAGAGATCCTGTCATGCTAAGATGGGAGTATCCATAACAAGCAACTCTTCTTTTTGTGCTTGGCAATTGTTGAGAACCGTTCAAGCAATAACACTCAGCATAGTTTATGCCTCCAAAGCCTACCTTGAGACTTTGGGTGTGATAAGGCAGGAGGCCAAAGCTTTCATCAACTGTGAAGTGTGTATATGGCTATGTGGCAATGCACACTGAACGCTGTCATCTTTTTGCGTGTGATTTATTAATGTTTAGAGAATAATGGCACATAAATCTTCTTTGAGCTCTTGTTGGCAAAACACTCAAGTATTGAAACCATCGGTTATCTTTTCTGCAACTTCATTAAAACTTGGCTCGGTGCCTATCTCCTTAAAGTAGGATGGAATATGGGTGATGAGCTGGCATACCCTTCTGGATGTTAGTTTGCTTAGGAGAAAGAACAAAACACAAACCTACAACCTAATAGATTCTTAGGTTTTAATGAAAAAAGCTCAAAGAGACAAACCCCAAACAGCAATACTTTCACAAGTAACACTTCCCATGAACAAGCATTCTTTAAAGGAATGCAATAAAATGAATTCCGAACTTAAGGAGCCATTTTTCAATCTTTTTTTTTTTATCTGCCAAGTTGCAGTTGGAATGTAATCTATTAAAGTTCTAAATGAGTGTGAATTCCAGTTCATTGCCCACTGATATTATTTAGGCTATAAGACTTGTGAAATAGATTTTATTGACACGTTTGAAAGTTAACTCTCTCCTACACTCCTACGCAGAGGGTATCTGCTGAAAGTGCAGGCTGACACACTTACCTTGTCAAACTCTGCAATGTTAAATCTTCAGAAATATAAGTAAATATTGATGTCTTGGGCTGCAAATAAATTACATTTGTCTCACTCAGAATCTTAATGCTTTTCAGTAGATTCACAAGGCAGTAAGTAATAAATTCATGTATAATACCAAGACACTTATTCAGATGTTTTATATTTTCATGGGCAGTCACAGACACTTAAGACAGAAATCCTAATCCTACTGCTGTCAAAAGAATTTGTTTCATTGACTTTGGTCAGAGTTTCAGAAAGAAGTGTTATCCTCAAATACCTTTCCAGCCCATGCTAGTCAACCTCATCACAGTGCAGAGCAGTGGAAGTCTGAGTGAGGGTTGCCATTCCCCATGAAAAGAAGGGAGAAGTCTCCAATAGGATGAGCTGTCTCTACTAAATTAATACGACACTTCCCCCCCATGCTGTAGTGAAAAGCAGATATGGACAACTACTTCAGCTGCTTCCCATTCTTTATCTGAAAGTAACGTTTTTATAAGGAGCTCCTAAAAGAGTAATAAATTCTGATTTGCTGAAAGCCATCTGGTTAATGGATTGCTTTAGCACTATTTATAATAGCAGCTATCTATGTAATTAACAGTTATAAAACATACTGCTTATGTCTATGAGATGCATATTGCCATTGTTTATTAACCCTTTGTAAAGGCTGTACGTTGCATTCTGAAGTCCAGATTTTGTTCTAAGAAGGCAAGAGTTACCAATTATAAATATATATATATTTTTTTTGCTGTTAGTGCTTTGCTCTGCAAGGCTTCTCCTTTGACTTCAGATCTGGTGGTTGATGTTATCTGTTAAATTCAGAGCTTCGTGAGGGCAGGTGTGGTGATACTACCCGAGTTTGGTCAGCCTGAGGAACGTGTTCCTTCTCAGACTGTATGAGCGTGAACTCCATCCTCTGTTCAATTCAAAGGCAAGGCACATTATGGTATATATACACGCACCCAGTACTCTGTCCTGATGTCTGTATTGACTTCAGATGTATGGGACTGAGTTTCAGGTAGAATTTGGCAGGCTTTCAACCAATTCCAGCATCAGCCCTTCTGCTTGTTTTGGCAGCTCCTCAGACTGACATGGCAGAGCCAACCACAGGGTTGGTGCTGTTAGGAGCTGTCAGAGAGCTGCCACTGAAAGGTAAACTGTGTGTGAGCATCTGTCATTTGTTGTGCTGACTCACTAAGCCACTTTTCTGAGATGCTGAGCTGGACTGCTGTGGCTGGGCTTTGACTTAGACAGGTTCACCTGGAGCAAAACTGCTTCCATACCTTCAGAAGCAAAGTGATAAGGATATAAAGGTGCCACATGTTTATGTCTTCCTCAGGTGGTTTCAGACCAATGTCTAAGAGAGGAAATACTATATCTTAGTTCCCTGGGCTGGATCCTCGTCGTGACTCTCAGAAGTCACATGCTACTTGAGACAATTTTCCTAAGTGTTTCTTTAAAAGTCTCCCAACGACCCAGCAAAATAAAAATGCTTAGTTGATCTTGTGTAAAAAGAAAAAGACTGCAAGCACATAGCAATTTCAGAGAAGCTGGCAGGAATTTTTAATGTGACTGGAAATGTCTGAGTGACAAATTAGTAATAAAAATGTCACTAATTAGACTGTAGTAGAATCTTGATAATCAAAACTACTTGGGTGAGACTAAATATATTCAGATGACGGCGAGTTCAAGATAATGGGAATCAGCTGAACAGAGAGGCAAGCTGGCAGCTCATTACAAAGGGAGGCTTAGAGAGCTGGTGGCTGTTTTGAATAAACAAGCACCTAACATAATTTGCAGAACATAGTGCAAAAGTAGTAATGAAAGGACAGCTGGATCAAGTATTTTAAATAATAGGAAAACATCAGCTCACTTGAGTGAAGGAGGACAGAGGCAGTGCTAGAACTTCTCTCTGCATTTTTATTTAGGGAAGTAAGCATAGGAAGTCTGGCTTCAACCGACTGAATGCTGATCACCAGCCCAAGTTCTTGACACAGGATGTCAATACGAGTTGAGTGTGCAGTAGGATCAATTGCCTCATGAAGAGGGTTAGGGCTAGCCTCTTTCCTCAGGTAACAGGCTAATGGTGTGGTAGGAACTGGTGACACATTCTGGGGAAAGGGAGAAGCTGCGAGGCTTTCTTTATCCTTGGGGCAGCTGGGTTAATAAATGCAGTTCAGTAGCAGGTACACTGAAAATGCTAGAGGTTGCCCTTTGCAAGAGGGTGGATGTTTGAGAGTAGGGACAGGATGTCCTTGGGTGGAAGGAATAATCCGATGTTAGTATCAGCTCTTGTGTGAGGAAGACAAGCCTTTGCTCTTTGACGGGGGAGTATCTGTAAGCAAGAGCTTTTTTGGTTCATTGGTTGGTAAGTTGAACTGACTTACAGGGATGCTGCGATCCTTTAAATTGTTTTTATTTTGCTGGTTCCAATGCTGCATTTATGTCATTCTTCTTGTCCTTTCTCAGGGGGGAATTGTGGGAGAAGTAGTACACTAAGTTCCTTTTCCATGTGTAGCCAACTTATAGTACGAGGTGAAAGTGCCTTTTTTATAGAAAAGAAAACAAGCATGGGGAATAGGGTTATAGAAATTGTAGGATAAAATGACTCTGCTGTGTGTGAAAAGAAATTGGCTGAAAATAGCCTTATTCTGTTTTCAAAATAAAACATTTATTCATTGCTGATCCTGCCTTATTACACAGTAGCTAGACTAAACACAAGCATTTCCCTTTGTCTTTCCCAACTTCGTATTCTAATTAATGTGATGTGGGGTTACTGAGCTGTCCCTTACATGGTGCTGTAAGATCATTTGTGACAATTGCAGTTGGGAAGCACATTACTGCTACAGAAGCACTGATGTAGCAGTTCTTGAAAACGTCACTTTTCTCCACCATTTGATTTGAGGCACCTGCGTGAGCTAGGCAGCGGTCCTGCAGGGAAGGAAGAGACACAGGGTCTTCCGAAAGGTGAGCTGGAGTGCCTACACTAAAGTCCTGACCCGAATCACCCTCTTGAGTAGTCTTCTGTCTTGTTCCTTTGATTACTACGCGGAGATTTTTAGGGTCAGTTAGGAGGGACGAATGAAGATCTGTAGGCCTATTTGAACCTTTATTGCCCTTGATACTTCTGAGCTCATTGTCTTTTTGCTTGTCTTCTATACAGCATGTAGGAGCTTGCCAAAGCATCCATTTTCTGACACCCCCTGCTTGCCCTCGGTAGAGAGCTCAGCCTGGTTTCTGATGATACAGCTCTTCATTGCACAGGGCCTGTGGGGAATGACCACCACCCATTTCTTCTCATCCTGCTTCATAAATAGTTAATATCTGGATATTTCAGACTTCCCCTGGAGAACCTCGCATTCACTCACCAAGAATGTACTCGCAAATGGGTATCATGCATTAGCAATCAAGGGATGCTTACACCAGGGGTGGCCGTGCCTTCTGCTAAAGGTCAGAACCTCATACCTTCATTGATAATTGGAGAACAAGATGTGATGCTTATTTAAGTGGATTTATCGGGAATGTAGTCAGCTTTTCAACTAGCTAGTACCTTCTCAATCACTGTGTCAGCCTGAGGGGTATTTATGGCTATAGATGCCAGTTTTAGTTCTGGCTTTAAGATAACGTGTAATCCCTCTGGAAAGAGGCACAGTCTTGCTTCCAAAAATAAACAAGTATTCCATTGGGAAATCAGGAGTGGAGTAATTGGGCTGCTATAGTTATCTTGTTGCAGTATATGCTGCTTCTGTATATAACCATAATTATTCACGGATTCGGGTCTGTGTTATCTGCATGATGAAGGAAGTGGACATAGGAGATTATTTCTGCACCTAGACTAACTCAGGAAAATGTTAAATGAGCTTGTCTGATGCTGACATCCCATTTTACAGGGGAAAACAGTGCTGGAGATTATGAAAGGCAAGGCTGGTTGAGTTAAGGGTTGCTCATGCCAAAAGTTTGCTGTGAGTTAACAGATCAATTTAACACTTCAGTTCCCTGTTGCACCAGTGTTGCAATTAAAGAATCAGTTGCAGCTTTTTTGGCAGCTGAGATGACTGCAGCAGCTTGTGAGCTGGAAATCTTTTCTGCTAGCAAATGGACTCCCTGTGCAGGTATTTAACATAACATCTCATATAGCTGCATTTGTAACAAATGCCTCAGTGAAGGGTGTATACAGGACAGCCCAAATGCTTTTCCATACATTATAATAAGGAATGCAATAAGTTCCTGGAAATTTCTAACTCCTTACAAAGGAGTAAAGAGAAATTTATCTCCTTACAAAGTCAGTGGTGCTCTGAGCTACCTAGTAGTAAGAAATCATATCTTCTAGTGGATAGAAGTGTACAGTTTTAATCTATTGTTTCCTTCAGGTCAGGGTTGTGGCGGGGTAGCGCAAGATAGCTTCTCTGTATACCAGAAATCCTCGTCATATCCACATGTTACAGTCATCTTGTGTTAGCAGCTTTCTCAAGTGCTGCTTCAATGGGTCTAAGTCATTTCCATTGCTAAGCAAATTCCAGCCATGGGAGATTTCTGTCTTCTAAATATTCAAGCCATGAAAAAATAAGGAAATGGATAAGAATCACACATAAACCAAGAATCACAAGGTGCTTCCCTTTTAATGATGATGCAAAGTTTCCCTGACCTGGAAAAGCTAATAATTTAGATATTTGCTGTATTTTGGCTGATGGTTGCTTAATGTCAAAGATAAACTTAAGTAATGAAAAGTCACTAGTTAATACATTACAAAGATTCTTAATAGCATCAAATGAAAGTTGCTATCTAGGACAGGCTAAAGATAACAGAAACAGGAAGCAAATGGCAGGTTAAGGAACTGAGCTGATTTATTTACAGGTACTGGGCCTTCTCCTTAGTTGAGCATGCCATTAGTGGATGCCCGTGTGAAATTAGAAGGATGACTAGCAGCAAGGGTATTTTTGGTGTAGTGCATAACACTCTGATACATGTCTGCTACAGAAGATGAAAGAAGATAAATAAGGTATCTTCATAGAGCTGTCTGTCCAGAAACATAACTGTGAATAAGAAAGCTTTGGACTGTTCTGGTTGCAGCGTAGTGTAAACCCTTCGCTACAGTCTCCCCAGAACCACACCACAGTTCATGTTTTCACAAAAACTACACCCTCACGTCCTGAATTTAGTCAAGGTACTGTATATTTGCATGAGCAAAGGTGCGTGTGCTTAGAGGCAGGAGGGATGTTGGAGTTCTTTGTTCCAGTTCATATTAACTACTGCAGATTAATAAAATAGCCTGTCTGTTGCTTCTACATCTATGTGAAGTTGTATTCTGTAAGAGATATGTGATAGTGCTGTCTGTTTTTCTTCAAAAATACGTTTCAGATTGGCTGACCAATATATATAGAAATGAGAGAGGGATAGAAGTATCATAAATAGTAAGGTGCGGTACACTTTGTTGAATGTACGTAACTAGTTGAAAGATAACTAATGATCCCTCTAGTTCCTGACCTAAGTTCTCACTGAAATTGCAGTATAAACTTACTATTAAACATCAGAAAGCCCACCTAGTGCAAAACAGTAAGATTGTAAGCCACAGAAAAGAGATTTGGGGAATTTGTTTACTTAAGAGAATTACCAGTGTTGTATGGTTATTTCCCCTCCCTGCTCATCTCTGTAACAGTAAACTACAAGCCCCTCTTTTCAGGTGCAATACATGTTCACAACAGTATTGATTACAGTAAACAAAGCAGAGCTGTGATGGCTAACAGTCCTTTATAAAGATGGGATAGAAATCAATGTGTGCTAAGTGCAAGTGGATAGAGAGTGGCAGAAGAAAGGAATTGTTTTTTGTTGTTGCTTTTTTTCTAAGCTACTTAGAAGCATTGCTCCCAGTATAAAGATAGAACATAGCTTCTTTTTTATTTTTTTTAATGAAGTTTCATTTGACCCGACTAATGGCAAGAAAAAATCCCTAACAATTATGTGCATGTTCTCTTTAGAAGTAAAAGAAGGAAGAGATCTGTTTCCAAAATGTAATGGCAAGTTTCCTTCTAAAAGCTTTTTAATCTAAAAGAAGACTGACCCATCTTTTAGTGAGTTTTGTGTACACTGATTTTATCTCTGACCTCATTAGTGGTTGCAGAAAATAGTTAAAACCCATATCAGAAGGAGAACATAATGGAAGGTAGAGCAAAATAATAGAGTAAAATAATGTAGGCTTTTAGGTATTATTGTACATTATCTGATTTATTCTTCTTTGCTGTATAAATGGCTGCCTTAACAACACAGAACCCTGTAAAAACCTTGTGACAATACCCCTCGTGACTTGTTTTCATTCTAATGCTACAAGCAAAAGTGAGAATTAAAGTCAGAGCCCAAAGAGTGCAGAAGTGAACCCAGTCCTAGCACAGGAAATACTCTGATATGGTGTTAACTGTTTTGCTTTTGTAATTTAACTGAGTATGCCTTCCTAAGAGGAGAGTTGGATTTATTTATTTTTTCCAAAATGAAAAAAAATTACTTTCTTTCATCCATATGAAATCTTGAAAGAAAGCTTTTATTCTGTCTCCCTTCAGCATTCTAGAAACAAAAGGTAGAGGGAAGACATTACTCTTTCTTAGTCTTTTTAACTAGTATATATTCTGAGGGCAGAATATTCTTCTAGGAATCCTGATAAGACTGCAAGGCATTAGCATTTTGGCTACAAATACAGAGAATGCCTGTGTGTTTTCTGAGGAACTCTATTCAGAGACTTATTACTTGCTTGTATATGTGAAAAATCAAGCCAGCATAATGAGACAACCTAATTCTGCATAACAGATCGCTGCATTGGTGGGCATTTGATGGGCAGGTCATCCAAGTTTACTGTTGCTCACTGCAGTGTGGCAGATGAGAATATTTTTTTTTTTCATAACAGCTATTATAACAGTTATTGCGTCAAATTCACTATCGTCTAGTATTTTAAATGCATTCTAATACTTCCAGTGGCAGAACTTGGCAGAACGTGCATTGTTGGGCCATCTGATGGGATGTTGCACTTGCAAAGCGAGTGGTTGTATTCCCTTGGACAGCTCAGATCCACGGAGTATGAGGGAGAAGGGAGTCTGCCTGGATTTGCTGCTGTTCTTGCTTTCAGTGAAAAAGGCTTTGTGTGTTCTAGTATGAAACCTCAGATTAAGAAAAAGGTGGCAGAAAATTGCCCTTTACTAATTTGCTCTACTCTGCTTATAAAAAGCTATCCCCTCAAACTGTAGATTTCAGGCAAGGCAGTGAATGTGTAGATGTTCTCTGGGATGATTTCTAAAGACTGTCAAGTATGGATCAGTGATGATTTACAGAATTGAGTGTTTTGCATTGATAATGCTCTGCACTTCTCTTTACTCTGATCTTGCCAGCAGCCAAACCTAGAAAGGGCTGATAATTATTTCTCCTTCTTGAATCTCCATTGTGAGTCTTCCTCACTTAAAAATGATATTATATCTTACTTCGCTTATGCAGATTGGGTTTTGAGTATATTGTTGGAAGCAACAGCTGGAAATTGAGCCTCTAAAGAAGTCCTGATTCCCATGGGGTTGGCAAAGTTGTGCATCGCTAACAGATATCATAGATCAATGTTTATGCAATAGTCAGGCTGTAACTTCTGAGGAAGTTCTGTTTCCTCAAGAAGATTAGGAAGAGAATAATCCTTTTCACATGTCCACCTTTTCCTGACAGTGGCTAAGCTAGGCAGCAATGCCATAGTTAAACAGTCCGTACCTGATGCCGTGAGTGAAAGAGCCCACCAGTTAGCCACCAGCTCTCCAAAAGGTGATATTTGTGCCTTAGTGCTAGAAACATTACTGAATCATGAGAGGAAGTCCTCTGCTTATAATATATGGTGATACAGAAACTGGCTAGCAAGATTGTAGTAGATTTGGGCTTTGTGGAAGGTTCTTTTTAGACTCACTGTCTTAATGTTTACCACCTAACTTTGCTGACATTACTACATTGATATCAAGACCCTATCACAACTTCCAGACTCAAGACCATAGGAAACCTAATGAAGAAATAACTAGTTTGGATTGCGATCTTTCTCCACAGACAGCAAAGAGAGCTGCTGCAGCATTGTAAATTTTTAGTTGTGAACTTTTTTTTGCAGTAAAACATCTACAGCATTTTGCCTAGAGTTAAAGGATCTGAAAGTGGGGTGTAAATCAATCAAGTGTCCGCTTTCTCTGGTACTGCAGAAGAGACAGAATCACCTAGGTTGGAAGAGACCTCCAAGATCACCTAGTCCAACCTCTGACCTAACACTAACAAGTCCTCCACTAAACCGTATCACTAAGCTCTATATCTAAACGTCTCTTAAAGACCTCCAGGGATGGTGACTCAACCACTTCCCTGGGCAGCCCTTTCCAATGCCTAACAGCCCTTTCGGTAAAGAAGTTCTTCTTAATATCCAACCTACCCCCCCCCCCCGGTGCAACTTTAGCCCATTCCCCCCCAAAAAAGAAGCACTCACAGAACCCCTGAGAATTGGCAACAGAGCTGTTTATTGCTGGGACATCTTGCAGGTAAGTCTGCAGGATGTCCATGGTGTTTGGTGGCTCCAAGCTAATGCTTGCGATGGAGCCTGAGCAACGAGTAGGGGGCTCGCCGGGCACTCCTGCGATGCTGTTGGTGCTCTCGGATGGCAGAGCACAAAGACATGCCGTAGTAGTCCCAGGTCTGTTCTGGCAGAGGTGGATCCACTTCTATCTGTTCCTCCACATCTGGTGGATCCAGCTCCATGGTGTTGAGCAGAAGGCTAAGCCAGTTGTTGCCCGGGACTGCCCAAACGGGATGTCTTCCATCCGAAACGTTCTCAGGCCAGGGTGTCGAACCAGGGGGTCATCCAGTTCCATGCCTCGGTCCCATGCCACTGTTGGCTTGATTTTCATACATGGGTCCAATGCTGCCGTCTGGTTTACGGCCATTACTGGGTCCTGCACTGTGTTCCGGACTATGGGCACGCCTCTGCTCCCTGTGGCTCTCTGCCTGATGTTCCCACCTTCGCCCCACATCACTGTTGCTCCTATGGTAAGGCCCAGGCCCCCTGGCACTGGATGTTTGAGGGGCCGGCCTGTTCCCCGCGTTGTTGCGGTGCCGATGGTACCGCCTGTATGTGTCTGTGGGCTGGGCGCCAGAGGTCCTTTGGGCGCTGGTGTCTCTTGTGCCACCGGCACCATCCCTCCACCCACGACACATTTCCTTCTGGTCAGGTGCATTCCTCCTTGGTGCTTCACCAGACTGCATCGCTGTCCTCGCACACCAAGGAGGCCTGCTGCTCGCCTTGCTGCTTCTAGTCTTCTTCCTGCCACACAAGCTGGCAGTCAGAGGGCCTAGATGCTCAGCGAGTGGTGGGACAGCTGCAGGGCGCCTGTTTTATAGGGCCCACAGCAAAGGCGCAGCAGTGGTGGCCACTGTGACTCCAGCAAGCCTCTGTGATGGAGTGGCCCATGTGTGGCCAAAGGTGGCTGTGTTGGGAGCGGTCTGGAAAATGCCCTCACACGGACAAGGAGGAGGGTTGGGGGGGCTGAGGGCCCCTTTTCTGGGGCTGGCTCCCCCAGGCCATTTGGCTTGCCAGAGAGAAAGGCTGCCCCTCGGCCACAGGGACTGCCCTGCACCTCCCATCCTGTGCCCTGAGTTTATTTTTAACACTGTTTTTTAGGCAACTTCATTCTATTCTTTATGGAAAAGAACTGAAGCAAGGTGCGTCTTCAGCCCTAATTCCCATGTGCACTTTCTGCTCCGAGTGAAGAATTTCTTCCTCACATCACATCTAATTTAAATCTCCCCTCCATTTGTTCAAAGCCATTATTCCTGGTTCCATGGCTACACTCCCTGACAGAGTCCCTCTCCAGCTTTCTTCTAGGCCACTTTTATGGGTAAGGTTACGTGGCAAAAAAGCAGGAAGAAGGCAGAAATATTGGAGGGACCAGTCGTAGAGTTCTGAGTGTTCCCCTGCTGTCTAAGATTAATAAGGAGTGCCAGCTTCATGGCCTTAGCTAGAGCAATGTGGAGGGTGTTTGTGTAAATGTGACTGCTTTTATAATACCTTGTTTTAGTTTGAATATGTAGAATGCAAACATTGGTGAATAGATTGATATTCGCAAGAATGGCAAGACCTAAATCTGCAACGAATATACTCTTTTGAAATAAATTCATAGGGTGAAGGAAAGAAATGGGGAAAGAAAGTGAAGTTGTTTTGTATCTACTAAAAAGGCCAAAAATGTACTACTGTGATAATGACTAATGCTAATTCTTCTTCCTTATCCTAGCAAATAAAATGGCTAGCAGAACAAATTCTCTGTCATGCTGATCTTATTTTGTTTTCTCTGTAGCTATATCATCACACACTTTTTGTGCAAAATATCTTAGTAGTTTTTAACTAAGGTTATTGGAATCCTGGTCTTCACAAAATAAGAGAAACCAGACCTCAGAAATGGATACTTGAAATGCAGAATATTAAAATGTCTATTCATATGTAAATTAATCATATTATTTTGACAAAGGTTGAACCAGAGGCTATAGTCTCTCTACTGAAGAACCATACAGCTTACCACCTCTAGCTGCTTTTATCTACCATTGCTTTTTGTGAGCCATACACTTAAAGTCACCTAGAAAATACAGTAAATTCCACTAATTGCACCAATACTGCATTCTCTGTGCTTTCTGTGGCTTAAGGACATGGTTTGTCTCTTTGTGGTTTAAGGAGGCTAAATGTTTCAACAGTGCAGCAGGTGGTTTTGTATGTAGTGCTTATTAAAGTTCATGGAAGTTTCCAAATGAATTTCCTGGACGTAAATTGAAGGAGTGTGTTGTAGTGTGCTAATCTCCCATTGCTTTCACTGGTGTTTTACTCTTCATAGTCTTAATGGTTGTACAAAACTCACTGAATCACAACCGGCTATATAAAAAAACAATGATGAATAAGTGAGTTGGTAGATTTAATAGAAACTGAGTGAGTGACTCAGCCGATCTCATTTGTGTAGGAAGCAAGTTTAGTGGATATGGGATAAAATATTTCTGGGTCACAGATGTGGTATTAACTCAGTCAATTCTGCTGATCTGCAGCCAGTACCATATATAGAGAAGGAGTGGGAACATGTCCTAGTGTTTTTCACGTGACAAAAGGCAAGCGTGTAGATTTTTACTGTAATTGGAGCGAAGGTATAGTGACCTCTTCATTCCACTGCCACATTAAATATAAGGGCAGGCTGAATTGTGTCTGATTTTTCATTGATACCATCCATAGGATCTCAGTTTATGAATGGCATTAAAAATAGTAACATTGGGAAATACGAGTATCCATAGGAAAACTACGCAATGTGGGCTACAGCAGCAAACAAAAAGGAGAGCCCTTCTCTTCCAGAACTAGTGCCTAAGTTTTCTAGCTAGATGGTAAAGAAGTAAGTAAATCATACCTGGTCATTTAGTAAAATAGTAACAAGTACAGTGATATAAGGAATAACCAAATCAATTAAAGCCTTCCAATTTGTGTCAAGTACTACTAAATTTTAATTATCACAACATATGAATATTTATAGTATAACTAGACAACATTGCAAAATTTAAAGCAAACATTCACATTCAGACCCAGGACAGTGCACTTCTTTTTTCTTTTTTTTTTTTTTAATGTCTATTTTCAGTATTAGATCTAGATTCTATAATCTAAATTGCTTAAATGGTTTAGTTGTAAGCTATCTTCTGTTTGCTTATATTTTCCAGAATTTTCTCAATGGAATATTCTAGCATCTCTTGTCAATGCATGATGATTTTTTTAAGAAAGGCTTGGTCAGAAATGTTCAGTGGTGGTGGAAATGTAGAGAGAGTGAGCAAGAAAAAGTCATTGTCCCCTTTGTTCCCAAACAGTAATGCTCTATGAATTTCTGGTGCTATGAGAACTCAGATTCGGCAGTTCTGGGAAGATTTGTCAGGGCATACAGAGAGCTTAATTAGGGAGTAGTATGTTTTCTATATGCACAGTGATCAATGCTTCCAGTATTCTCAATGAAGAGTTAATTCCAAAGGACCTGCAGTTCTATCATAGTGAAGACAACTAGCAATTTTTTACTTGAAGCTATAGATAGGATTGAAAAACATATTGAAATAATCGTCCTTCTTATCTAATTTCAGGAACATGTAAGCTAGGGTGCAGGTACCCTGTTCTTGAAGCTGACTTGGCAGTTCATCTTGTGGGTGCAAGTGTTGTGAGCAGGTAGAAACTGGGTGGCAAGAAGCAGAAATCATTAAAATCTACTTTTAAAGAAGTTGCCAATTGGACATGTAGCATCTCTGAGTATTTCTAAGATCCAAGAGGATGTTTGGTACTGAGGGAAGCCAAAACTTGGTTTCTTCTTTAATGTCTTTTGAGGGACTACTATAATGGCTGTATAGAATTACCAGAGAAGAAGGTGGAGAAAAGGGTGGAAAACATCAGCTGTGAAATCAGGAAAAGTAATGGAAACTGTTATTCAAGCCAGCATCTGTCTGCGAGGCAGCTGCAATGCACAAAAAAATGCTTGTCTTTGAAGATTTGGATGCTCTTCACGTAGTACTGAGGAGAAAAGCACAACTCTCTTGTGCCTGCTACTACACACAGCACCTCATCCTGTCCTCGAGTCCTTATCAAGGTTTTCTGTCCTCAGGGATAGAAATGCAGCCAAACATGGAAGAAAAACACTCTGGAAAAGCTTGCATTTTAGAGACTGCCTGTCCCTGGTTATAGAGAACATATTTAATGGTAGGAGCAGAAGGCTGTCTGCAGACATGAAATTGGGCCTGAGATTAAAACAGGAGCCTGGGGGAATTCGCTATGTTTGAAGAACATCAGGAACAAACAGGCTGCAAAGCTGCATTTGTCTTGTTAAACATCCACAGACCTTCCTCCATGAGGTGCCATGAGAGCTTAAAATGTTGTAATGTTAGCATTTGATTGTGTCTGTATATAATTAGTATGTATTGGTATCGCTAGTTAACAGTAACAGCTGGATTTTATGTTGACATCTTGTCTTGTTTTATCCAGCTCGCATATATGTTTTTCCTAAATTGTTAGTCTCGGCATTATTTGTCTTACAGGCTTTCATATAGTTAGTCCTATTGTAGAGAATAATCTATTCAAGGTGTGGATGTGCTCACTTCTCATGGTGGGTTGAGAGAGACTTCAAGCATGACCGCAATGTACAGCCTTTGGATGTACAGGCATATACAGCCTACTGCAAGTGTTTGCTTCACATTCTTTTTTTCCCCACTAATAAGAATTCTTGAATGATTGTACCTGCTATGAAGGTTTGAGTGATAACTGTTTTCCCCAGTTATTCCCCTGTGTATTTGTTCTTGAGTTCCTGCAGCTGAAAGCACTGAAGACAGTAAAAAACAAGCTGAAGGTGCAAATCCCACAGAGAATATTTTCTTCAAGCATTTTATCTATCTGTTGTCATGTAAAACACATTTTCCAGCTGATTATGGTGTAAGGAATTGATCATGCAGTATCATGTACTTCGTTTTGGTACAATAAGACTGTCTACTCTGTTTTGAAGGAGCTCCTCCAGCTTTTGATGCTTGCTCTCTCTCTCTCTGTCTTCCTCCCCTCTCTTCAGCCTTGCTCAAAATGCATGTCATTCAGCAACTTGGGTTGATGCCTCATGCAAAAAAAAAAAAAAAGTCTGACTTGTTCATCAGAAAAAGTGAGAAAATCTGCAACAAGGCTATGGATTATCTTCACTTTGGACATGAAGAGCAGGCTTGTAAAAAAAAAAATGTCTGTCAATCAATAAGTTAGTTGATTAGTATCTTGAAGAATATCAGTGGATGCTAAGTACTAAGACAACTGGGCAAGAAGAGTCCCATATTCAAGCAAGTATTGCTTTCACATAAACTGTAGGTCTCTGCTACTGTTGATTAAGGAAAATTAGTACCTATCAAGATATTATTAACCATGAGCTTTGAGTTGAGTGTCATCTAAAAAAAAAAATGGGAGCAAGGGAAAGGTTTTCTTACTGATAAGAGATTATTATAAGCAGTCAATTTTAAGAAAAAGACCTTTGTTTAACAATTGTCTCTGCCTCAGTCATAGCTGTAATCAGGTTATGATTATTTTCTAGATCCCCACTTACTTCTGCTCCCTTATCAATCTAAGTCCTTCCTGAAACTTCCTGCACATGCTCTTGTTGTTATTATCATATATTAGAAAAGGAATATGTGCTTTTAAAATGTCTGCCCTATTTTAAACCCCTTCTCAAGGACCCATAGAAATCCTTGCTAATATATTTGAAAGTAATTGTGGTGGCTATCTGTACTGTAACACTGCTTTTGAAATAATAGAGTCATCTAGGTTGGAGAAAACCTTAAAGATCATCAAGTCCAGCCATCAACCTGACCTACCACGTCCCAGCTTTAAACTTTACCCCTTAGTGCCACATCCACACATTCCTTAAATACCTCCAGGGCTGAGGACTCTACCACTTCCAGTGCTTGACTACCCTCTCCATGAAGAAATTCCTCCAAATATCCAATCTAAACTTCGCTTGTGCAATGTGAGACCATTGCCTTGTATCTTCTCACTTGTCTCTTGAGAAAATAGCCTGACACTTGAGAAAATAGCCTGACACCTTCCTCGTTGCAACCTCCTGTCAGGTAGTTGTAAAGTGATGAGGTCTCCCCTCAGCCTCCTCTTCTCCAGACTAAACAACCCCGGTTCTGTCCGTCGCTCCTCATAGCCCATGTTTTCTAATCCCTTCACCAGCTTCATTTCTCTTTTCTGCATATGCTCAAGCAACTCAATGCCCTTCTTGTAGTGCGTGGCCCAAACTTAAACACAGGCAGTTTTTCATAAAACCATCCCTGCTGCTTCTGATCGCGTGATTGTCCCATATGTGCCATGTGATGACACTCAACGTGATCTGCTCCATAACCTTCCCTGTTACTGAGGTTACACTGACCAGCCTGCAGTTCCCTGGATCCTCCTTCCTGCCCTTCTTGTAGACCGGAGTCACTTCTGCTAACCTCCAGTCAGCTGGGACCTCCCCAGTTAGCCAGGAGTGCCAGTGAGTCCTTGAAAGTGGCTTGGTGAGCACTTCCACTGGCTCATTTAGTGCCCTTGGATGAATCCTGTCAAGCCCAATAGATTTCTGAATGTTCAGATGATAGAGTAGGTCACTTAGAGTTTCCTGTTGGATTACAGGGCCTTCATCTTGCTCCCTGTGACAGTCTTTCAACTCAGGGGGCTGGATGCCCTGGGAACAATTGGCCTTATAGGTAAAGACTGGTGCAAAAGAGGCTTGAAGTACCTCAGCCTTATTTTCGTCTGTCATCAGTACACTTCCCTTCACCTCCAATAAGGATGGAGAGGCTCCTTAATCCTCCTTTTGCTGTTGATGTGTTTCTAAAATTATTTTTTCTTGTCTTTTACTGCACTAACTAAACGGAGTTCCAGCTGCGTTTTGGCCCTTTTAATTTTCTCCCGGCACAGCTTGACGACAGGTCTCTAGTCCTCTGGAATTGCCTGCCCTTCCTTCCAGAGTTCGTAAGCTCTCTTTTTTTTTTTCTGAGTTCGAGAAGAAGCTCTCCGTTCATCCAGGCTTCTCCCTGCAGTGTCTTGACTTTCGGCACATCGGGACAAGCTGTTCTTGTGCCTTTAAGATGTCCTGAAGGAGGTCCAGCCTTCCTGGGGCTCCTTTACATTTCAGAACTACCTCTCAAGGGAACAAGTATCATCTGGCAGAGCTGAGTACTGATTGAGTAAACCTTTTGGCGTGGTGAGAAGACTGTAATTGCATTTGATGTTCTCTTGCAGAGCAAACATAGCTTTGGCTTTTAGCAAAACTTCTCGGGTTATAGTCTCACACTCTTCTCTGCATGCTTCTCCTTTTCCTTCTTTATGTCAGTTCTGCAACACTGATGGGAGTCTAATGACTCCCCGTATCTGCTCAGGATTGCTATCATGGATCTGGTGAAGGCAGGGGGATCAGAATGCTCGAGGGCTTGGTAGCACAGTAGAAGTATTATATAACCAATAATAAGTGGTATATGCCAATTTTATGCAGATAAGGTAAGGGATGTGCTTGGGGGTGATGTGCTTTCCTTCTCATCACCGTGCAAATTAAAGATATTCATTGCTGAGGCAGCCTGAAGTATCTGTTTTCCCTCCTCTAGCAGTGCTTCATAGTGCTGTGAAGCTAGTTGGTTACGTCTGAAGTTCTGTTTTCACTTACAGCTAATGATGAAATTGTTGGGTTTGTGCTTTTTTTTCCCTTAAATGTTTCAGATTTAAATTTTTAATGTGAAAGTAAATACGTCTAGAGGCTAGGTGAGAGTGAGGAGAAAAGTCGCATCAGTTAATTCTGAAGCTTGGTTGCCAGTTGTTCCCCAGCTGAATAAACTTCAAAAGGAGATTGCACATTTCTGCCACAGCCTTGTGGCCTCATTTTTCAGCACTTTGCAGAGAGGTAGCTCTACCAGTAGTCAAAGTACTAGGCCTTTTATTGAGGAAGATGAACTGCTTCTACTTTATCTCCCTAGGATTTGTGGGGTTTTTATTTGGGTAGTGGTGGTGGTTGTTTTTTTTTTTAAGAGAAGCTAGAAGGCAGCTTGACTGTGGATAGAGGTCTGAGGAGAAAACAGCGTCAGCTTTGCTCCTTTGAAAACTAGGCCTGAGGTGCTATTGCAGTGCAATAATGAAGAAAGAGAGAGGGGTAAAAGCAGCAGGAGCAGCAAGTGAAAAATGACTTTTGGATTTCAAAATATGCTTGTAGCGAATAGGAAGATAGGGATTTGAACAGAAGGATTTTCAAAATGGCAAAAAGGTCTTCCAGCTTCTATGACATTTGCCATTTCTGTGGTGTTGGCCTTGAGTGGCTCCATTACTGAAGCTGCCTGATAACAGCACCTCAGAGCTGTGCATGACTGGATCGATAAGGTATATCCAATACTGTCTGAAACTTGTAAGTGAAGCACTTTCAACTCTTCTGTATTGAGCTTTCTTTTCAAACACGTTACTGTCTGTTACTGCAGTATGTCATGAAACTTGGGAGCACACAATGGTATGTCAAGAGGCTCTCTGACCATGTTATAGCACTACGTCAAGGACTGATGCAAAACTTAAGGGATTTCTCTTAAGGAATTCACCAGGTACTGCTTGCATAGGAGGGGATGGGAGTTATAAAAGCAACCTCTTCTTTTTGTCTTCCCTTCCTCCCTCCCAAATTCTTCTGTTTCCAGAAGGGAACAAGAAGGGAGCAGAGTTCCTGGATTTGCGGGTCTGTTTCACTCATGTATCCTGCATGAAATGGAAAGGACAGTGTCACAGAACAGCCAGAGCTTGGTCTGTTTTGGGTAACTATGGGATCAGGGACACAGAGGAGGAAGAGAAATAAAATTTTGTGGACATTTGTCGGTCAGATGGTGGGAGGGTAATATTGCACGAGTTCTATTCCAGACAGCCTTGGTTAGACAAAATCATGCTGAGCCTTTGTTCATTCCCCTGACAAGCCCAAACACAAATTCTCTGTGCAGAGGGCCACGAGATGCATTGTCCTTGTATATCCAAGGGAGCTAAGGGATGATACTGAATTTAACAGGGTATCTCAGTGGTTCTACCCCTCATTTTGAAGACAGAACTAAGCAAATATGCAGCTTTTTTTTTTTTTTTTTTCTTCAGGGTGACCAAGCAATTTAGTTTAAGCAGGCATCGCTACCTTCCTTTGCAACTTGGGGATAGTATGGCTGTACATCAGCAGTATCATGTCACTCAAACACAGGAGCAACACTGTGGCTGGCAGGCAGAAACATGAAGTGTGAAAGAAGCAGCTCAATCTCTTCCTGACATCTGCCTTGGGATACAACAGGAAGAAACGAGAACTGGAACGTGCTGCATTTGGTGCATTGCTAATCCTTCATGAGTTTCTGGCCACTAAGGACTTGTCGATGGTTTGGTATACATTAAATTCTCTTGCACAGATGTCATTTCAGGGCTAATATTACTACATAACTGTGCATAGTTAGTAACAGTTCTAGCTTGTTATTATAAACTAGAATAGCAATTTAAGAACCTTGAATTGGGTGTAGAAGAAAAGGTCATGTGAAATTATGTCCTTGGAGTCACACAGGCAACACATCTGTGGAAGAGCTGAGAATTGTATCTCAGTACTCTAGCAGTTTAATTCTGATGCTGCAAAAGCAAAATCTTTTTTTTTTTTAATCTTCAGATAATTTTTAAAAGGTATAGTCTGTCTAGTAAAGTTTTGAGAGAAATGGCTATATGCCTTCTTACAACAGGTTGTGCACAAACATCTCTTATCAGACTCAGTTTGCACCCATCTTGTTTGTATAGTACTAGATTTCCTTTGATTCTTACCCCAGCAATGTGGTGAGAATGAGGATTGCAGCTTTGGTTTACATCTTGATTTTTTTATTTGTTTATTTGTTATTATTATTTGTTGGATATGTGCTGCTCTTCTATTTACTGTGACCAACGTGGTATGCAAATGTTTCTGTTTTGTGGAAGTTCAGTGGAGACAGTGAACATTAATGTTTATGCTTTTTCTTCTTTTTTTTTCTTCAAGGCAAAACTCACTCTTCTCTTAGATTCCTTTCCCAATGATAAAAGTCATTAATCTTTTATTTATTGTATCTCTTCATTCAGGTTGCTGGTTAAGCATCCACATTTCTTAAAATACATCCATGCTAGATGGATGAATTTATGTACTATATATAACAGCAGCGTAACCACATGATCTGTACCAATAGGGCTATTTTTAAAATGCTTTCCTGAATGATTTCCTATCATTGTCTTCCATTTACCTTTCTCTTGGTTGCAGTCTATTAATGATGGAGAGAGCTGATCTGGGTGAAAGTTCACTATTAACTTCATTATCTTTTATTTGGGTACTCTGAACTACTGCAATAAGTGCTGATTGCTGCCTCAGTCTCTTTCTTACCCTGCATTCTGCATCTGTACTTCTGGTTGCCTGCTGAAAATACGTCAAGGTTTTTTTGTCTGTTTGTTTGTTCTAAATAACCTGTCTATAGGACCGTTCATGATTAACTGTTCATCCTGCAGAAGCTAAAACATGGAGTTGCAGCATTGCTATTAGATCTAGAAAAGGGCTGCAGTCAGATGAATGTTTCTAGCTGAGGTTCTGTACCTCCCCTACGCCTTCTGCATGTCCCATAGCATAGAAGGCTTTCACATGTACCATGTTTTCTCCTGGAATACCAAAAAGGCTCTTGTATAGAAGCTTAATTATAATCTCAGTGCACAGATGAATGGCAGTGTGATTCCTTCTAACCTGTGGTGTTGAGCACTGCTGCGTTACCTGTTCATCTTAGCTTTGACCTCTCTGGGTAGAAGATGCTCATATTAATTCTAAAGCTGGTAAGAAAGTGCCTCTCTTGCTTTGTAAAAAAAAATAAAAATAAAAAAATAAATAAAAAACACCACAGATGTTATTTTTTTTGCTTTTGTTCAAAATCCTAAATGCTACTCAAAGCTAGCTTTCACGTTTTCATCTAAGTCGTGCCACTTTGTCTTCCCACCTCAGTAGAAAGAAGTGGCTTCCTTGATTCATGCTGTGATTTGTACTCGCACTTCCAAGGAGCCAGACCCTTCTGCGCCAGAGTGCTTCAGGCTGACAGATTGACCCGTGACTTAAAGTGGTTGAGAGTCATGTATTTATTTATCCTCTCATGCAGTTTTCACAGTTGGCTTTAATTTCTTACATTAAAGTTAACTAGAGGTAAATTTACTGCATTATATTGTTTGTGCCGTAGCTTATGTTTTACTCATTGTAGAGCAGCCTTCATTCAAATTTAGTTTGATGTTGCATGTCTTTGATTTTCAGTGTTGCCCACAGCTATGAAAAAATAATGCATCAGGGCATGCCATGAAATGAACTTGGAGATGGTTTCATAAATAGAAGCCTGATGCTAAGTTTCTAAACCCATATTTCTGTTCTTAAGGACTAGCACTTTATTAAAAGCAGAGAATATGCTGTGGCTCTGCAAGGCTTGGCTGGTTCTCACACAGTTCAGTTCTGATGCACTCTTTCAGGTGTAAAAGTGATGTTTATAATCAGATAGTGTTCCTTAAAACCAGTTGTTATTACAAGTGTACATATATGTAATGTGCAACTCTGAATGTTCCATGACCAACCTTTTTGCTTTTCAAGTGTCTTTTATAAATCATGTCTTATTGATATACTGTCACATCAGTAAAGTTAAGGGACTAACCTAAACAAATGCCAAAATCATTAGCAGTTAATTAACCTTCTGTACTTCTCTCTAAATTGACTTTGGTTTAATTGACGACATGGGCTCAGTTCACTTGCTCTGTGCTCATATAAACAAACAAACCAAACATGACACAAAAGTGAATGAGGGGGAGGGGGAAAGGGAAAGGAAGGAAAAGAATGAAAAAAGTGTAAACATAACATCTCTATCACAGTACCAGCAGCAAACTGTTAACTGCAGGTTACAACAGAAGAAACAAGAAAATAGTGATGGTTGGGACTTGACTTGTGCATCCCTTGGATCTGATATTCAATAAGAATATCATGATGTGTGACAAAGGTTTCAGCTTACTAGGGTTTGTTTGGGTATTTTGTTGCTGGTGTTGTTTTTTTGTTTGTTTGTTTGGTTGGTTGGTTGGTTTTTTTAAATTATCTGGATGCATAACTTGAATGCACACTAAGTAAATTTGCAGATGATGTTAAGGAGGAACTGTTGGCTCCCCCATGAGTAGAGACGACTTGCAGAAAGATCTTGATTGGAGGGCTGGGCAGTCACCAACTGCATGAGATTTAACAAGAGCAAGTGCTGGATTCTGCACCGGGGCCAGCGCAATTTCAGCTATACGTAAAGACTGGGGGAGGAGAGGCTGGAGAACAGCCTGGCAGAAAGGGTTATGGGGATTCGAGGGAACAGCAAGTTGAATATGAGTTAACAGCATGCCCTGGCAGCCAAAAGGGCCAAAAATGTCCTGGGGTGCATCAGGCATGGCACTGAGGAAAGGGATTGTCCCTGTCTGCTGTGCGCTTGTGCAGCCTCACCTTGAGTACTGTGTGAAGTTCTGGGTGCCACAGTATAGGTACATAAAACTATTACAAGTGTCCAAAAGAGGGCTACAACGATGGTGAGGGGCCTAGAGGGCAAGACATATGAGGAGCGGCTGAGGTCCCTTGGTTTGTTCAGTCCAGAGCAGAGCAGGCCAAGGGGAGGCCTCATGGCGGCCTGCAGCTCCCTCACGAGGGGAGCGGAGGGGCAGGCGCTGAGCTCTGCTCTCTGGGGACAGCGACAGGACCCGAGGGAACGGCATGGAGCTGGGACAGGGGAGGGTCAGGCTGGGTGTTAGGGAAAGGTTCTGCACCCAGAGGGTGGTCAGGCACTGAGGTCCAGTGTAGATGCTTCATTAGGACTCTTTGTCAAGAGTGGAAACTAAAGAGTTCAAAATAACTATACAAAATAATAATAATAAAAAAGCAAAAGCAACGAACAGTAAAAGAAAAAGCAAAACAGTAAGTGCCTCCCTCTCTTTTTTTTGGAACTTTGGATTCTGCTTGTGGATTCCTGTGTCACCTTCTGGTCTCCCCAGTACAGGAAAACATTGCCATATGTGACAAGGGCCCAGCCCAGGCCCTCAAAGCTGGGGAGGGGCCAGGACACATGGTCTCCAACCAACCCAACCTGCTGATCTAGCACGGTGCTCCAGAAAGAGCCAGGCCCTCTCCTTTCCACCCATCACCCTTGGGGATTGGGGCAGATTGATGCCACCTGCTCATGCTCCTGGGACAGTGTAAATGGGACGGGGAGGGTTCACACACTCCTTGAAACTCAACACTTTTATTGATTGTGTCTCCCTTGGCCATGTGCAGGGTGCTGGTATGCTTTGACCCGTCTCTGCTACATCTGGGCCCCAGGGCAGCTCCCCTTGCAGGCAGCTGTGGGGTAGCGGAGAAGCCCAACCCTGCTGGGACACTTTTGCCCCTGTCACCTCATGGAAAGGGATGCCAGGCAGGGGATGAAAAGGGGGCTGGAGACCCCACAGGTCTCTGTGCCCCAGGGGAAGACATTCTCTCTTGCAAGCAAAATGGCCCAGGGGAGTCATCCCCAGGAAGGGGCTCTCAGCACCCCAGTCCTTCCTCATCCTTCAAAACTGGGGCTGCTCTCAGGCCATCGGCCCCAACTCCCAACACTGCCACGTTTTGGTCACAATGGGACAGTGTCAGAATCACATCGCCATGGCCTCCTGATGCCACAAGTCGCCTTGCTGTCTTTTCTTCCAAGCCCTGTAAGTAGGGGGACACTGTGGCCAGACCATCAGTTGCTGAGCAGCTAGGGCCTCTGATGCCAAGAGAGCTTGGTAGAAGGAGGCCCAGCGGAGCAAGTGGATATTGGATTTTTCAAAAGCTATGCAAGTGTTTTTTCTTCCATTGAGGAAGAATGAATCCTCCTCCCCTGAAGAAGCTGCGGCTCTCGGGGAGATGTGACATTGAGCCAATGGAGGTGGATACGGCTGAGAGTGACGTGGAGCCCATGGAGGTGGATCCACGTCCAGATGAAGAACAGCCAATGGAAGTGGATCCACCTCCATCAGGGCTAGCCAGGCACCACACCATAGTGCGCAGGCTGCCTGCAAAGAGACAGCACGTGAACATTCACAGGAGCGCTAGGGGCTCTCCTCTTCCGACCAAATGGTTCGCTCCCTTCAGCCAGTGACCATCAGGCACTTTTCCACCAGCCAGGAGAGCCCTGCATCCATGAACATCTGGCGGACTCACAGGGGACATCTGCCTCCTGGCAACTCTTCAAGCTAAGGCTTGGAGGAGCCCTCCTTTGCCATCCCCCAGTCCAGCACTTCCCAAAGAGCTGCACTGAGCCCTGAGGAAGAGAGGAGGACAGCGACTGGCATCCTCTGAGCTGCTGTGCCAGAGACAACAGGAGGAGCCTGTCAGAGGTCCCCCAGGCTCCTTGGGGCCTCCAGGTGGTGCCACAGAAGTTACAGAGTCAGCTGTTCCTCTGGAGAGGCAGAAGACATCCGTTCCAACAGGCAGAAGTGCTGGACTTTGGCGCTGAGGTCCAGTGTAGATGCTTCATTAGGACTCTTTGTCAAGAGTGGAAAATAAAGAGTTCTAAATAACTATGCAAAATAATAAAAATAATAATAAAGCAAAAGCAACCAAGAGTAAAAGAAAAAGCAAACCAGTATGTGTCTCCCTCTCTTTTTTCGAACTTTGGAGTCTGCTTGTGGATTCCTGTGTCACCTTCTGGTCTCCCCAGTACAGGGAAAACATTGCCATATGTGACAAGGGCCCAGCCCAGGTCCTCAAAGCTGGGGAGGGGCCCAGGCACACGGCATCCAAGGGCAAGCTGAGGGACCTGCCTTTGGTCAGCATTAACAAAAAAGGGCTCAGGGGGGACGTGAGTGTTGGCTACAGATGCCTACTGGGAACGTAGAAGAAGATAAAGCCTGACTTTGCTCAGAGGCACTCAGTGGTGAAAAGATGAGAGGCAGCAGGCCCATGCTGGAGGATGGACAACTCCCAGCTAGGCAAAGGGAAAAGATCATCCCTGTGAGGGTGCTCAGACATGGAACCTGTGCCCAGAGCCTGCAGGGTCTCCATCCTCTCCAGGGTATCCAAAGTTGGCTGAGCTTGACGGAATCTAACCCAAAGAGCTGACCACCAGTCCTCTAAGCATGTGGTCCATACCAGTAGCCTTTGCAAAATAGCAGGAGCCAAAGGGAGCAAGGAAGCCATGAAATAGCTGAGAGGAGACACATTTGTGGGCAGTGGTCACAGCACTGACCCTGCTGTAGTTCAAGAATAATTTGTACAACACTTTCAGACATATGGCTGGATTTTTGCGTGGTCCTGTGTGGAGCCAGGAGTTGAAATTGATGATCCTTTTGGGTCCCTTCCGACTTGGGATATTTTATGATTCCATGATTCTTTGTTGCCAATCTGAAAATGGAATGATCTTTCAGATAGCACTTTTTTGATGTATGTGGTGAACTCTGAAGTTAGTTGTGCATCCTTAGATGCCTGGAGTATTTTGTGCCTTTATCTAGGAACTCATGTCAGATGCTCGGTCTTTGTGCCTGAAGGCTCTTGGCAGTGTCTTTGGCTAGAGGACACAGGAGGTTGGTGCTCTGTCCTGCTGAGTTTTCCATGAGGCTCATCCTGCATGCAGGGATTACTGGTGTGAATGATTTTCAAAATCTGACCTGAATTTGACTTAGTGGTGGTGGCATATCATTAATGCTTTACTGCCTTTTACCCCCCTTTGGACCTGTGCACCTTTAACCCAGTTCAGCTGCCTTTTGTCATGGAGAAATATTTTTTGTTGTTGTTGTTTTTTTTTGTTTTTTGTTTTTTTGTGAAGTCACAGAGCCCTGATTGTGGCTGCTCTTTGTGGGATGCTGTTCACACTGATGTTTTAAAGTAGCTTTTATGATCATTAAAAGAAACTCGTTGAGTATAATTCAAAAGGTATTTGTCTGAGACGTTGAAAGAGCAGAACTTTCACTTGGGAGCTTTTCTTTTCTTGTTTTATTGCCTCAAAAATAAATACTGCTGTATTAATATTCTTCAAGTAGTTTTAGCATAACCTATTACATTGAGTATTACCACAGTTAATATCAAGTTCCATATGCCTAAAATATTAATCAAAATATTTCTGAAACTGCATTTGGTGTTGCAAAAATGCAGTGTTGACAATAGATACTGTTTTTCTGCTTCTAAAGGAACTTTATATAAATTACAAAACATTTTTTCTCCCTTTAGAAAAAATGCTAAAATTCTTTAACTTGCTAGTGTGTATACAATTTTAATATGCATACAGTCAATTTTTATGTGCATATATAAACAAACAGTGTAGGACTTTTTTTTTTTCTTTTTTTTCTTTTTAAGGCAGTCCCTAGAGATTCTAGTAGATTCAAAATGCTTATTATGCTAAAGAAGGAAATATTGGAGTGAGAGTAGAGGATCCCAGTATAGACAGCAATAAAATACAAAATGCTGGTAGATCTACATGAACTGAAAGAATCATTTTAATGTTCTTTCACTTTGAAAGTAATTTATGAGAGCTAAACTTGTTTGGATTATCCAGTTTCTTTTGAAAAGGGACTTACCTGAAGTTCTGCTTGATTTAGTTTTGTTAAAAATAAAAAATAAAAATAAAAAACATTTTTTTTAAATTTTATTCTTTCAGACGATTGTCTTAAGTTTAATGACTTAGAAGCTGCGGTGAAAATGATACATTAAAAATAAATAAATAAATAAATAAATAACATGTTAAAGCTGTATATTTAAATCTGTAGGAAATAGGCTTGTCCAGTAGCTATGCTAATACGAAAAAAATATGTATATAAACGTGCACACAGAGCTTCTCTCACTTTGCTTATTTGTCCTCGGTTCTTCCCTCATTCTAAGTTCAGCACGCCTTGAGGGAATTTGCTTTGAATGTACTGCAATGTTACTGTGAGTTGGATTGTGTGTTAATTTCAGATGGGTTTTAAGTTTGCTGTTAACTTCTTCCTTCTGTGATGAGATTTCCTTTTATTAGTTAATGCTGACTTTGCTGCATTTGGACTGCATTCTCTGTCACTCTTTATGAATACCAAAGTTACAACCACCATAAATACTGAGAGCACGGAGGAGGAGGAGGTGGAGTAAACAATTTATTTTCATGTGTTTGGGATTACCACATAACTCTCAAATGGCAGAGGAAAGTGGAGTTTAATGGTCACCCTTAAGTTGGGGGGGGAGGGAGGACACAAAATAAAATTGTTTACTTAGACTTCTTCTGTGTCTGTATTAGTCATTCTTGGTTCAGACTACTGATTAAATGATGGCTTTTTATTTATTCAGATTTGATTAGGAGGAGAGGGATTTAAATATGTATTTTCTTTGTACATTAAGTTTATCCTGTCAAGAGGTTCAAGGTGAGCTGAATATATCAGGGGTGAAAGGGAGGTTTGGAGACAACCCTGTGAAAACCAGGAGTGCAGTAGGCTTTACACTTGGGTATTCTGAGGCTTGCAATATGTTTGTGTTTGAAAGGGGAGGAGGTGGGAATAGATAAATTTGGCTCCTACTTTATCCAATCACACCCTACAACTTTGTCCAAGTAACAAATTCTGTTGCTTAGTTTATCAGAGGAAATAGGAAATTTTGGTTAAAGCTAGATTCTCTCTGTTTCCCTTATATTACTGTTGAGCTCTGCAGTGAAAATACAGGAATATTTTCCAATATATTCCCACCATGTGATAAACTGCTCTTTCCTCTCTTAGAAGCTGGCTTATTTTGTCAGCAAAAATAATAAGAAACAGTAATAAAATAATACTATTTCCTTCTATAAACTCTTCTGAAGGAAATAGGAAAATACCATGTGACACACCTGAATCATTGCCAAAGTGGACTGTTTCAGATTGACTTGACGTCTGCATGGTATGGCTTGAGGACATCACATCTCTCAGGCCAGCATTCTCTATTAAAAAATCTGAGATGCCGGTAATCAGTATTTTATTTAAAGATGCAGCTGTGCAGAATATATGGTAGGAAGCTCTGAGACCCACTGAATTTCCACTCATACATGAAGTAGTGTGTGTTTTCCTTTGCAAGACTGCTGTATGCTCATAGAAGTCAACAGGTCACTGAAGTTTATGCTTGAGTTCAGGCATACGTTTAAATCCCTCCTGCTCAGTAATTCTTATATACATGTACATTCACACCAATTCAGAATTCATTAACACTTTAGCACATGCTTAATTTCCTTAGGGATCTAGATTCCAACTCATGCTACCTCCTTTGAAAGCTTAAGATACTCAGCACAAAGGACAAGCACTAAGCACAAGAGCACAACGCCAAGAAGACCCCTTCCCCATCCAGGCTCCAGCTGCCAAGATCTCTACTAGAAGTTCTCAAATGCCTACAATGTAAGAGTTAAAGAGACAGAACTGGAGTGGTTAATTATCTCATGTGCTGACAAAGAAAATATCCTCTAGTCTGTCTTTCATTGTTTGGTTTAAGTTGAAAAGTAAAGTAAAGTTTAGAACAGGTGCTGTTATTTTCTAATCACTTTCAATGTTACAACTTCCTTGAATAGTATTTTACTTACATGCCCAACTCTTCTGAACCTGAGGTACAGTATCATTATAATGTGGTTTAAAGATTAAAAAGAAATGTTTCGATCTGTAATATCTCAAAAACACTCCATTTTGAAGCAGTCTGGTGCTTCTTGACTTCTGGCTCAAGAAGCTCTTTATGTAGCCTATTTATGACACCAAACATAACAGTTATGTGAGAAATGCATTTGATTTGTATTAATATTGGGTAAAAGGAGTATATGCTTGCTGGGAAGACTATTAAATGTGTGCAGAAGGTGCAGCTGAAGTACCTGGTATCAATGGAACATAAATAACATAGAAACCTCACTAAAGAGGATGCCATGGATGATACTGAAGATCACACTTTGATCTTATCGTCAAGGACATAGCTTTTTGATACAGATGATATCCTCCCACAGATAGAGCTGATATGAAAGACTTTTTAATGTATATTTTAACATGATTCTGTGAAAACATAAATTATGGTTCAGTAGCCTCTTCTGTCTTGCTTGCACTTCTGAATTGTATTCACATGGTTTTCAGGTTTATCAGGTGTCTTGGAGAGACATGTTTTTACTGTATTGACCCTTTGTCTTGAGTGCCAGATCCTAAGAAGGGTAGCAGCATCCCACAGTGCTTTTCCATGTCTGCAGAATCTGTTGCTTCTGGGTAAAATTTCATCTTTGTGGTTGTGCAGAAAACTCTGCAAAGCAGAGCACAGGCTGATGCTTTCAGCCAATAGCAGACTTCTTTTTCCAGTCATTACAATGAAACACAACTTAATACTTTGTCCAACAAAGCTATGGAAAAATGGACTTTCCAGCCATCTTCTCACTATTGGCTTGTGTTCTCTCTCTCTGATAAAACTCCTTTGGATTTCAGTGTGATAACAGGTGGCTCAGAATCAAGGGCTGAATGTGCATGGTGTGAACAAACCATGCATATGTGGCTGTCCATGTTTAGTGGTAGCACACCTTGGAAACTTGACATGACTCACTCCTGGGAAAATAAATAAAATTTAACACAGCAGGGCTCATTCTATTACGGAGCTCCATTTGGGTTGGGATACGGGCCAAACTACAACGAGCTGTGTTACAGGAGCATAAGCCTCTGCCTTTCACCCACAAGGCATACTTCTGCTATTCTGGCAATTGCCAGAATTTGATGATAACCAAATCCAGTTTTGCTTTTTGGGCTGCTTTGCTGTTTGATAGCTTAAAATGTTAACTGTTTTTAAAGCAGTACGTGCAACTTGACAGAAGGGAGGAAAAAAATATTTTTAAATTACAGAACTACTAAAATGACAAGTAGTTTAGTGTTGCCACATAACAGTAAATACATGGGGGAAAAAAAAAAGCTGGAAATTTAACATGCTTTAATACTCCAAGCAACAGACGTCTTTCAAATCTACTGAATACATTGAACGTTTTGAGCAGTGGTCCTCTCTTTTTCATTGCACACGCTATATTCTTTTTTTCTACATTGTGATTGTATTTCCCCGCGTTCCTTCAAACATTTTGTTAAGAAAAAAACCATATATTTTAAAACAAAAACTTAAAACAAGTGTTTGAAAATGGTTTCTGATTTTACTACTAAACATGTTTTCAGAACAGATTTCCCTGAAATTGTCCATCAAAGGAATATTGCAAGCAGTGTGTTCCCATTATGTATACAAAAGCCCATTACTTAAGTCTAAGGAAGGCCAAATTTTAACAGGCCATGCAATTCTGTCATCTTTCCCCAAAAAAAATTGCAGTCAAAATCCAGTTTTTAAATAAAATTGGTGCCCCTTTGGACTGTAGTTGCTAATTTGATGTTATGCTTTCATGTGACGTGAAACCTTCTACAGCCTTTCTCTTCCCCAGATGTGCTCTGCAGGATTTTCTTTCCTCATGTAAAGCCACTTCACATGGCAGACATGTAAGCTGCTGTCAGGTCTTTCCAGAGCCTGCTTCAGTCTGTTTTCTCGGTTTGGGCTTTACTTGTGCCTCCTCAGGTGAGGACAGCAATGAAAGGTGCCTTTCCTGAGCCTGAGCATTGCCTGCAGGGCTCGGGCTCTGCTTGCTTTGCCCAAGCCTGCTGCAAACCCCCCTGGCATGACCCTCACCTCCCTCCTGCCAATGAGTGCTCCCAGTTCTAGTCTTCCCAGCCTGTCATCTCCTCCACAGCTCCTCAGTCACAGTCGGCTGCCTCCAATCTACCACAAAACACATCATCTGGGCATGTTTTATTTCTGGCTTTTGACCGCTCGCTTCTCCATAGGTGACTCTGCTGGTACTGTACAAACAAAAGGCCTCCCCCTTCTCCTGGCTTCAGCTCCTGACAGGTCCATGATTAAAGATGTAATCGTTATTACCTTAGCTGTACCATGCTGTATATATGTTGTTAAATAGTAATCTCTTTAAAAGACTTTGAGGTTATAGAGAGTCCAGTTCAAAATCTGCATCTGGCTTCTGCGAAGAGCCAGGATTTCAGCTGTGTCATGCAGAGATGTGGTTCATTGCAGATCACAGCTCAGGATCTTTGCCGAGACATTAAATGAGAAGAGATCTTACACGTGTAGAGCAATGGAAGGAGATGATGAGGTTCTTCTCCAGAGGTTATATTTGATTAGATATTGTGCAGACATAAATAAGAGAGTGCCGCTGCACTAGAGACTAGCATTAGCAACCTAGAGGTGGCTTCCAGTTGGTATTGTGTGTTTTGTAGAAATTGTGTTATCCATTTTCTCTGTGCTTTGTCTGACTTGTTTTTATTACGGTAGCACCTGGAGAGGGCCGGTAATGTGCCAGTTACTGTAAGCACAAATCTCTTAAGCCTAGTCCTGTTGATATTAAAAAAAAAAAAAAAAAAAGACAAGAGGAAAAGAAGACATAGTAAAGACATAGTAAAGTGTCTTGTTTGCTTTCATACGGGTAGCCAGGGGCTACCATCCTCTGGCTGGCTGCAAGTGGTGCAGAGACCTGCACCTTGGGGGTTTACCCCAGTGTTTGCCTCATTTTAAGTCACCGCACAGCCTTTTCTTACTACAGCATAACTCTGCTTTAAAAGTGTTCTTTTTATTTTTTAACTAAACGAGCACCTCTAATAGTAGTTTTTGGAAGTGATGGTCAGAGCACTGACTTTTCTATCCCTGGCCTATAGCCATTAGAGCAAGTCCAGGTCTTGTAGGATCTGTTCCTTAGGAGGAACAGCACTCCTTCCTAAGTAAATTTTAGCACCATTGTTCTAGCAGTCTCTGGAATATGAGTTAGCATCTTTCTAGCCTTGTAATTATCTAAACCACCCCTCTTGCCCAATCAGCCTTTGTAGTAAAAGGCTAGTTCTTAATTTCTTTGGCAGTTTTGTTGTAAAGTTGTTCAATGCTGTAGATGAAAAGGGTTGTGTATGGTTTTGTTTGTCTTTTGTTGTTGTTGTTGTGTGCCAGCAGTAACTGAAGGCTTGTTTCGGGCATGAAGGAGCAGAAGGAGAGACTCTTTGATGGCAGATCAAAACCCCTTCTCTCAGGAAGACATCATCCCTGCACATTCCTGGCTGTGTGGACTGAAACACCTTACAGAATTACTGGGATCATTTCTGGGCTCCCCAGTACAAGAGAGGCGTGGAGTTCTAGAGCAAGCCCAGTGAAGGGCTACCAAAATGTTTAAGGGACAGGAGCATCTCCCGTATGAGGAAAGGCTGAGGGAGCTGGGCCTGTTCAGCACAGAGAAGGGAAGACAGAGAGGGGATGTGGTTGGTGTGTTTAAGTGTTTGAAAAGAAGGCGTCAAGAGGATGGGGCCAGACTCAGTGGTGCCCAGTGACAGGATGAGAGGCAATGGGCACAAACTCCGACACAGGAGGTTCTGGCTGAATATGAGGAAAAACTTCTTTACTGTGAGGGTGGCAGAGCACTGGCACAGGTTGCCCAGAGAGGCTGTGGAGTCTCCTTCTCTGGAGATACTTAAAACCCACCTGGATGCCATCCTGTGCAATGTGCTCTGGGTGACCCTGCTTGGCAGGGGGAAGGACTAGATGATCTCCAGAGGTCTCTTCCAACCTCAACCATTCTGGGAATCTGTGAATCCCACGGGACCTGAAGCAGATCAAAAATGGTGCTCCTTAGCATCAGCCTCTGGTTGAAATGGCACGTAAGCAAAGAGCAGAGCAATGAGGATTTCTGGTCCTCATTTTGAGCTGAGTGTAATCTAGCAGCTGGGTGTAACCACTGCAAGAATTTGAAGGCACCATTTCAGGAGTTGCCAGCTGTTCTCTGAGGGATCAACCATCAGTCTTGTGCCAGAGGTGCTTAACTGGGCGCAGCATGGGATCTGTTTGCACTGAATAGCAGTAAACTCTTTAATGTGTGGAGAAGGACTGAGCACTCAGTAAGTAAATGGAAAGCCACACATAATGCCGTTATGCAAGCTGTTACCACAGAAGTAAAAGTTTCCATACTTTTCTTTAAGCAGGTGTATACTAGCAATCTGCTGCTTGATCATGTTTGCAACCGAAATACTTAGCACAAAAAGTGTGCATAGCTACCAGCTGTCAAGAATTTCCATGTTCTTACCACGTAATGCAAAGCATCTTTGCCTGCTTCTGTTCTCCTGCCTGTGCCTCCTTACTCATTGTGATACCTCTGCCTTACAGCGACACCTGCTGCCACAGGCAGACCTGTCATGAAGCTTGCCCTTCTCTCAAAGGGGTAGCATTCTGCCCCCAAACTGATTGCTAGTTGCTTTTCTAAAATACACTCAAGTCCCCTTTCTTCTTCCTGAGTCTTGTTTTCTCACTAAATTAAAATAAAAATAAATAAATAAATAAATAAAAGGCCTAAGGCCAGCAGCTAGAACCCATATGGTATAAATTAGCCAGTCCCAAATCTTATGCCCATGCTGCTTTTTCTACCACATATATGATAATTTAATCTCTTTTGATCAAAGTTCCCCAAAGTGTGCTGTGGATGTGTGGCTTCAGCATGAGAAAGTGTATTGGTCAGCCTCTGAAGTGATGTGAAATGCACTGTAAATTGCACATCAGCAATGGCATAGTAGGGTGTACATTTGGAAATATTCGTGTTGATTTGAATTAATTATGTGTCTAAAACCTTTGCTGAAGTACCTGCATTGCTTACCATGGTCTTGATCCCTTCCCGGGGGGGGGGGGCGGGTGGAGCTCAATCCATTCATGGGGCTGCTGGGGCTTAATGACAGGCCTGTCTCTGAAAGCGTCCCTAATTCACATCTGGAAGTTTGCACCTTGTACCTGAGGCAGATTTTATCAGCTAAGGTGACTCTCTTCTCTTCCACCCCCTTTTAAAGCCATTTCTCTGATGCCCTGACAGTAAATTGATGGGATGGGTTAGGGCTAGCTAGAGAAGGCTCTGGCTCACTAAGCACTATGAAAGATTAATGGAAACCAGTGATCCTACAGCTTGGAGGTTGGTGCTGATTACTTTGGAAAATGATGTCAGTAGAGTACAGATGTCTTTGGAGGTAAGCTAACTCAAATTCCCCATTTCTCCCTCTCCCCAGGCTTCTTTGGGGCTCACTGTTAGGGTGCATGTAGTCAAAGGCAGAGGCTGGGTCAAAAGAGATCCTGGAATGAGGACACTTGATTTTTGTTCTAAAAGACATAGATCTTTCAATCTCAATCTTTTGCTCTTTCCTCAGGCAGATTTCCCAACAGTTTGGTCAAGGACTGAGCAAGAATTATTGCACTGGACATGCTAACTTCAGTATATGGGCTCATAGGTGTGCCGTAAATCAAATGACTTCATGCAAAAAAATTAGCAAAATTGCTGCTGGCTAGGAATTGAAAATACACAATAAGAAAAACTTTATTGATACTCTCCTAGATGACAGGTTTTGTTAGTTTATAGTTCACTGAAATATATTTTCCACAGTCAAAATAGATAACTTATTTCAGTAATAGAAAAATAACGTTGTTCTTTCCAGCATGAAAGTAATCCCAGCAGGGATACACATACTCTACCATGCTAATACAATTCTACTTTAATACAAAGTAGAAACTTAATATAATTCCTGGGATGTTACTATTGCATTATCAAAAATGAATTTCAGCAAGAGCAAAATGACTGATGTTCCAAACGATATTATTGAAGTTTGTAGCACATCCCTCTCTTACAGGCTGCAAGAATGATTTAAAGGGTAGCTCTAATTATTTGATTTTTTTTTCTATACAGTTATTTTTAATTATGTCCTCTTATGCAGGCATTTCTTTCTTCGTATCTTTAATTGTAACAGAACAGTGGTTTGGTGGTTTTGGTTTTGGATTTTTTTCCAAATGCATATTACATCATTTTATTGTTGAATGTGTGCTGTCATTCCGCTTTAGAAGAGGAAATACTGGGAATGCCCTGGTGAATTAAGCTGTCTCAGGAAGTAAACGTTTCTTTAAACACTGCTTGTTGTTTTCATTATAGGTGAGGAAATCTGCCACTCATGCCCGGGAAGAAAAAAGATATAATTAAATTTCCTATCCGTCCCCGTTCTTTAATCTCAGATTCAGATTGATACTTTCTGGGGACAGGTAGGTGTCTCCTCCATCTGCAAAGGCTTTGTCTGCAGTTTGTGGCAGAGGTGAGTGCTAGGGTCAGCAGTGACTTCTCACAGTGATCCTCGTCTGCTGCAAAGAGGAGGCAGAGTCTTTTGCAGTAGACAGAAGGTAACACACAATTCCTCTGCTTTGCCGGTTTCTTGAAAGCCCTTAAGGCTGCATGAGTGATAGCATTGCCACCTCCACAGCTCACTGAGAACAGACCACCTTTCCCAAAGGCTTGTTTGGCCTCCATCCTGTGCCCGCCTGCAATTTGACAGGAAATATCGCCTTGTACAGGCTTTGAGAAACTGCTGGCATGCAAACAGTTCAGGCTAGTAGTCTCATCGCTGGTCGAGTGGCGGGACAGTGCACAAGGTTATTGCATGTTGATAGAAAGAGCATGACAGTTCCATTTTTATTCTTGCTTACCGAATGGGAACCTGTCCTCTTTTCTTCTTTCTATGAGTACATTTGGACAAAAAAGCTACAAAGTCCGTGCTTTTCTGGTTATGCTTTCTACTTTGTCTGTTCTCACAATTGCTAAATGTTAAGTGAAGTAAAAGAATTGTGCAGTTCCTAAAGCAGACTCTGAAATAGGAAGCAACAGGTGGAGGGAGAGAAGAGGCAATGGAGACAGTGGGTGAAGAGGAGGAGTTGAACTGCATTTAGATGTAATACAATACGTGTGATGAAAAGTGAGGCTGCCAGGGGGTATTTGTGCTGCTGCGAGTTGATGAGGTGATCTGTGGCTTTTGAAAAGGGAATGGATGAAATGCCAAAGGGGGGGTTATTAGCGCTCGGTAGAGACAATGAAGAGAGAAAGAGCAAAGGTGTGTAGCATTAGGGCTTGAACTGTTAGAAGTACCTTTTATTCAGACAGGGTGGTAAGTATGCAATATGGTCTGAGTTCTGATGCTGTACTCAGCCCAGGTAGCTGCACTGAAATCAGAGGCCTCCTCAGAGGGTGAGGACCTGCTGTGTACAGGAACCACTCAAAGCATGGCTTAAAAGCAAATACCATTCTGTGCCCCTCCAGATAAGCCTTTTAAAGCTGTAGAAGTTAGGAGTAGGGTTGGCTAAGGGAAGAATTAATCACATAAAGGGAAGTTTAACCTACTTCAGTTGTTCACAGCTATTGATTTTGATTTACTAAAAGAGCAACAATATCAAGTGTTTCTTAGGCAGGAAAGCTAGCTGTTAAACCAAATTTCTGAAACACTTTTTTCTGCCAGGGAATTATTGATAGGTTGAGCTGTGACTTCATACAATTCAGTTTCACCTGTACACAAGGTAAATGAAAGCACATGAAGGTTAGTTTAGCTTATAAAGATAGCAGTTTGATCAGATTTTCATTGTTCACAGAGGAATTGTTGCATCTTTAAGAGAAAAAAAAACACAACAAATTACAAAATCTATTATAAGCTCTGGTGACTGTTTCAAGCAGGTGGCAAGACCTTCTGCAGTTTAAACACTGAGACAGAAGGTCTTTTTCTTCACTGGAGAAACTATGCTTGTTGTCTTAATGGTACAAGTGTACCATGTAGCACCTTGTGAATCATGGAATCAAAGATGTCTTTCGAAGCCTATGTGATAGTATCACATGAAATTAGGGCATGGCTATTTGTGCTCCTTGCTAGGTTGAACAGGCCTGCTGTGTTGGGTGTTTTACATACACATACTGCAGAAAGACAGCTGACAACCTTAGGGACTTAGTCACGTAATATCAAATGAAGAACAAGAGGAATTGTTTTCCTTTCACTAAGCCTTTTAGGAGGAAGGATTCTGCTCTAAATTATCTGTTGCTGAATTGGTTTGATTGAACTTGACCTCAGGTATCTTAGCTAATGCATGACCAGTGGAGATGTTTGAGAGTAAACTAATAAGAAGTAGAGAGAAAATAAATATTTAAGGTGAATTGAGGAAAGTCCTTCCTTACCTGCTAATGTATGCTTGTTGTGTTGTTGTTGCTGTTTTTTATGCTCTTTTAACTTTCAAGATGTAAGGCTTCAGTCTGAGAATTCCCCTACATTGACCAAGGGAAGCCAACAAAGGACCTGGTCAAGAATGGATGGAGAGGGAAAAGAACTGAGCACCTGGGGAGGGCAGGAATGCTGTTCCTGTGAGCAGGGAAATAAGAGCTGGGTGAAAAGACTGACTTCCGTATAATTCTTGTGCTTTGAAGCCCAATGACTAATAATACTGTAGGCTCCAAGAACTTGTGAAAGATGAAAAAGATATTAAACAAGTCAAACAAAGTTCTTCTGAGGCTGCACCTCGAGTACTGTGTTCAGCTTTGGGCCCCTCACTACAAGAAGGACACTGAGGCCCTGGAGCATGTCCAGAGAAGGGCTACAAAGCTGGTGAAGGGCCTGGAACACAAGTCCTATGAGGAGCGGCTGAGGGAACTGGGGTTGTTCAGTCTGGAGAAGAGGAGGCTCAGGGGAGACCTTACTGCTCTCTACAGGTACCTGAAAGGAAGGTGTGGGGAGCTGGGGGTCTGCCTCTTCTCACAGGTAACTAGAGATAGGACTAGAGGGAATGGCCTCAAGATACAACAGGGGAGGTTCAGGTTGGAAATTAGGAGACATTTCTCAGAAGGAGTAGTCAGGCACTGGAACAGGTAGCCCAGGGAGGTGGTGGAGTCACCGTCCCTGGGGGTGTTCAAGGAAAGGTTGGACGTGGTGCTTAGGGACGGTTTAGTGGGTGATATTGGTGGTAGGGGGATGGTTGGACCAGATGATTCTGGAGGTCTTTTACAACCTTTATGATTCTATGATTCTGTGAATGCCTGTTTAAACCAGGGCAAGTGCAGGAACACACTAGATAAAAATGTTACATGTTCTAAATTGGTATCTCCAGCTCATCTGGTAGGTAGTAGCATGGGATTGGTGCAGTGACTTAAATCACATTTGAACATCCTGTCTTCTGATATTTTCTGTTACTGATATGGGAGTGTTTATTATGTACAGAGCTTGTAAATTAAATAGAATATTGATATTCTTTTTGGTCAACATTTGGCTGATTTAAATAAAGATATATTAGATATAGTTAGGTTAATTTTTTTCTCCCACACTCATAAGCCATGTTTCTATGGAAAATTTGAAAGGGTGATAATTTTCAATTAAGTAGCAACATTTAAAAAGAATACTCCCTCTAGTCAGATTCACAGCTACTATGAAGTTTTTTGGGTGTTTTCATTGAATCATTGAACCATTTTGAGAATAAAGACCAACATGATATCACGTGTAATGCATTACATTTTGAGCAAGATTGTGTCTTAGGATTTTGTTTGTTTGCTTATTTCACTGGGAATGTGTTTCTTAAAGAAGATTTTCTGAATAAGCTCAGGTGTGCTAGATCTAAGGTTTTATTTATTGAATGCACAGGTTTCAACTACAAGGAGCAAATAGCCCCAAAGAAGAGGCCAGTGTTTGTATTCAATTGAGATTAGTTGGTTTGACTTAAAATCAAGGGATGTCAAAATGCTTCCATGCTAGCATTACTTAAGTAGGGGAAATAATACAGCTAGGTAGCAGGTAATTTAAACAAAACAAAGAATACCTACCTTCACAGCTTCCATAAATTCACCTCTGAACTTCAGACTTTAATGAGAGAGACTTAAACCCAGTCTCTCTTCTTAAAAATAAATATATATATGAACCAAAACAAGAGCAGGAAGTCCTTTTGTATTGCAATTTTAGGGCTATTTATCTTCAGAGCAGATGGAGACTAAAAGCCTAAAGCAGCAATCTATAGCATTTTGATAATAAAATCACCTGCAATGTCCTGATCATCTTTGTAACTGGAAATGAGATATGTACAAATCTGCTAGTAAAAATATATTCTGAATAGTCCAGAAGTTTACAAGTTTTTTCTAAAACACTGAGCAGTTCAAAATGCAGGGACTGAAGTCCCTACTGAGACTTTACCTCTCCGTTCATTTTAAGCCTTTCTCCCTTTAGGAGACCATAGGGAACTGCCCAAGATGCTGTTTCATAGGCAGGGAACGAGCTGTGTCTGCTTGGCACAAAGATCTATAAATGGATTACCTCAAATGAGTTACTTGAGGCCAGCAAGTGAACAGTATCCTCACAATTCCCTTTCCCATCACATGCTGTGGAAGAACATCAAAATTAAAGTTTTAGCATTTCAGTAGTTTCCATGGCAGACTAGAGAGATCTGACGTTTTACTGATATTAAATGGATTACTAATTGTGTGGTTCTCTAAATAATACCTAAATCTCATATCCCCCAAAACATGATGTTAAATTGTGAACTTCTCACTATTCATCTGAAAGGCTGGATTTACCTCCAGTAAAGTTATTTTACAGTGTAATCTTATGTTTTACTGCTATCCAGTGTGATGTAAGCTTTCAGGTCCTCATCAGTTTTTGCAATAAAACTGCCAACTCGTATAGGCTTTGAACTGGGTCTTAATACAGTGTGCATGAAGCTTTTGGTTTTGCATCTACTTTTTAGTGATGACTTAGGCTTGGAACATCTCAGCACTTTGGTGAACTCATGGGATTATACTCCTCAGCTTCATTGCCTTCTGGAAATCTGTGTCTTAAGTGTGTATCCTCAGGAGAACCTGAATATAAAATTTTCAGTGAAAATTCTTGGCAAAAGGCAGATGGTGGTGATTTTTTTCTTATCTAGGAGGGAGGAATAGAGGACACCTTGAAACTGGTACAGCCTGGTGTTCTTCCCGCAGGCACGTTGTGGATGATACACAGACTGTATTTTATAAGCACAACTTCTGATTCTGTTTACAGCCTTGCTATGAAGAGAGATGTTGAGTGGAAGTTTATTCCCCTTGAGAACACAGTTTTTTTCAATAAATTCTAGATTGTCTCCTAGAAATATTTCTATTTGGAAATTTCATATTGAGGCTCTCTCACAGCCTTATTAAAGGGAGGTTTTGAAATCAATGTACTTGTTTCTTCATCACTTTTATGAACTGTGAAACTGCTGCTAAGCCATCTTCATTCATAACCATACTGTTTCCGTATGGATTTTGATATTTCTGTTCGGGGAAGATGGTATTGTTTTTTTCCATTTGCTCTATTTGCAGAGAATTCATGGAACCATAGAATGTCCTAAGTTGGAAGGGACCCACAAGGATCATTGAGTCCAACTCCTGGGTCACCAATGACCACCCAAAAATCAGACCATGTGTCTGAGCATTGTCCAAACACTTCTTGAACTCCATCAGGCTCGGTGCCGTGACCACTGCCCTGGGGAGCCTGTCCCAGTGCCCAACCACCCTCTCAGCGCAGAACCTTTTCCTAACACCCAGCCTGACCCTCCCCTGCTGTCCCTCAGGTCCTGTCACTGTCCCCAGAGAGCACAGAGCCTCTGCTTCCTCTCGGTTCAGACAAGAAATACCATTTTGCATTCAGAGTAACGTTTCCATTCTTTCAGATTTCTAACCTGGCTTGCCGCTGACTCTGCCTGTCCAAATAAATGGTCTTTGTGTCCTGTGGTGATTTAACGTGTTGGGTCATCAATATAACTAAAAACTTCCCCAAAATGATTGGTTTTGGTGACTGTTTCTTTTGAAAATGTTAACTTGGACCTCTTATTTTAAAAATGAAAATATCGTATTTTGTTCTTCATTATGAACTTTTCTACTCTTTTTAAAAGTACAAATAACAAAATAAATGTATGTTTGACAAAATTACACCATAGACCTGATCTGTCATGTCTGTCTGTTAATTTATACTAGCTGACCTTCCTTCTTGACTGTTGGAAGATCTGGCATAAAGAAAGTACCTAGGAAGAATTTTATTTCCATTTTAGATTTATTCTGTGTGGCAAGATTTGGGGGATCAAGATAGTTCTGATGCAGAACTCTTCTCCTCCTGAAAGGTGCAATACTTTTTAATATCAAAATTATTGTTCATTCTTAGAGCTGTGTTTAGGTGCCAGTACCAGAGCTATATCAGTGCAAATCCATCACTTCTGTTGAAGTCATTCTTGTCTTTGTTAATAGAAATACCAGTGTGTATGTACTTGTAGCTATTGCAAATATGAAATAAACCAGGTGACATTACAAACTTCATAGTTGATTTTATATTTCCAGTTTCTTGGGAAAACTTCCATTGCCAAAATTTGAGAGTTAAGAGAAAAGACAAGGCATGTGGGTCAGTCAAATACAAGGGGTGAAACTGTCATTAAAGAAGTTATTACCATCTACCAGTGTTTTAGACAAGTAATTCCAAGATGCTGGCTTATTTTGAGTGTTTTAAAGTATTAACTTAAGTTGGTCTAGTTTCAAAATACGTGCTCATTTCTCAAATTAAGTTGGCTTATGCTGCCTTTAAAGAACACCCCATAAAACTTTTTTTTGTTGATGTTCAGAGTGAATATTTCCTTCTTCTTTTGTCCATTTCTCTTGATTCTGTTTTTATTAGTTTACTGTTGTTATTGTTTGGTTGAAAATCTATTGAACCATTTATCTGTTAAGAGTAGGGAAAAATATCTATACACAAGACTACACAGTATGGCTATAGGGCAACTATGTTGTAAAGACATTAGAAAATAGATTACAGAGAGCAATTTCATATGGATTAGGATTTTTGTTGTTGTTGTTGACACATATTTCCAAACGGCTTTTAAAGTAAAATTATTCTTTTAAATAGCTTACACAATTTTTCAAGAAAGTGTTGGTGCCAGCTTGATTTGTTTAAAATCAAGCTTTGTTTAAAAATCTATGCATTGTAATATTCTACTTCAAAAAAAACAAAAGGAGTTTCTGACTTTCATGTGTTCTGAAATTTCCTTAACACACAAAAGTTTTTGTTACTGTCATATATACGGTTGTCTGGGAATCTATTCCGTGCTGCTAAGGAATGGTGTGTATTTTAGTAACCTGAGAATTAATACATTTTGTGCTATTTAAGATAAGTATGTGATTACTTTTTTTGATGAGTTGTAGACTACTGCAAATCCAATTTAGGCAAACAAAATTTGAAATATAAATGTGTTAGCTGAAAATATTTAATCATAGTCATGAATATGAACTTATCACGCACAATGCCTTACGCTTGCAGGTTGGCTTGAATTATTAATGTATATTGTTCAGTGGAAGCAGAACAGACAGTAGCACTAACTCTGGTCTGATGAGGAACATAGTCTTGTTGGTGGTCTTGAGCAGCAGGAGGTTATTTCTCTTTCTTCGCCGCCTCGGTGCTGCCAGCCACCCTTTTCCATATGCTGCCTCCCTGCTTGCCCCATCTTCTGTTCACTGTAGGACAGGGAGTGGTGGTTGCATGGGGGTTGCTGCTGGTAGCATTGAATCAATGACACAAGACCAAAAAATGAGCTTTTTTCATATTACAGCTTGGTCCTTTTTGCAAATGTATATGTTCTAAAACTAATAAAAAATATTTTTGATTTTTTTTTCTTTTTGTAAGAATAGAATTGGTTTGTTTCTAATGTTTGTCTGATAACAATTCTGGCTGGCAATTAAAATAGCAGACAGCTGCATTATTCCATCACTTCTGTAGCTGTTTATCTTCATTGTGTCAGAAATCAATGTTGCTACAATGGAAAACATGAAATGAAGAAATAAAAAGTTGCACTCAGAGCTAGAAGTCAGTGCATGTTACACTGAATTATTAAACAATATAATTTTAAAACTTCAGAAATAAAATTGATGTTGAAGCATCTCCATTTAACTTGCTAAGTCAGGTAATGGATGCAGAAAAAAAGCTCACCGCACTCACTTTCAGTTACTTTACGTTCAATTATATTTTGATGTATGTGTTTGTTTTAGGTTTAGGACACCAGTAAGACAAGTTACAATAAAGTTTTGTTAGTGAGGGGTATTGTACTTATGAAGCAATAAAAGAAGATGGTATTTGACAGGCAACCTGATGGGATACATTATGAGGGATAGCAGGCATGGTGTCTGTACGCAGTTTGATGTTTGAGGCTAAGCAGATTCTTCACCAGTGGTCATGGGGTTACAGAGGAGGCATTTGTATCTATAGCGAGTGGCGATGGAGTTGTTGACGAGAAAACAGAGGAGTTAATGGTGGCATTGCTTCTCCTACATGTTTCTTTTCCACTGTAAGGTCATCATACACCTTCCCACCTCCAAATCGAGGTTAGCTGTGCTTTTCTCAGCTCTGAGTGTTGTTAAAGCACTGGTTTCAGCTTCAGTCTTAGAGTTGGTCCCAAGATCTTTAACAATGGCCACGATTTTGACAGCTTCTGTCCTTTGGAGGGGGTGCAGCATGTTGTGCTGAGCCTCCATGCCAGTTAGTTCCTGCTGTAACACCTTTCTCAGTCTTAATAATGGCGGTTTGATTGGCGTGTGACCCAAGTGCGGGCCGCAGGAGTGTGGAATCACTCTAGGCCAAGTCTGGGCCCTAAAGGGGAATAGTACCAGCACTGCAAGCTCTATCTCAGAGAATCATTAAGGTTGGAAAAGATCTCCAAGGTCATCTGGTCCAGCCATCACCCTACCACCAATGTCACCCACTAAACCATGTCCCTAAGCACCACGTCCAACCTTTCCTTGAACACCCCCAGGGACAGTGACTCCACCACCTCCCTGGGCTACCTGTTCCAGTGCCTGACTACTCCTTCTGAGAAATGTCTCCTAATTTCCAACCTGAACCTCCCCTGGCAAAACTTGAGGCCATTCCCTCTAGTCCTATCTCTAGCTACCTGCGAGAAGAGGCTGACCCCAGCTCCTCACAGCCTCCCTTAAGGATGGCACGCTGATGTGAGGATGAGGACCTCAGGCGCCGACTGCACGTGTCCCTGGGAAGAGCCACGGTCCAGGGCAGGTCCCTACCCAGTGGGGGCACTCGCATGTTTGTCTGCAAACCAGGATCCCGCCCAGCTCCTGGGAGACCTGCCAGCAATAGGATGCAAAACTGTGATCGTGGAGAGCTTGGACTCCTTTTCACCCTGAAAAAGAAGCTATTTAAGGCACATTTAGAACCTACCTCCTGCATTTCAGCAGCATGTTTGGTTCGTGAAGATCTTTGATGTGACAAATTATTCTTTAAAGATAATCAAAACAAATAGTTTAGCAGGAAGAAAGGATTAACATCATGCACTTTAGTGCATTTTTCCTTTTTTTGGTGTGTGTGTGTGTATCCCAATCAGTGTTTTTACTGTTACCTGGTAATAATAGATGTATGCTCAAGGCAAAAAGAAAAGCTGATTAAATGTTACATTATTGGTTTAGCTGTCATTTTTCAAGCAGAGCGTAAAAAGGAGGAAATGAAAAGAAATAAACTTCTTTCTGATTCTTTCCCCAGTGGCATCAAGACACATAGCCTTGTCATAAAAAGGTCACTTAGATTTTAGTGTAAATGATGGCAACAAGTACTTTGTTTTATGTCTGGGCTCCGTCCTTCTGGTTTTAGCTCCAAGACAGCACGGGGCTGCTCCCACTGCTGGGGCTTGCAGAGCATGTTTCAACCATGGGTATAAGGCAGCTTGGCAAGAACCGGAGTTCCCTATCTTGACAGAATGTGAGAAGAATGACAGGAAAGAAAAGAGAAAATCATATACTAAGTGAGGGTTGCAGGAATATTAAATCTAACATCTGACAAGAGATTACTTCAAACCCAGCAGCCTTGAATATGAATCATTGTAATGAACTCTGCGTGGAGCTGTACCTGAAGACAGTCCAGAAACTCAGTCTAGTGAAAACATAGTTGCTCTCTTGCCTCTGTCTCTGACAGCACATTACTCCTGGTATATTTACTGATACTCCGAGGTTTTTTTGCTTGCACTTGTGTTTTCTGGTACCTAAGAATTTATTTTGAAAAAGGGTCGATCTGGTCTTTTTTTATGTTCATTTTCCAAAGTGAGCATTGAGATTTTAATTTTTTTTAGGATGTTTTTGTTTGTTTAAGTAAGGTATTGATTCGAGGATTGTGTAACTTTTTTTTTTTTTTTACTTTTTTTTTTGATAAAGTGGAGGGGAAGCTATTGTCTATGGGAAAAATTAAACAATTTTCCCATTGTTTCATTTCTATGTGACCATGTTATCTTGGTATTAAATGAACATGCTGAGAAAAGAATAATGTTTCCTAATTCATCAGCACATTGGTTCCTTCGTAGTGTTTTCATATTTAATTGCTTAATGAATCCTGCCTCTGCTTAGCTGAGATCTCTATGACTTTCACAGCTCAAAGTAGAGTGATTAAAGATGTTCAGGAGTTTTGCAGGAAACATATAATTACCTTGCTAGATGTGCAGTAATTTTTCATCTGAGATTCATAATCCGTTCCATACAAAAGCAGGCTGCCAGCTCTGGTGTTGATGAACCTTTTACTTACCTTTCCTGGTCTTTTATGTTTGTTGAGCGATAAAGATTGTGTAGAAGTCAGGTACAAGACATTGGTAGCTGAGGGACCTTTCTTGGATACACAGACAATTTAAGAATTTGTAAAACTGCAAATTGCTCATGGGCTGGAAGTATGTATGTGGAACTGTTAATCACCACAGGCAGAAAAACAAAGAGGAATTTTTGGTGACATCCCTAATGGGCACAATCCTAGAAAGTGCTGAATAGTCCTACAGTCCTTCATTAACTTGCAGCAACACAAAAGTGAACCTGTAATAGCAGCTTTGAAAGCACCTGTTTATCTCTTAATTTCACCTGAATATCCCGAGAGCAGGTGACCTTCTTCACCACGCTTATTTAAAGCCCTGTGGACACTTTCACATTTAAAATACCAGTGACAAGAGCTAAGCCTTTTCAGTTTTAGACAACTTAACTTAAGAATAAACCTAGTTAAAATAGTTTAAAAGCACCTTAGCAAGACCAGTGTCCAGCTGCAAAGCAGGAAACTACTGTGGACTGACAGAGAAGTGAATTGCTAAAAGAGCGGCAAAAAAGTACCAAAAGAAAGATGTCTGTGTTCAATTGTATTTGGCATATAATAGCAGTAGCATATAGCCCGGATAACACAGGTAGAAAGAAACACATGGGTGGGAGGGAATAGTTTGAGATGCAGATATATCCTCTGGCTAGCAATCTGCAGCTGTACAAAGCTGTGGATTTGTCAAACATGTTTTTGCAGTTTCTGCAAGACAAAGAAGGAAAAGAGAAAGCATATAAATACGGATTATGCATTCTGTTGTTGGCAATTGATATTTTTAATTAATGCTGAAACAAAAATGTGTTAGCCAAATGTATCAAGCAAACCGAGCAATTCTCTGCATATCTACTATATATTATCACTTTTATATTACTGCCAAAGTTCCTAGTTGTTAATTATGCAGTGTTCTCTTATGTGTAGATTATGCTGGCAGGTTAATTATGGTTACCAGGTTACTGAATCAATAAGTGAATGAGGAAAACAGATGCATACCTAGAAGAATTATGTAAAATTAGAAGAGGAACATGGGGATATACTAAGGGAGGTTTAGGGGAGATGTCATAAATTTGAATTGTGACAAAGACATAGGTCAATTTCAAAACTTTGAAAAAAGAAAAATAAATGATAATTGCAAGGAATAATAGAATTTATTCTTTTTTTTTTTTCTTCCCAAGAGTTGGTGCTTTCTATAAATAAACGTATTCCCTTTTATTCCATTTTACCCTTTTTATACACTGATCTTACTTAGTCTACAAGAATTACACCTGTTCTGTACAGACTTTTCCCCTGCCTGAATCTGCAGGACTGTTAAATGTGTGACAAAATACTTGCCTTTTTTCTGGAAAAAAACTCAGAGCGAAGACTTTCCTTTTCATGTTTGATATGCTGTTCATATCCTGTCTCACAGTTACAGGGAGTTATTTGTATTTGCTAAAAGAGATTCTCTTTGCTTTCATTATTGTGTTAGAATAATTTTTGTATTCACTAGCAGCCCTAAAATTTGCCTCTAGACTTCCGTTAGGGAGGGACTCTTTCATTGGTTCCTACCGGAAGAGACACCATTTTAGATGAACATTATTACTCGGAAGGACTTTGGTTTCTTCATTCCTGTTGACTCTGAAATTCTTTCAGAGATGCTGTGGGCTTCTAATACATTTTTGACATAACTCCTTCTGAGCATAGGCAGAACTGAAGGATATTTACTCCGATTGTAATTTAAAACACTACTGGATTCAACATTTGCTGCTTCCAGTAACTTGGGAAGCAGTTGTTGGCCGTGGCATTGGCTTTGCCCTTTTATACTCTTCCACTACTCAGCACATTGAGTCAGATGACTCCTGGGTTAGGTCTCTCATTTGCTAGTTCACTGAACGACACTGGAGTTATATCAGAAATGAATGTGATGCATAGAGATGTGTGGTAATTTGACAAACTGAGCTATTTCTGAGGAATGGAGCTTATCACAGAATATTCAGATTGGAAAAGCTGTAATTGTCGGTATTTCCAAGGAGTGCAGACCTGTACATTGAGCTCATGCTACAGTGCACTTGTGCCCTTGTGCTCTTTGTGTCACCTCTTCTCATCATAAAAGCATGAAGCTCTACCTTGGGTCTGTCCAGCCGAGCAAGGTGGCTAAGGGCATGTGTTTCCTCTGCTTCCAGCTGGGCTGGCTGAAAAAGCTACAACCCCCACCTGCAAGTCACGGCATCTTCCCTGGAGGTGATGGTCCTCCTGACCCGTCAGAGCTCAGTGAGCTACTGGGACGACCATTCCTTAGTCTGGTTTAGTTCACAGAGGTGAGATTATCCAAAATCCTTTAAATAATGTCTTTACCAACATGGTTCTTTCTGACTTGAATAAGCTAAAGAACATGCAATACACCTGGCAAATGTGAGGGCTCTTCAGTAATGGGATAGTAACCTTTAGAGTCAGAAGAGAAGGTGTCTGCAAGACCTGCTATGTTTTGGCTGACCACGTAAGTTATTCTTCCTTCTCAAAGCCCTGCCATCCATTTTGGTTGTGCTGGAAGATAACTTCTCTTTGACTCATGCAATGCTTAGCACTTCATCTGTCTTTTTTCACCTTCTTATTTGTGTTTTTATTTTTTTCCATCTATTTAAACTGCAAACTTCTTGGAAGAAAGTATCTCTGTTTTCACAATGCCAAGCAAAACAAAGCCCTGATCTTGTTCAGGTCCTTCAGTTTCTGCTGAAATAATTAATGAGGTTTTGTGTGAGCTGTTACAGAGTGTCTAGAGACTGTTAGATTTGCCTTCACAGTTGCTGTGCTGCACCTTGGCCAAATTGCTGTTTGTAAAGCAATTTTTGTCCCTAATATAAAAGACACTGTATAAAATCAGTTCCTATTATCTTTCCATATAAATTTTCCATCTGTATTGTAAGTTTAGAATTGCTATCTCCTTAAATACTTCCAGATAATAATGTTACATGTTCTTCCAGCTAATATAAATCATTACTTTTTATCAATCAATGCTTGGTGGTGGTAGAAATAATATGATTTACTGGCCTCCAGCCAATCAGTTAATTACCTGCTAGTTACTTAAAGCACTTGGGGCTTTGGTTCGTTCCAGTGTAAGTTATTAACTTGCTGGTAAAGGATCAGTACCTCATAAATAGTTTCTCTAAATAACTTTACAATGCTGCTGAAGTGATAAGAATAAATATGTGAGGGAAAACTTTAAATTCCAGTTACATAAGGTGACTATTTTGATTTGAGATATCAAATATCAGCCCTGTATCCAGCATACAAATGTCATAGTCTTGTTGTTAGGCACCTATTGATCTTTGAAAGAATCTCAGTAGTTCCCAAGTACTGGAAGTAGTTCCCATGTACTGGAAGTAGTTCACATGTACTGGACTGAATGAAGATTGACTTTTATTATTTTTTTCCATAATACTCAGTTTCTTTGGGTTTTGGTCATGTGCTTTTGAAATAATGCCAGCTGTAGTATTAGGCCAGGCATACCTTTTGGTAAGTTCACTGAGATACTTTACAATAGTTAAGGCTCTGGCTGTCTTAAAGCAACTGAGACAGGTAACAGACTTTTTTGTGTCTCATTTTCTGTATCTCGTCCCTTCTTTTTCTCCACAGAAGTCATAAGCCACTTATTTGTTTAAAATATGGGAGAATAGATTTAAAAAATCACTGTTCTCAGAAGGAAAAGGCTGTGGCTCTGTTTGGCTGGGGAAGCATTCTTTAGGCAGCTTGTGTACCTGAAGTTAGAAAATAATTTTTCTGCAGACTTTGTACAGTTTGGGTTACAAAGAACGTCTCAACTGATAAATTGCTTTTGTAGCTCCAGGGGAGAGAAGAGATTTTGTAATTGGTAAGGTCCTAGGCCTTGCGTAGATCTATTATATCTGCTAAATAAAACGATGGGCAAGATAGCTAATTTAAGGACAGATATACAGACTCTTTGCAAAGGATTGTTACAAAATTGTGTGAGCTGAACTCCCTGAGAGAACTTAGCAAATATGCCTAGGTGAAAGGAATTACATTAATCCAGTTTCAGTTGTAACCTCAAGTGAGAAAAGTTAAAAGCTTCCTGTCAAACACAGGAGAAAAAAAAAAAGAAAAAAAAAAAAAAAAGGATGTTCTTCTTGTCTTGTGATGTTATATTCATCAGGATGGGCGAGGAACCTGGTAAGAGCCTGAAGCAGTGAATCACCATTGTAAATGGCTGGCCGGCTACCATCATTTAGAAATTATTTCAGCTAATAAGATTTGTCAAGATCAAATCTGTTTGACCTTGCCTTGTTAGTATGGGTTTGAATGGTGGCTGAAAGAAGTGAGAGAAGTAGGATGAGGAGACAGAACAGAGCACAGTCTGCACAAGGAGACTGAGAAAAGTAGTGCTTACAGCAGTGGGCATTGTAATTATATGGATAAGAGAGATAGGGGTCATGGGAGCAGGAGCAATGCTAGAAAAGATGCTGAGAAGTTTAATGCTAGTTCTCCAGCCCTACAGATTCTTATAGCCTGCAGAAAAGAAGCTGCTGTACCCAAAACTACCCACATGATGAACTGGCAGTATTTGTGCTGCTCTGCTCTTTTGTTTTTTACCAAGAAGCCTCAGCCAAGGTTGCATTGTACCGGGTGGTGGTTGTAACATAAAGAATATTCCCTGTGCTGGGAGTTCTGCAGAAAAATGAAAAAGAATGGCTTAAAGAGGAGAGCAGATACAGAGGTGCAGACATGAATTTTGTTGTCCAAATTTGTATAGTGTGGCTAAGTTGATTACTAAGCTAGGGAGGGAGTCCAGATTTCCCAATGAATGAGTGCCAAGCAGAAAAATGTAGTTTTGCATCACTGTTGAGAGACAATTCTAAATGAAGGGAAAAAAAAAAAAAAGAAAAGAAAAGAAAAGAAAAGAAAAAAGCAGCTTTAGCTGAAAATTGGATTCTTAGCAGCAGGAAGTGCCTGATCTGATTATTTACACCTTTTTTCCCAAAACTTTGGCAGGCTTTTCTTTTTCTTTGCCTCTCCTTGTTTTTCTGTTCCCCTCCACAAATACTCTGACTTTCAGTCCTCTCAAATCTACCAGCCCGTCTCTCTTTGCTCACAGAACTGGAAGGAATGCTCTGCACTAGTGCAAAAATGATAGCTTCTTTCATCCTGCACACTGCAGTTATCTAACTTGTGCATCTCTGAACAGAACTGATAAAGACTGCTAAGACACGGTGGTCATTTTCAGTCTTTAATAGCTCGTCATACTTTAAAATTCTTGTGAAAGAGCTATGTGTTAGCTAAATGATCCTTAATAGGGGTGCTTATGAATAAAATATACCAAATTATATCTGATTTTACAATAATAGTATTAGAATACTTTTTTTTCTAAAATCTAACAAGTCTAATAAAGGGATCAAACTATAACAGCACATCTGTTCTGGTTTAAGTCAATTGGAATTAGTGGCACATGCTCTTTGCTGTCCCCAGGTTATGTATAAGCACTGAAAATGGTTGTGGTTTTGTTCCTTTCATACCGGGAATGTTCAAGATTTAATGCTCAGCCCTAGCTTTTACATCAGATGATTTGTATTAGATGATTTGAGCAGTCTGTGGAGCAGTATAGGAACTCTAGTGTTAGTACTTCTGTGTCGGGGGGGTGGGAGGGAGGAGGGGAAGAGGGAACAGGGAGTATCTTGCCTGATTTCTTTTTTTTTTTTTTCTAGTTTATATAAAGTCACCATTATGGTTTTTGTACCTGGGTGAGAAGATTGTTAGGTTTAAGGTGCAAGTTCCAACTTGCTTAGACAAGTATGTGCGTGATGATCCCTTTTCAGGTTTTGAATATTTGCCCCCCACTTAATTTAAGATGACCGAGTACTAGGTTAGGATAGATAAAAGCTATTTGGAGAGTGCAGTGGCGTAGTCAAATGAAGAGTGGCATTAGTCTGACAAAAACAGTTCAAATGTAAATTTAGAGAAAGAAGAGAATTAGTCAAGTGTGAAAAGCTAAAAGCCATATGAAATTTGAAGTTTACTCCCTACTCTGCAATAGACACTGAGTTTACACAAAAATTACAGCAACTGAGTAAACTGGTTGTGTTTTTTTGTTTGTTTGTTTGGTTGGTTGTTTTTTTTGTTTGTTTCAAATACCAATACACTGATGCTCTGTTTCTTCACTTGCAGCTGCACTCAGAGCTTGTGCTGATGGAGGTGCTAATCGTCTATATCACATCACAGAAGGAAGCCAGGACAGGTATGCTAACAGTAATCGTGATGTCATCTCTTTTAAATTAAAGTAAAATGTGGAGGAACGGGATCTGATTACTCCAGTCACTGAAGTAGCTGCCAGATCTGTACATGATACTTTAACAAACTGTGGCCACATGGTAGAAGTGAACAAAATCTGAACACCCAAGACCAATATGCATATGCACAACTCCTGAGAAAAAGCCAAATTAGTGTACTGTACTACAATTAGTTTTCAATTATGAATGTTTTTTCCATACCCATAGGTTGGCTCATACTTAATTTAATAATTTTATCTTCTGCTCAGGTCTTCAGAAGGTGAGGCTTATTTGAAATGTTTGGTGTAAAGGATTGATTAGCTAGGAACACAAAGATCAGCTAGAACTGGATTCCAAGAAGTACTTCTTCCTTGAAAACTGTTGCAATTGTTCTGTGTAAGGGCAGAAAAAGAGTGGAGAGCTGACATCCGTAACTGTCATCTCATTTTGCATGACAGCTAGCAGGGCAACGGCTATGAGAGTCATGTAGTAGCAGGTAGTATAATGCCTTCTCTGCTATATCTTTAATTACTTTTCCCAACTAAAAGTTCAAAAACATATAGGTAGCCTAAAATACCTTCTTTCCCTAAGCCCACTGTTTATAGCTTGTTTATAGCTCTGTTTTCAATCTGTCTTATTTTATGTCTCCATCAGAGCTAGGGCTTCACTGAAGCCTCTGGAAAAACTTGTGCTCTTAGCAAGAGATGACAAGAGGAACGTCTGATGTCTTTCACCGGCGCTGAAATAAACTATGTCCTCTTCATTCCTCTTCTGAGGCCTTAGAAACAATCTGCTTGCATTGTGAAGTGAGATGGGTACTAAAATAGGATGTCTACTTTTTCTTTTTAGTTATTACTGATTTAGTGTCAGGACTTCATACACATCCAAAAGCAAGTACAGAAGTTGTGTATAAATGTATGTGCTAGGAGAGGATATAAATCTGAAAGAGGAATCATAGAAAGGCTTAAGTTGGAAGGGACCTTAAGGATCATCTAGTTCCAACCCCCCTGCCATGGGCAGGGATGCCACCCACTAGACCACGTTGCCCAGGGCCTTGTCCAACCTGGTCTTGAACACCTCCAGGAATGGGGCATCCACAGCTTCTCTGGGCAACCTGTGCCAGTGCCTCACCACCCTCTGAGTGAAGAATTTCCTCCTAACCTCTAAACTAAATTTGCCCTCTTTTACTTTAAAACCATTCCCCCTTGTCCTGTCATTATCTGCCTGAGCAAAAAGTTGCTCTCCATCTTTTTTACAAGCCTCCTTTAGGTACTGACCAGCCGCAATGAGGTCACCCCAGAGCCTTCTCTTCTCCAGGCTGAACAGCCCCAGCTCTCCCAGTCTTTCTTCACAGGAGAGGTGCTCCAGCCCCCTGATCATCTTCGTGGCCCTCCCCTGGACCTGCTCTAAGAGCTCCACATCTTTCTTGTACTGGGGGCCCCAGACCTGCCTGCAGCACTCCAGGTGAGGCCCCACAAGGGCAGAGCAGAGGGGGACAATCACCTCCCTTGACCTGCTGGTCACACCTCTGTTGATGCAGCCCAGGATGCAGCTGGTCTTCTGGGCTGCAAGCATGCACTGCTGGCTCATGTTGGGCCTTTTCATCTACCAGAATCCTCAAGTCCTTCTCTGCGGGGCTACTCTCAGTGTGTTCTTCTCCCAGTCTGTCCTCGTGTCTGGGATTGCCCTGACCCAGGTGCAGCACCTTGCACCTGGCCTTGTTGAACCTCATTAAGTTCACATGGGCCCACTTCTCTAGCTAGTTCAGGTCCCTTTGGATGGCATCCCTTCCTTCTGGTGTATTGACTGCACCACTCAGCTTGGTGTCATCTGCAGACTTGTTGAGGGTGCACTCAATCCCATTTACTACATCATTGATAAAGATATTAAACAGTGCTGGTACCAAAATACACCCCTGAAGGACACCACTTGTCACCAGCCTCCACCAGGACATAGAGCCATTGACCACCACTCTCTGGGTGCAACCTTCAAGCCAATTCCTTACTGAATGGCCCACCCTTCAAATCGATCTCTCTCCAATTTGGAGATCAGGATGTCATGTGGGACAGTGTCAAAGGCCTTACAGAAATCCACGTAAATGATGTAGCTACAAGATATATATTATTCAAGATGATGTATCTTCCTGTCCTTCAAAACAAAGATGAGAATTAGAGAGGAAGACTGTAGTGTTCAAATGGAAGATAACTTAAAATTGGTCACCTGTGAGAATTTTATTGTCTGAGATCTATGACTGCTAACACCCAGACTGAAAACTGTTGAGCACTACTAAATACTATGTGTATCCCTTACATAATCTATTTCTCTTCTCCTAGTAGTTGCTTGCAGAGCCATGCAAGCCTTAATCTTGAATACAAATGGAAATCTTTTTGACTTGCAGCAAGCGGTTCTCTTTGATAATGGTGATTCTTTCCAAGGAGACACAAAGGCAGAAAAGAAGCAACGTTTTAGAGCTTTCATTTTAACTTCTCCTGTAACCCATTCATCTGTTCTGCACACCTTTATATTCCTATTAAATAAATATAATTCAGGGGAAAATGAATTATTATACCTTGGCTGAATAGTTCTTTCAGTCTTACGTACTTGGCCCTTGGAGTATTTCTTTTCTCTGTCTTTCTTCTTTTCCTCTTAATTGCTTTGGGTAGTAGGTATATTGTACCTTCAAAGTGATTCTTATGAAATAAAAAAAAAAAAAAAAGACCTGCATAATTTTAATTTTTGTCTTTAAAGATATCACTCTGCTGGAAAGAATATTCATTTACTTCTATGAAGCATTTTCCCTACAATTCCCTGTCCAGTGTTATTAAAGAACTGTCTGCTCAGACTCTACTGACATGTTAATCTTTTTTTTAATGCTGCCATAACCTTCTGTTTAAAATTCTATTTTATTCAAAGTCTTGATAGCTAATTGTATTTTATCAAAACCAAAAAACTGTAGTCCTTTAATTTTAGAGAGATTATTATTTGCAAGAGATTTGAATAAAGAACTTGATTGATATTTTTGGCTTGATTCTCAGTGACACCTGAGATGTCTTTCTGCTGCTCTGGCAGTGTGAAGAATCTTTTAGAATCAGAAGAAATTATAATAACATTCTCGGAAAAGGACAGCTTGCAATTTGGGACTCTTATAGGGGTTTCTTCCTTTGGAGGTAAGTGAAATTGTTGGTATTTTGAAAGGTCCATTGCAAATTCCTAGAAAAATATAGGTCTGGAAATGAACTCAAGAGATCTATCCATCTTTTTCCTTGCCTCAGGGTGAAAACAAACCTGACCATTCCATTTCTGACATGTCTAGGTAGCCGGTTCTTAAAAAATCTTTTACTGGGAATCCCTTCACCCCTATCCAGCTTCCTCTGTTTTAGTCTAAAACAGACACAGCTTGTTTGGTCTTCCCATATAGGTCACCATTTTGTTGCTCTTCTTGGCCTCTCTTCAATTAGGACAATTAAGAGATACTGTATCTGTCTTAAAGTGCTGTGGCTGAAGCTGGACAAGAGGCTCCACAAGAGACATACCCAATGGTGAACAGTTCTTTAACTTGCTTCTTGGGTCAAGTCAGCCTATGCTTTTGAATGAAAAGCAGCAAGTGTAGATTTAAAGACTCACTGCTTCCTGCCTCTGTGCTGTCATCTACTGGCAAGAAAAATGATGAATAGGTTTCTGCGCCATCCATCAGCACCTTGACTTGGTTCTGTGCTTGAGTGGTTCACCTCTTCCAATCAAGTGAAGGAAGTTCTCACCTTTCTGCTCCATAGCACAGCGTAGACTGGATTAGCAATGTGTTCATGAGGTTAGATCTGTAGGTCATGAGATTGAAGTATATAAAACGTTACACATCTTACTTTTTTTTGGTGTGTGTGCATGTCATTTCTATGATGTGTTTGTTTTGCCTATAAATTCATGTGAAAAGTAATCTGAATCCCAATTATTGGGGAGGGGAAGTGGCAGAGGAGTAACAAGATACCCTTCATTCTGGTAACTACTTATGAGGAGAAATCATGCTGTTTTTTTCTCAGTGGTGTGTTAAAAACAAATTACCTTGTAGAGCAGGAGAGGCAGGAAGAGTAACCGAAAGCGAAGGAACTTTTTCTTTGGACATACCTATCCATGGGCACTGTCTGTGTCAGGGACAGTGGAATGGCAGAAGGGAAGAGACTGACTCCTGTACTCTGTTTCTTTTTTATATTATTATTTTCTCTCTTTCTACCTAATAAACTTTCTAACCGTGAGAGTTTATTTTCCTTAGACTACTGTTTTTTCTTTGTTAACATCTGTTCCCACTTAGTAATAAGGATTACTGCTAAAGTGTTCTTGATTGCTAAACATTTGCAGCTAATCAGAGTTAAAGGTGAGTTACTGATCTTTATGTTGTTTTTTTTTTGCTCTGCCTTATTCTGTCTGCCTTTCCTGCCCTGTTGTGTATTTCTTCGAATCACTATGAAGCACTGTTATCCACTTCAGAGTTAGGTCCTTGCTTATCTGTATCACATTACAGCAACATCTTTCTCAACACTTTCTGATTAAATCTTAAGGCATCGATTAACCTCTGTGTCACTAGCTTTGGGGTATATGAAGGTGAAGATGCATCAAAACCTATCATCGTATTGGCACCTGTAAAAACAATCATTAGTACTTGTGTCTCAGATGCTGTTTTCCAGAGAGATGTCAAATCTGTTGTGTACTCAAGTTTTGCAACTTTAAGAGCTTTAGGTCAAAGTGGTGAGCAATGGGCTCTATAAGAGAAAAGAAGATCCTATCATAGGAATACTGACTTTCTGGTATTTGGTTTAGTATTGCAGTGTATAAGGCTTTTGACACCGTTTCCCACAACATTCTCAAGAAACTGGCTGCTCGTGGCTTGGACTGGCGTACGCTTCGTTGGGTTAAAAACTGGCTGGATAGCCAGGCCCAAAGAGTTGTGGTGAATGGAGTCAAATCCCGTTGGAGGCCAGTCACTAGTGGCATCCCCCAGGGCTCAGTACTGGGGCCAGTCCTCTTTAATATCTTTATCGATGATCTGGATGAGGGGATTGAGTGCACCCTCAGTAAGTTTGCAGACGACACCAAGTTAGGTGCGTGTGTCGATCTGCTCGAGGGTAGGAAGGCTCTGCAGGAGGATCTGGGTAGGCTGGACCGATGGGCTGAGGCCAAATGTATGAAGTTCAACAAGGCCAAGTGCTGGGTCCTGCAGCTGGGGCACAACAACCCCAAGCAGAGCTACAGGCTGGGAGATGAGTGGTTGGAAAGCTGCCTGGCAGAGAAGGACCTGGGAGTACTGGTTGATAGTCGGCTGAATATGAGCCAGCAGTGTGCTCAGGTGGCCAAGAAGGCCAACAGCATCCTGGCTTGCATAAGAAGCAGTGTGGCCAGCAGGGCTAGGAAATTGATTGTCCCCCTTTGCTCAGCTCTGGTGAGGCCGCACCTTGAGTACTGTGTTCAGTTTTGAGCCCCTCGCTACAGGAAGGACGTGGAGGTGCTCGAGAGAGTCCAGAAAAGGGCAACGAAGCCGGTGAGGGGTCTGGAGAACAAGTCTTAGGAGGAGCGGCTGAGGGAGCTGGGATCGTTCAGCCTGGAGAAGAGGAGGCTCAGGGGAGACCTTATCGCACTCTACAGGTACCTTAAAGGAGGCTGTAGCAAGGTGGGGGTTGGTCTATTCTCCCACGTGCCTGGTGACAGGACGAGGGGGAACGGGCTAAAGTTGTGCCAGGGGAGGTTTAGGTTGGATGTTAGGAAGAACTTCTTTACCGAAAGGGCTGTTAGGCATTGGAATGGACTGCCCAGGGAAGTGGTTGAGTCACCATCCCTGGACGTCTTTAAAAGACGTTTAGATGTTGAGCTTAGTGACACGGTTTAGTGGAGGACTTGTTAGTGTTAGGTCAGAGGTTGGACTACATGATCTTGGAGGTCTCTTCCAACCTAGATGATTCTGTGATTCTGTGATTCTGTGATTCTGTATCTTACTGTGCGACATGAGGTGGGGTGCCTGCAATGGTTAAGGATATCACTTATGCTACAAATCCACTTTCTTTCTGTGAAACGCATGAAGTATAAGAGTAGCAGTGAAGCTGAAATGATTGTGTATTTTGATGTAGCATTTTCTAAATATAAAACATACATGTGATGAACTTCAGTGATGCATGGAAATCCAGTTGCTACTATATAATTCATCTCTGAACCAGACGTGCAGCAAGGCAGCTCTAAGAAGCTCTACATGTGTATTTGAACATTAAGAACAAATTTGGTTAAATATTTTAGTAAATATTTATAATTTTGTAAATATTTTAGTAAATATTTTATATAATTGTATATAAATATTTAAAATAATTATATAATATGTAATTTCGTTAATATTGTCAAGCAAAAGAGAAACAGTGGGGAAGCATCTAGCAATGCTCATGAGTAAAATGAGATCCTATGTCTTGTTTCCTGAATAACCTTCTACTTGTGGAAATGTGGGTCTCTAATAGGATCATAGAGTGAGAAATTCATATATACTTCAATATGTTCCATATTGGATTAGAAATAGGGTACTTATGAAGGTAATTAGCCATTGATGTAGCTTAATGTAGGGTTGAGAGGAATTCTTTGCTTGAACTCTTCAGATTAAACTGGGTGTTGCTTTTAAGCCATTTTATATTCAGGCAAAATTTAGGGCACTGATGCAGAAAACATTGGATGATATTTTCCTTGTATGGAGTTATACTAGAAGAGTACAATGACCTTTTCTTGTCTTTAAAATCTATTCATTGTATGTTTTGGAGAGGATGTGAGATGTGATGTTTTTTCTTTACTAATGTTGATAAAATGATATGTTTCTGTAATGTTTAAAAAAAAAAGATAATATTGGCTTCTACAAAACATCAGGGTCAAATCTACTTGAAATGGCTTTTCTGTTGCTGCTGGTGGTGAATAATTCTTTGAATTCAGGGATTACAGTCTAAAAGCCAAGAATGTTGTGAGCTGAGCTTTATTTGTCAAATGGCTTAAAGAAATCTTTTACATCGGACTTTTTTTTGCGTGACCCAAAGACTGTAACTGTTTTTAAAGATCAAAATCAGGATCTTGAGTTTATCTTAATATATTTATCAGGACTGTCCAGAAAACCCTTCCCTATCTACAGTCTGCTCCTTTAGGATACACCTGACTTGGGATCCATCTTTAAATCCTAGAAAGCTACCAGCCATAAATAAAGAAAGAAGAAAAAGATGAGTCCATTTGGAGTTGCATGATATGTTTGTTTTAGGTAGTGCAGATCAGAAATTCTCAATATCAAGGTATATTAGAATCATATACCTTTCGACTTTTTTCATCTATATCTTCAATACAATTACTTTCACTCACAAGTTTATATTTTCAAATACATTTTTATTCCAGTAGACGTGTGTTCTGTAGTTCAAAGTTTCCTAATTCAGAGTTTATTTTGAAAAAAAAAAAAAAATCCTTTCAAGAGAGACACATAGATTCAGTCCTCAATTTAAGCTAAGATTAACTTCCTGTAATAGTAGGTATTTCTTGAAAGTACTAGGGCAATATTATCACTAAGCTATGTAAGTATATCAAGCTTATTGGGTCTCTGAATCAAATGATCACAGAAATGATGAGAGGTGAAAATGACTGGTGCTTTTGAACGAGGTTTACTGCTGAGTTCCTCTTGATATTAAACATCAATATAAAGTCAGACCAGGAGTATGTATTCCCTGGAGTTATTGATTAAGTCATTATAGTTCTTTAATTCTGTTCACTTAGTCATCCAATGCTATAAATGAAAAATCTGGGAGTTATGTAGCCATAATTCAGATTCTGTTGAGAATTTTAGAAGGGGCAGAAGTACAGTGTTTTGCAGATCACACCATGGGGAGATAACTTTGAAGGAGACACCTGTGGAAGCATCTGTAAAAGCTGTTTTAGAGTTAAGTTTGCTTGGAGTTGCTTGGAGATCTACAAAGATGGAGAAGGACCTAGAGGTCAAGACATCTGAGGAGCAGCTGAGGTCCTCTGGTTTGTTCAGTCCAGAGCAGAGCAGGCCAAGGGGAGGCCTCATGGCGGCCTGCAGCTCCCTCATGAGGGGAGCGGAGGGGCAGGCGCTGAGCTCTGCTCTCTGGGGACAGCGACAGGACCTGAGGGAACGGCATGGAGCTGGGACAGGGGAGGGTCAGGCTGGGTGTTAGGGAAAGGTTCTGCACCCAGAGGGTGGTCGGGCACTGGGACAGGTTCCCCAGGGCAGTGGTCACAGCACTGAGCCTGCTGGAGTTCAAGGAGCATTTGGACAGTGCTCTCAGACACAGGGTCTGGTTTTTGGGTGGTCCTGTGTGGAGCCAGGAGTTGGACTCGATCTTTGTGGGTCTCTTCCAACTGAGGATATTCTATGATTCTAATTGTAGTTACTATTATATTCCATAAGCCATAACAGAAACTGGACAAGAGCTTTTCCACCATCCCCTCAACCTGAAAATCAAGCAGCAGATTATTATCTGATTTTAAAAGAAAGAAGAAAACAAACAAACAAACAAAAACAAACAAACAAAAAAAACACAATGAAGTGCGATAAATATTATCAGAATTTGATTGAGACAAAATTATTTATGTTGAATTTCTTATGTTTGCTATTCAAGATGGAATTTGTATACTATATTAATATTTATAAGTAATAATGAGGGGAGGTTGCACTGTTGTCTACTGTTGTGACTCCCAGAAGTTAGACCTCGCTAAGAAAAAAGGCGTGGTCTCATCATACCTCGAGTACTCGAGTACATACCTCACCTCGAGTACTGTTTGCAGTTCTGGGCACCACAGTACAAAAAGGTTGTGAAACTGTTGGAGAGTGTCCAGAGGAGGGCGACGAAGATGGTGAAGGGCCGAGAGGGGAAGACGTATGAGGAGCGGCTGAGGTCACTGGGCCTGTTCAGCCTGGAGAAGAGGAGGCTGAGGGGGGACCTCATCACAGTCTACAACTTCCTCGCGAGGGGGAGTGGAGAGGCAGGTATTCTCCATTATCACCAATGATAGGACCCGCGGGAACGGTGTGAAGCTGAGGCAGGGGAAATAGGCTGGACATCAGGAAGAGGTTCTTCACCGAGAGGGTGGTCGCACACTGGAACAGGCTCCCCAGGGATGTAGTCACTGCACCAAGCCTGTCTGAATTTAAGAACCAATTGGACAGTGCACTTAGTCACATGGTCTAAACTTTTGGGCAGACCTGTGCGGTGCCAGGAGATCCTTATGGCTCCCTTCCAACTGGGGATATTCTATGATTCTATGATACTCTTACAGAAGCTATGAAACAACTAGCTTTTTATCATTGAAGTATACATGTCACAGAAACATGCATGTGTTGTTTCTTTTATTGCCGGATTATTATTTTTTGTTTCTGGAAACTGAAAGTTACACCTTTAGGACAGGACATACCGTTTTTTTACAAAATAACAAATGAAAACTAGGTAGAACATCAGAATGCCATTTCCAAAATGAATTCATTGAATTAACAAGTGTCAGAGGCAGGTGTACCAGGCTTTGTCCTGAATAAAAGTGAGAATACCGTCCACTGATTAAAAAAGAAAACTGTAAGTAAAGAACTTTTTGTTACTACTTTTCTCAATGTCATCCAGTGAGTTACCAGATCATCTCTGATATTCAGTCAGTCTTAAAATGAGGACATGAGCCCTTAAGAAGGGTTAAAATGCTTTCCTTGTCCACATGGTCTCATCAGAGTTTCTGACATTCTTTGTCACAAGTTCAGCCTATAAAGGGAATAAATATGATTGCTCCCCAAATCAGTATTTAATAAGGAATTTAATAAGGAGTAGTAGGTTCTGGTTGGAGCTGGACTTCACCCACATTATCATTTCAGGTACCTGCATGTTTTGGCATAAATCCACAGATTTTTATTTTGATACCTCAAGGCATTCAAAAAATACATTAGGATTGTGTTATTTTAGCCACATTGACAGACCTAACTGTGAGACTTTGCTGTTGTGAAGTGATCCTGATCTGCTCGATGGGAAGAACCAAAACACAAGTCTGAAGAGATGGAGTGACCAGCAAACACAAAACAGAGTAACTTAGAAACCAGGTCTCCTGGCTGGCAGTGAGGTGCTCTGCCCATAAAACTGTGCTGTTCCAGTAAGAGCACATAAGCCAAGTTGTAATTGCCAACCAGTAAAATAAAGGGTCATAATTTGTCCAGAACAGTAATTCTGGAAAAAAAAATAGGGAAAAAAGTGGCTGAGGAAAGGAGAATATAGGGACACCTTCAGTTAATCCCACGTCTCTCAATCAGAAGGTTTGTCTTGCTTCAGCTTCTTCAAATAGCTGCATCTGGGCCTCTAGTGTACTGTAAGTAGAGGAATGTCATCGCCATCTGGGTGATTTCTGGCTTTATGACATGGTAAAAATCATTTATGACCACCCTGATGCTAGAAGTTAGAACTTCATAGCGATAAAATATCTGTGCATTGAGTCACCACTGGAAAAAGCAGCTCAGCAAAGAGTCCTGAGCTGGCCTAGGAGCACTCCTGCACTTTATAGTGTTTTGGTTCATTGTGCCTAAGGAGCAATTCTCAGGATCCAGGGAAAGTTGGCTCTGTGTGTAGTGCTAGGGTGAAATGTATGCCCGTGTTTCTTTTTGATCTCTAAATATCGATAGAAATGAAGTATTAGGCAGGCAAGGCTTAGTTTTATGGACCGATACTTTTTACAAGTGTTTCGGGGTGAAGGGGGAGTTTTACCTTGTTTGAAACAAAGCAAAAGTTGGAAGTTCTTATAAGTCTCAAGCTCATCTGGATCTGCAGCAATAGTACTCACCATCTAAAACTTAAAATACGAGCTTTATATTGAACATGGCAAGAGTGATCTTAAATTTGAAAGAAACTCTTTTAAGACTGAGAGGAAGGCCA